>NW_022196897.1:118641656-118644342 GCF_008632895.1 Mastomys coucha
CGTCCGGCTCTCGCTTGCCCCGGCGCTGTCTCTATGGAGCTCAATGTACTGCAATGGCTGTGAGAGCCCCTGCATTTCATTTTTAAAATCATATTTTCTAACTCTAATGTAACATGCACGTGACTCATGTATTGATTCTGTATCTAGTGAACTTGCTAAAGTTCTTCCTAATTGTTATCATTTACAGACATACTCAGTGGACGTCTCTAGCAGAGAATTAGTACTTGTTTAAACAACATCCACACTCTGTGTATTCTTTCTTCAAGAAGTGGAAGCTAATCCTCTTTGTTGGAGGTAGCCTAGTCTGAGGTGATCTGCTCCCCTAACCCACAATACCGGGGCTGAACTCAGGGTCTTATATTTGCTGACCACTAACTATATCACTGAGTGACTTGGTTTTAACAAGTAGGAGAAAGTAGAAATGATGGTATGTCATTTCTAAGATTGGGTCATAAAGGACATTTCAGCTTCGATTTTGCTCTCTGGGGGATGCCAGCTGTCATGGCATTTGGACACTTGGGCAGCCCTGTGGAAAGACCCGCGAGTGCTGAGGAAATGATCTTTCCTGCCAACAGCCATGGTAGTGAGCCATCTTGGACTCAAACTCTCTGGTTCCCAGTCAGATTTTTGGAAGCCTGCAGCTGCACCAGACATTTAGACTACAGCTTCTGGAGAGACCTGGAGCCTCCAAGCAACTCCTAGATTCCTGACCTTCAGAACTCTTAGAAGCAATACGTGTTTTTTTTTTTTTTTTTGAGACAAATTTAGGCCTTTTTTTGTGATTATATGAATCTTGTTCACAGCCAAGTCACATAGTATAGTAGGAAGAAATTAACTTTCTTATGTAAGCTTTCGCTTTTTCCTAGACTTGATGATCACGTCTCTTTTCTTTACGTGCGCATTTCCTTTGAACCTCATAGCAAGTCTTTCATCTTTAATATGCCAATTACTCCTTAGCCTCAGGCCAAAATTCAAGCTGCAAAAGCAGTACTTCTCAACTCTCTCTCAACCTCAGGAATCACACTTTGTATCTCATGAGGTATATATAATTCCTAAAAAAGATAATTGGCTAATCAAAGAAAGCTTTTGTTTCTCATTCTAAATTTAATGTTTGTGTGTGTTTCTAATAACTTTATTGAACTTTTAACATAAAATTTATACATATTTGAGCCATACAAGTTGATGTCTTGATATGTGTGTATATATGTGTGTTTATGCTTATGTTTGTGTGTCTAAATTGTGCTCCATATTGATTGTCTCTTGACATGACCTAGACACATGTTGGAGACAAATCTTTTGACATGTCTGAAATTTTTTTTTCAGATTTTGTTAACTGAGGTGAGAAAGGTTCACCCTCACCCTGGACTTAATAATGAGAAGCAATCTAAAGCTGAGTATCTGTATTCATCACTGTTTGCTTCCTGACTGTGGCCACCATGTGAGTAGCTTCTTCAAGCTCCCCCTTCCATGACTTCTCCACCATGACTGGCTATGTCCTTGATCTGTAAGGCAGTCACTTTTCCTTTTTCAAGATGTTTGTGTTAGGTATTCTGTTGTAGCAATGGGAGAGGTAAGTGATCTAATGGTGGCATGGTTAAGGTATCCCAGGCAATGTATCTAGTACTTCTACATAGTGACTATTTTTCTATTTGTGGGAAGGTCTGTGTGGTGAGACAACTTTATAATCTTGTCATTTTAGTGAAACTCAAGCATGTATCACAGAGCTGTTAATATCATCACAAGAATCCACATTGGATCTCTGGTGCCTATTGGCTTTACATAGTGAAAATTTCCCATTTGCTCTCTACTTAGTGTATTAATGAATACACTTTAGGTTTTTTTTTTTTTTAAGTGAAAATGATACTCTCTTAAGTTTCAGGTATTAAAGATGCACTTACTTTCACTTTGAAAGTTTGGGTTAGCTGGGTATGGAGTTTAAGGTCAGGTACCAAACGTATATTTTGTTGTCTTTTACTACCTGTTGTTACTATGGAAGAGTCTAAGTGTCCTCTGACATTTATTTCTCCCTATTCTTTCCTCTTTGGTTCTTCTTAGATGCATAAAAATATATCTAGATATAAATTTATTTTGTATGCTTCCCAAACTGAAAGTTACATAAGAGCGAGTACTTTTAACTGGTGAAGCATCTCCTTAGCCCCAAATTTAGACACCTTATTTTTGTTGTTTTTTTTAAATACATTTTAATTAAAATGGAATTATCTGTTTTTTTCTCCTCTTGACTACTCTCCCCCAAAACCCTCTTATATTCTCCAACTCTCAAGTTGACAGCTTTTTTCCTTTGAATATTATTGTCACATATGTGTGTATATGCAGGCACAAGTGTATAAAAACAAAACATGTTGAGTCCATTTTCGTTGTTTGTGTATATATGGTTTCAAGGCTGACCACTTGTCATTGAACAACCAATAATGGAGCCCATCCCTGGGAGAGGCTAACTCTCCTCCCAGAAGCCATTAGTTGCCTCTAGTTCTTTGTCCAGGTACAGTATTACCTAGTGAAAACTTATTTTTAGCTTTTTGAGAATTTTCCATACTGATTTCCAGAGTGGCCACACCAATCTGTGTTCCAATCAACAGTGAATGATGGGTCCTCCACCTCCACATAGTTAGCAGAGACAAAAAAATAAAAGTTGCTTTATTTGCATTTTCTTGGTTTTTTTTTTTTT
>NW_022196897.1:118644433-118649933 GCF_008632895.1 Mastomys coucha
TCAGAAATCCACCTGCCTCTGCTTCCCAAGTGCTGGGATTAAAGGCGTGCGCCACCACGCCCGGCTTGCATTTTCTTAATTGCTAAGGAAGATGAACAATTTTGGAGGTACTTTCTCTTTTTATGATTTATTTATTTTTGCTTACTTTATACCCTGATCACAGTCCCCTTTTCCTCCTATCCTTCCAGTCCAGCCCTTACAAATCCCTCCTCCCATTATTCCTTCCCCTCCTTTTCCCATTGGAGAAGGGGAAGCCTCCCATGGGAACAATCCCACCTTGGGACATATAGATCCTGTAGGACTAAGCACCTGCTCTCTCACTGAGGCCCAACCAGGCAGTACAGAAGGAGATCTAATGGCAGGCAACAGAGTCAGAGATAGCCCCTGTTTCAATTTGTAGGAGACCTACATGAAGACCAAGCTGCACATCTACTACAAATGTGTGCAGGGTCTAGGTCCAGTCACTGCATGTTATTTGGTTGGTGGTTCAGTCTCTGTGAGCACCCATGAGACCAGGCTAGTTGACTCTGTAGGTCTTCTTCTTGTTATCCTTGACTCCTCCAGCTCTATCACTTCTATCCCCAACTCTTCCATAAGACTCCCTGAGCTCCACCGAATGTTTGGCTATGGGTCTCTGCATCTGTTTCCATTTGCTGCTGGATGAAGCCTCTCAGGAGACAGTTATGCTAGGTTCCTGTCTGCATAGAAGAATATCATGAATAGTGTCAGGGATTGGTTCTCTCCCATTGGATGGGTCTCAAGTTGGGCCAGTCATTGGCCATTCCTTTATTCCTTCAGTTTCTGCTCCATATTTATCTTTGTGCATCTTGTAGACAGGACAAATTCTGGGTTGAAAGTTTTGTGGGTGGGTTGATGTCCCCTGACTTCTACTGGAAGGCCTGCCTGGCTACAGGAGATGGCTACTTCATTCTCCACATCCCCTGCTGGTAGTAATCTCAGCTACGGTCACCCCATAGGCTCACTCTAAGGGTCTCCCCTATCCCATGTCTCCTCAAAACCCAGCTATACCACTCCCTAGGCATATACCCAAAAGACACCCCACTATACCACAGGGATACTTGCTTAACTGTGTTCATAGCAGCTTTATTACTTACTCTGGAAACAACCTAGATGTTCATCAACTGAAGAATGGATAAAGAAAATTTTGTACATCTATACAATATAATACTATTCAGTTATTAAAAACAAAGACACCATGAAATTTGCAAGCAAGTAAATGGAACAAGAAAATATCATTCTAAGGTAGGCAACCCAGACCCAGAAAGATATGTATGATATTTACTCACTTATAATTGGATATTAATCATAGAGTGCAGGATAATCATGCTGAATTGGGTAATAAGGAGACCCCAGGGGAGGTTTTATGAATTTCATTCAGAATGGGAAGCAAAATAGTCATCAGAGGTGGATGGAGAGAGGAAACTGGGTGGGATAGTGGGTAAGGGGATGTCAATCAGGTTTGGGGACTGGAGATGGCTAGGAGGGCAAATGGAAACCAGTGGCATCTCCGAGGTATTTTCTTTAGATATTTTTATTTCTTCTATTGAGAACACTTTAGATTCCCAGCCCATTTGTTAATTGATTAATTAACTAATTAATTTTAATTAACAAAACTTCATATAATATATTACAATCATGCTTTTCTTTTCTTTCACCCTATTCATCTTTCTACATACCCAATTTCATGACCATCTATTCTTTCTTAAACACACACACACATACACACACACTCCAAAAAAGGGAACCAAAATATACAAGCAAAATATCAATAAGCAAAGAATATTCAAAAAAAAGCAATATGAGACAAATAGTACTGAGAAGCTTCTGATCAGCTAAGGAAATAATCAATCAAGTGAAGAAGGAATCCACAGAATGGGCAGTCTATGCATCCAACAGATGGTTAGTTTCCAGAGTATATAAAGACTCAAAACCCCAAAAGTCAAGGAAACAATGACCTAGTTGGAAAATGGGCTAGGCTCACTGGCTATATTAACCACACTTTAGGGTAAGCCCCATGTCCAGAAGTACTTGCCCTACACAAAATTAATGCAATGCTATTTTTGTCTTATATTGGCTTGTTTGAGTATTCTTTGCTTATTAGTCTTTTACTTGTATATTTTGGTTACCATTTTTGTAGAGTTATAAAAAACACTGTGAATTGGTGGAAGAAATTTCAAGACACTCTAGCATGTAAGCCACACCATGGTTATTGTTCACTGTATTTATTGAAGTTTATAAAAATGATTAAAAGGAGAAAGATAAGAAAATGAATTTTGGTGAGGAAAAGAGCATGGGGAATTTTGAAGGATGGTGCAGACAAAGTCTGTGTAATTAGCAGCTGAATCTAGACACTGTGCTTTGTACTGGGTCAGTCCGAGGGGTCTTCACCTCCAGCTAACTTTCCTTTGGACCCAGTATAAAGTGCAGTGGCTTCAATTTGTAAAAGTGTAGTCATTTGAAGGGAAAGAACCTGAACTGAAAAGGTGCTGACAATAACTGTGTATGGGAACATTTCATAGTGTTGGCTGCCAAGGTATAAAAAAGCTACTACAAACTGGGTGTGGTGGCGCATGCCTTTAATCCAAGAAACTGGAAGGCAGAGGCAGTAGAATTTCTGAGTTTGAGGCCAACCTGGTCTACAGAGCTTGTTCTGGGACAGCCAGGCCTACATGGAAAGAATCTGTCTCAAAACAAGAACAAGAACAAGAACAACAACAACAACAACCACAACAACGAGGACACCATAAAACAAAATCAAAATACAAAATTAAACAAAACAAAAGATGACTATAGCTTTGATAGGAAGAGGCTAAATTCCATCAAGCTAGTAACAAAATGTAGCAGTATCAGCCAAACCATCCTGATTTTGCAGGCATACAAAATATAAGTGTTATTGCACCAAAGTGACTCTCACAAGGGTTGCAAAACATGTAACAAGGTTTAATTCCTGGTATCACAGCCCCAAGAGGCTATTTTTCATTCATCTGTGAAGGAGAAACCTAAGTTGTAATGCAGACCATAAGATTTTGGATACGCCAGGACTCTAGAATATCTGTCAAGGATAGGAAGTGAAGCTGGCCCAAGAGAGATGCTATGTGTGATCCAGGCAGCAGAATTGAAGAGGTGGATATACCCAAACTATTTGGAGTCCAGCTGAATCCATCTGGAGTTTTAGATGTCAGACCCGGAACCAAATGGTGTAGTATTTGTTCTTTTGAATTTAGTCTGGCTTTGGTCATGCCACCATCTGTTGAGGTTTGGTCTTTCGTTATGTATTAGACTGCTAAATTCTGGCCCCCAAGGCCTGGTTGCCTCCTGTGATGAGAGAATCTTCATGTACACAAAGTAATGCTATGTGACCTTGGTCTTTAATTTAAAACTATTGGTTGAATAAAGATTCTGACAGCCAATAGCTGGGCAAAAGGGAGGTAGGTGGGTTTTGATTCCTGGACTGAGGATCTGAGGAAGAACCAGTGGAGAGAGGAGAAGGCACCATGGGGTAGGTGAGTCATGAAAACATGGCCACAGGGTTGGCCAATTGGAGTTAAGAACAGCCCAGATGGAACATGGTAATTTGTATCTTGGGATTATTGGCAGAGATGTAGACATAATAGCATAGAGGGTAGATTCCGCCCACTTCTAGTGCTTTAAAAACTTATTATAGGTATATAGGTCATGTGCTTTTTATCTGGGAACTGAATGATGAAAGGTGGGGTAGAAACCCCCAAAGGAGATTAAATAATTACTATAACAACCATTCCTTCCTTGTGTAAAAACGTATTACACAATGATACTGTGTATCATTATATACCAAAAATGCTTAAATTATTTGATGTTTTACACGGATAAACAGTTGAAGGATTGTCTCAAGTCTTAGAAAAATTTAAACTGAACCTTTGGACACTGCTGGGACTATGTTTGAAAAAAATAATGAGTTTGAATGTCAAATTGAAAAGAGGATAGTCTTCTGCTGGTTAGTTGTCTAGATTTAGAATCGCCTAGGAGACATAGCTCTGAGCAGTGTGTAAGGGCATTACCAGAGATACTTAAGTGAAGAGGGAAGGTTTCCCTGGATGTGATGACACCATCCTATTGGCTGATGTTCCAAACTCAAGAAAAAGGCAAAGGAAAAACAAGATGAGCACAGATCTTTATCTCTCTCTCTCTCTGCCCCTTATTACTTGATAACATTACCAGACACCTCATGCTCTTCCTGGCATGTTGTCCTCACCATGATGAATTGTACTCCTAAACCATAAGCCGAAATAAACCATGAGCCAAAATAAACCTGTCCTTAAGTACCTTTAGTTGGGTATTTTGTCACAGTGACAAGAGAGTTACTATTAAATGTACCATCTCCCTCAAGATTTTGAGATGACAAAATAAGCTGAGAATCATTAGGAAAACTGTGTTTTTAGCAAAGGAGTAAGAAAAAAAATTGAAAACTATAACAAAAGAAGAGAACACTGAAAAAATTAGCAAAAAGACTTAAAGCAAGAACCAATGACAATAAAATTAGATCTCAGCACATAGATTAAAATACAGATTTCTTAAATGGAATTGGAAAAGAATTAATATAGATAAATAAAACAGAAAAGTGCCTAGAGACAAATAAAAAGGAGGTGTTGAAAGGTGAGCTGGTTTACATGAAACTAGAGACCTGGAAAGAGAACAGAAGTGAGGTTTTAAAAGATGATGGATGAGAAATTCTCAGAAGTGATGAAAAACACAAATTATCAAATCAAAGAAGCACAAAAACTTGTGATCATAAAAAGTGCATACTTTTTTATAAGTAGAGCCTACCCAATATCCCCCATATATAGGTATTTATGACATACCTTGTCTGTGTCCAACATCAAAACTTTGTCTTTTCACTGATGATAGATGTTCCCTTTTAGCAGGATAAAAAGAATCAGCTTGGCATAGGTGTTCTTTCTTTACCTTCACTCTTGTCCTTAAGGGTTTTCACCAAAAAGACATTAAATGCAAAAAGTAACATAAATAAATTTTTTTTACTTGTTTACCTTTTTTTCTAAAACATTAAGAATTATATAACCAAAACATAAATTTTAAGGAATGGATTGAATGGTGGTACATAGTTATATGCTAGCATTTGGGAGGCAGAGACAGATAGATCTCTATGAGTTCAGGCCAGCCTAGTCTACATGACAAGTTACAGGATAGCCAGAGCCATATAGTGAGACCCTGTCTCAAAGAAAAAGAAGAAGAAGAAGAAGAAGAAGAAGAAGAAGAAGAAGGAGAAGGAGAAGGAGAAGGAGAAGGAGAAGGAGAAGGAGAAGGAGAAGGAGAAGGAGAAGGAGAAGGAGAAGGAGAAGGAGAAGGGAAGAGGAAGAGGAAGAGGAAGAGGAAGAAGAAGAGGAAGAGGAAGAGGAAGAGAGAGGAGGAGGAGAAAAGGAAGAGAAGGAGAAGGGGGTAGGGAGAGGAGGAGAGAAGAAGAAGGAGAAGAAGAAGAAGGAGA
>NW_022196897.1:118650182-118659168 GCF_008632895.1 Mastomys coucha
AGGAGGAGGAGGAGGAGGAGGAGGAGAAGTTGACAAATACTACTAAAGAACCCTCTGTGCAGCTAATTAAACAATAGGATGAAGAAGGAATCCACAGAATGGGAAGAGTCTTTGCTAGCTATGCATCCACCAGAGGGTTAGTTTCCAGAGTATATAAAGACTCAAAACCCAAAGAGTCAAAGAAACAATGACCTAGTTGAAAAATGGGCAAGGCTCACTGGCTACATTAACCACACTTCAGGGTAGGCATCATGTCCTGAAGTACTCGGCCAGCATAAATAAATTCAATGGCATTCCTGTCTCGCATTACTTTGTTTGAGTATTTTTTGCTTATTGTTTTTTTTTTTTTTGTGCGTATATTTTGGTTCCATTTTTGTGGAGTTACGTGTGTGTGTGTGTGTGTGTGTGTTTGTGTGTTTGTGTGTGTGTGTTGTTAAGAAAGAAGAGAAAGGTCATAAAGTTAGGGAGGTGGAGAGGTGAAGAGGTTTGGAGAAGGGAAAAGCATGGCCATAATGTATTATATGAAGAGTTTTTTTTTTTTTGGTCCAATCAATCAATCAACCAGTCAATCTAACAAATGGGCTAGGGATATAAAGAGTTTTCAATAGAAGAACTACAAATATCTAAAGAAGATACCTCAAAAAGTGTTCATCATCCTTAGCTATTAAGAAAATGCAAATAAAGCAACTTTGAGGTTTCTTTTGTCTCAGCCCAGTCAGAATGGCTCAACAACCACAAATGCTATGTGGAGATGGAGGACCCATCAATCAATGTTGATTGGAACATAAAATTGGTGTGGGCACTCTGGAAATCAGTATGGAAAAATTCTCAAAAAACTAAAAATAAGTTTTCACTGGGTCATACCCCTGCACAAAGAACTAGAGGCAACTAATGGCTTCTGGGAGAATTAGCCTCTCCCAGGGATGGGCTCCTTTACTGGTTGTTCAATGAAGAGTGGTCAGCCTTGAAACCATATATACACAAACAACAAAAATGGATTCAGTGGGTTCTATTTACATACATTTGTGCCTGCACACACACACATCTGCATGCAACAATAATACTCAAAGAAAAAGCAGCTATTAACTTGAGAGCTGGGTAGTATGGAAGGGGCTTGGGGGGAGAGTAGCTAAGAGGGCAGGAAGAAAAAAGGGAGGGAAGAAAGAGATATAATTCAATTTTAATGAAAAACATATGTAAAAAATTAACAACAGGAAATAAGTTGTCTAAAGTTTGGGGGCTAAGAAGATGCTTCACCAGTTAAGAGCACTTTTGTTCCTCTAGAGTATCTAAGTTTGATTCCCAGCACCTCCTCCAGGTGGTTCATAATTATCTGTAACTTCAGTTTCAGGAGCTCTGACACCATCATCTGACACCATACATGGCCTATGCAGATACATACACAAATAAAAAGAAGCAGAAAGGAATAAAAGAAATGAATGTTTATTTTATTTAATTTGTGAAAATAAAACTAAAAGACAATTTTGTGAGATACTTTCAATTAAAATGATTTCATTTCTAGTGTTCAATGACCCTACATTGAGGAGATATCTTTGTCAGTAAAGTGCTTGCCACACCAGCACTGGGACCTGAATGAGATCCTCAGAACCCATTCAGAAAGTCTGGATATAGTAGAGTGCACTTGTAATAGCCATGCTGGGGAGTCAGAGACATAGAGATTCCTTGAGCCTAGCCGAATTAGCCAGCCCCAGGCCAATGAGGGATCTTGTCTGACTAAATAAGGTGAACTATTCATGAGAAATGATAGCTAGGGTTCTCCTCTGACCTTCACACATATGCAAGCATAGTTGCACGCATGCTTGTATACACATATGCACTTGTGCACACATGAACATGATATATACATTCATATATATGTGTATACACACATATATGTATATATACACACATGCACACAAATTACCAATAAAAGCCCTTCATGTATTTATCTCTACCTTTGTACATACACACTCAAGAATAATGTAAATTCATATCACAAGTGTCATTCATTAACAATACAACTATTGAAAATACCAAGCTCAATGCGTGACTACCAGTAGAACTGTCATTTGGTTCTGGTGAAGCAGCAGAAGATATGTGAGAATGTATGGGAAATGATTTTTCATTACATAAGGATCTGCTATGTGCATTTCTCCTAAATATAGAATTTGAAAAAGAGGCTTATATTGTTTCTAACTCAATCATTTCTTCATCTAGATACTCCCTGACAGAGCTGCTCACATTTGTAAACAAATGATTTGTAAACAGTGAAGATATAGGTGGGGGACTCGAGAAGTGATTTCCCCCAATCCTTGAATAGTGTTAGTCACGGGAATGGATGCTTGGCTTTGTCTGTACTCTGCTTTTTCAGTACACCAGATCTTTCACTGTAGTGGCATCCATGTATTCTTTGACATGTTCATTCTTTATGTTCGTATTCTGCATGTGCAATGGCTTCTAACATTAGGACAAAGATTTTGCCTGCTTCTGAATAAAGCACTACTTATTAATGTTCAATGATAGATAGCCAGGCATATTCACAGGTACAGTATGATATTTCAATATGTCTCAGACAACTGCTATATATATCACAAATATTTATCAGTTTAGTGTATCAGGGACATTTGATATTCTATTAGCTATTTTGAAACACATAAGTTGTAGTTATTAATTTGTTTTGGTATTCTTTGTTTCTTGGAGGATAAAAATTGTGTACCCTCAGTATTTTCTTTGCTAGCACCAGTAGTCTAACTTCATTTAAGCCTTCATGTTGACTGATTTTTGTGATTTTCCTATAGTCAGCACACGTGACTCATTTGGTCAGTGTTCAGTTTTCAGTCTTGGAAAGGGCCACTCTTCTTTGATGTGCGCCTCCTGATTCTCAGTCACTCCTCTCATTAAGTGAGACTCTTCATACTCTTAAGTTCCAGTCTTAGTTCATAATGTCTTAAAGAAACTTGAGGAATAAGGTAACATTGTAAAAGAAGTAGTCATAACCAGTGGCTAATGCTGACATCATTTGAACATCAACATGGAGGAAAACAGTCATGATACTTCCCTTCTCAAACAACCAAGCATCAAGAGATTTAGAATATATGCTAATAATACTATTTGATATTTTTCATAAAGACACATGGAGCCTTTTTTTTCAGTTTCATGACCTGGTAATAAGTTTTTTGTTTGGTTAAGTTACATTATATTGTTTACTCATGTTACTAAAACAACTTCCATTAAAGCCTAAATATTTGACCATCCTGATTTTCCTTAAGAACAATGAGATTCATCCACATTAAAAACAAGGAAGTTGCTCTGTTTTTCTAAGTCAAGATTGTATTATGTAGAACACCTCTCTGTTTCTTTCCATTTCCATAATAACTATACTATTTTTGACTCATTTTCATATCTCTGGCTTCCATCTTTCTTTTTGAGGTACTTATATAAATCATATGGTTCTGTGCTTTAAGTAGGTATAATTTATTGTGAACATGATTACTGAAAAGAAAGACTAATTAGAAAGTAATTGCTGAGAATTGAGGTTTAATGTTGGTCATATAACACAGGAAGGTCATTTATAAAATAGATTATATTACTTGGCATGCAGAGAAGTAAACTAATGTATTATATAGTGGCTCTCAAGTTTTACTGAACATAAGAATCTTCAGATGAGTTTGCTAAATATGTAGATTCCTAAACATTGTGCATAAAGGCTCTCTTTCAGGGGACTGGCATGGAGCCCGGAGCTATGCATTAAAAAAACACACATCAAGAGCAGGCAAAATAATCTATGGTACAGAAAGATTAAGAACAATGGTTGCCTGTTGGGTGAAGTGGGAATTGACTGAGAAGGAGACGAAGGAAAGACGAGCGGATGGTAATGTTCTATGTTTTGATAAAGACTAGGGTTACACAAAGTCATGAGTTTGTCAAAATCTAATGACTGGCACACTTAGAGTTCATACATTGAATTGTGTTTAGAATTATCTCTGAAGAAAACAATTGAAAATGAACAGTTCATGTTTCAAAAAAATGCTAAAATATACTGATGCCTGTAGTTTATTTTGACATATACTATAAATTGAGTTAGACGTATGGATGTATATATAGATGGATGTATCAAAGGTGCAAGTATCGTGAAGCTGGTATAGCTAACAATGAATTGTAGAATGTAGAGTGCTAATATATAGGTATATCACACACACACACACACGCGTACACACAATACCCAGATACACACTGGGTTTCACATGATCATAACTTCTCTGAATGCTTTCAAATTTTCATTGTAAAATGCCAGAGAAATAAAGGTTCTCCAGACAACTCTGTGGCAAAAGCACCATGGGAAGAATGTAAATTCAGTGGCTGGGCAGATAGGTATGTCAGTCCCAATTTGCCTGTTAGTAATTTATGATCCTTGACTAACATTATGTTCAACCTCTGACAATGGCTTCTTCTATTTTAAAAAGGAATTGTGCCGGCAGTCTGTGATGGTGATGGCACTGGTCAGGTGCAATGCCCAGTGCACAGATGTGGTGTGTTTAAGTAGCAGCTATTATTGTCAGTATAAGTCTAAAAGAGTCTCTGAGAGAAGCTTCTCTCAGCTCTACATGTGATGCTGGGGTCAACTCCAGATCAGCTATGAATAAATGTACAAGCACAGGTTTAATATTTTGAGAGGTGGCAAGCAAGCCCTTTGACAGGGTCTCAGCTTATTTTACATCTAACTTGTCTTCTTGTTGGTTTGTTTGTTGAAACATCATTCTGTTTTCAGAAATCAGTAGTTCCGGTGCTTCCCTTGAACTTTCTGGCTTCTGTTTTCCCCAGAGATGGCTTTCTCTCTGGAGATGCTTGACTCGTGCTGTGTGTGAGCAACTTCACTTTCAGAGCTGCTTTTTTGCTTTTTGACTATTTGCTATTTTTGGCAACCATAAGTGAGACATACTGTCCCCAGGTCACCAGTCCCCATCTGTACAGCACTTCCTCTGCTGCACATTTATCTGAATATTATTTAATACAAGACCTTCCCACTTTCACTGTCTTCTCTTCTTACTGGTTTCCATTGCTCTTATAGTTGGTGGCACGGAAACCAGCATTTTATTACTTTCTGTGCATTACTTTAGTGTGTGTTTGAGTTAGTTGATGAGTAGCTGAAAGTTGGAGTCGTGATTTGAAGGGCCTTTGTGGTTCATATTATTAATTCATGTTCACTGTCAAAACAAAACAGCATTTATAAAATAAATACTGGAGAAATATGGCCATAGCATCCATTCCCCTTAGGACTAGAGCCTCAGTTTGCTGTTCCATGTTCCAGACTCCATTTGTTTTTTGCAATGTAAAATATCCTTTTGGTAGTATGAAAATTACAAATACTGTGAAGCTACTTTCTCATGTTATAAGCTACATTTATTAGAAGGGGTAATTTGTATTATGTAATGAGAAAGGATCACTAGTTTTTACTTTGAAAGTTTCTACTAATTTTATTGAGATTGTCTCAGGCAACACATGTTCCTAATGGTGGTCTTTTTTGATTCTTTCTTTCTGCAACTCTTATTAAACCGACTAGAAACAGACACATTTCTCCTTCTTTTCATTAATAAAAGGCAATTGAATTCTTTTTAGCACTAGCAGATATTTATACTTTTCCTTTTTATAAGACACAGTTGACATCTGAATAGAAACAATATGAAGACTCCAGAGCCAATTAGTGTGCCGACAGAAAGTATCAATTTTTCCTTAAAAATGAAATGCAGAATCTCTTCCACATTCCCCACAGTGTGGTGTGAATTCTCTTGGCATGTTATCCAGTAAAATGAAAGGATTTATGAATGTGGCTACTTCTTTTAACAAGTTCCAATAACGGCTTCCTAAACCTTGTGTTTTTATATCAATTACATACAGTAAGCCCTGAAATCAACCCAAGAGAACTGCAGAGCCAACTTGAGATATTCTTGTTGAGTGAGGGCTGGGCCTGCCAAAAAGTCAAATGTGGATATAATTTTATAACACCATTTTATAATTAAAGTCATAAGTGAGGTTTCCTGCTATTGTTTAAAAATGTGTCATGATACATTTAAATCAAAGATATGGGCAAAGAGAAGGTCTGCGAATGAACAGGAGAAAGGACAGTGGAGGGCGTGGCTTGGTGCAGTGAAGAAGCACATGCAAACAATTTTAGCGAGAGGATTGCATTTGTTGTTGATGGAGTGCTGCTTTAGGGGCTATAACCACTTAGAGATGGTTTCCATTCATGGCATACTGATGTTAGTTTACTGGTTCTGTTTGTCTATAGGAAAACTTATCCCCCGCCTCCCACTCACCAGCACAGTAATTTAAGTCATTGATCTAGTGACAAAACTGTATTTTCTGACCAAACACTCATCATAACCAAAGTATCCAAAAACTGAACCAAAGAATATGATCTCAGAATGTGGATGTCCACAGTAGTTGATGCTGCCAGACTTGGCAGATAAAAATATGGAATACCCAGTTAAATTTAAATTTCAGATAAGTAACACATGTATATTTAGTATAAGTATGTCCTAGACATACTTATTGTAAGTTCAGATTTAACTGGATGTTCTGTATTTTATCTGGCAACCTTAATACAAGAACAACTCCAATGTCTTGGCAAAGGGACGTGTATTTTAAATATATCTGAAGAAGAGGGAGTTTAAGTGAGCAGAGCAGCACATGCTGTTAGCTTAACTTTGCCTTGCCAGCTCCTTCTGTTGCTAATGTCCACATCAAGGAGTAATGAGTTCTCTCCGATCATATGCAAAGGTTTTGCTTGCTGATAAACTTGCTTTGCTAGTGAACACACTCATACGAAAGACTTCCCAGAGGAGAACTGTTGACTCTTGTACATGGATAGATTTAATCATTAGGACTTTGGTAAGTCATGTTCGTGTAATGTGAAAGCTGTTCCCAATGTATCAATCCATTCATCTTGTCTAACGCAAGCCATGTGTTTCGTATTGGAGATGAAAAGACATTAATCAGAATCTCCCTTCAACCAGTCCAAAGGGATGCAAGAGTCTGTGGTTACACTTCAAATGTCAAGATATGGGGAAATGGGTAATAACATCTAGCTCACTGCACATGTAATTCACATGGTTGTTACAATTGCTGTGAGGAATGTCAGGAGAGGAAGGCCATGTGCCATAAAACAGTGTCTGTTCCAAGGACACCAGCTGGAAGAAGCTGAGGGCTGCATCTGCTTTTCCTCACCAGACACAATTCTGGGCATTACTGAAGAGGCAGGGGTCCTAACCTAAGCATAGGTTTGTTGTCCTTTAAGAGTTGAGGTAGAAGAAACATGTACCCATCCCTGATTGGATTTTTTTTTTTTTTTGTGGTGGGTCAGTAGTTTCAATTGTGGCCACACAAGGGAAAATTTAAAGCTCTCACTAAATAGCCTCCACACCAGACCAATTAAATTATAATCTCAAGATCTATGGATATCAGAACTCCCCAGGTGACTCCAGTGTGTTACTGAGTTTGATAACAACAGGATCATCAAAGGAACTGTTTATTATAGATATGATGGGAGACCCATGATTTGTTTTCATTCTATTTTAAAAATAATTTGTCATGTTATACTGAGGAAGTACTCTATAAACATTTGCTAGTTCATCATTATTGACTTGTGCTATTATGAATGGTCTCTTTTTTTGCTCTTGATAGAAAAAAATAGCAGACAGAACAAAACAGCTAACTTGTAATAAGATGCCCAAATGAAGACTATATGAAAGAAGCCAGGCACTCAGATGGCTGGTCGTATTGGGGCTCTTCTGTAGATGTTTAGCTGGAACTATGAAACATTGGTTGGGGGTCTGGAGAGATGGCTCAGTGGGTAAAGAGCTAGCTGCATGAGGACCTGAGTTCAGATCCCTAGCACCCGTGTAAAAAGCTAGGTGTGGTGGTGCACACATGTAACCCTAACACTGGGGAGGCAGAAAAAGGAGAATCCTGGGAGTTTACTGGCCAGTCAACTAGCCAATCAGGGAGCTCTAAGTTTATAGGAACCATGTTGCAAAGCTTAAGTTAGAGAAGTATTTGAAGAAGACACCTAACATTAGCAGCCTTTCCAGTTGCATACATAGATTCATGAACCCCTCCCCTCAACATGTATACACACTACCAACCTATCAACTAAACAAAACTACCAAAACAAAAGAATAAAACATGAATCCCTCCCCAAAACATGTAAATATGTATACACACACACACACACACACACACACACACACACACCAGCCTACCAACTGAACAAAACCCACAACAACAAAAGGATAAAACACTGAAAAAGTGGCCATTGAACCAGTAGCCTCAATGCAACTTAGATACATGCAAGAAATGTGATTTCCCAACCCCCACATCAGAATCTCTGGGTGTGGAGCTCAGAAATCTGTAACAAGCATGGTCAAGTCTCCAACTCTGGGTTTACAATAACCTTGAGGAATTAATACAAGTTTTGAACCCATTTAAAATCATATATTCTTTCAACTCTTATCCACCTTTTAACTTAAAGTACATTCAGAGGCACATTTAAAAGTGTTGAGTGTGATTGGTCTCGATTTTATCTTCTGCTATTGAATTTAGATAAGGTGACACAGATAGTCCTTAGTTTTGAGTTTAACTGAAGAGTTTCTTGAGGCTATAGACAAATTTTGCAACTTTTCTAGGCTTTTGACGAAAACGTGGGGCTGCATGTCTAGGTCTATAGAGGAGGCCTTGCTAACTCAGCTGTTTATATATGCAGCCATGATCCACTTAGCATGGTTTAGAGGTGTGCAAGGTGCTCTTTCCAACACTTCTTTGGTTGATATTGTTATTCCATATGCTTCAAGATGACATTACCAACCCATAGCACATCCTCGGCTTGTGTTTTTCGAGGTAGCGATGTATATGTTTGTCACAGATTCTTTTTTTCTTTTAAACTTTTATTGCATTATGATGAGAAAAGTTACATGATTTCAATTTATCTGAA
>NW_022196897.1:118662781-118711885 GCF_008632895.1 Mastomys coucha
TGGGTGTGTCAGAGCACCTGGGAGTGGAGCTTCCTCTGGGTGTTTTGGGACTGGCTGCAGAGCTTGTGTCCAAGGTCTACTCTCTGATCCTGGGTGTATCAGTGTGCCTGGGAGTGGAGCTTCCTCTGGTTGTTGTGTGCACAGATTCTTTTTTGCCTGATATTTAATTTATTTGACCTGTCTTTGTTACTCTTTGTACTTCCTTTCATACACTAGATACATCTATCTAATGGCTTATATAGCTGGGGATGTCATTTAGTGGTGAGTGTTTGCCCAGCATATGGATGGTCCTGGATTTAATTGATTCCAAGCCCAGTAAAAAAATCTCGAGTTTATGTAGTGATAGGTATTTTCTTACCTTGTTAGTTTTAATTCAATTTAAAACCTTTATGTTTTTAACACCAAGTTCAAACAATTCATAACCACTATAATATATAAAAATTATATCATATTTTGCCTATTGTATTTCTGTTGTTTAATTTATTTTTAAAATTATTTTATTATCTTATATGTTTGGGGGTTTGGCTTGCATATGTGTCGGTGCACCACACACATACAAAGGCCAGGAAAGGGCATCAGATCCCCTGGGACTGGAATTACAGACAGTTGTGAGCTGCCACTGGGTTTCTGTGAATCAAACCAGGGTCCTCTGGAAAAGCTGCCAGTGTTTTTTAACCACTGAACCATCTCTCAAGATTATATCATCTCCTTTTCAAATAGGATTGTATAATTTATATTTTTGTTAGAAATGTGCCTTTAGATGACATCTAAAATAATTTTAAAATATGTATGTTAAGTTACTTGACATTTTCCCAAGAAGAGATAGTTCTAACTCTCTCCTGTGAGATGTGGACCAGACTTAAGGACTCACTTCTACCAAAGAGACTGTGAGGTAGGTGACATGAAAGGCTTCAGAAGCCAGTCTGTGAAAGGCATCATGGATTCCACCTACAGCACTCTCTTTGTTTCTCTTCCTCTTCCTCTTTCTCTTTTAGGATGCTTCTCTTTGGAGCTGAGCCATGTGGGACATCATGGAGAACCCATGCCTAGAAGGTATGGATATCAACTCTAGCTAGGATAACATAAGAGGGCCAGCATCCATTGCTTGGTGTTGGGACTCTCCAATAGTAGGGCCAACTATAACAATCTTCAATTTATTTGCAAAAAAAAGGGAAGAAAAGGCATAAATTTGCTAAAGATCTTACTTTGTTCAGGTTTTAGGTTATATTGATTAATCCTTGATATTATAGTATTTGTGCAAAGGTTTGAAAAACAAACTAGTAGAGAAATAGAAAACAATGCTACTTAAGTTATTGATACTTGAAAATTTGTAGCTGTACCATAAGATGGGGATAATGTTCTCAACTCTCTTGGGCTGGGCACACCTAAGCACGTAGGTCACTAAGAGCAGGACTGAAAAGTCATATCAATCTCATGTTCCTGTCCAACTTGTAGCTCTCTACTTACCAAATGGCTAGGATGTAAGGAAATTCAGCCACAAGCTCTTGCTACCGATGACTTCCCTGCCTTAGAGACTATAATTTGAAACCAGAGAGCTTTGGATGGACTGAAGTTTCGTTTCATCTTGATAGCAGAGAGATGACTCATCGGGCCTGAGTTAGCTCAATAGGATGACACCAGGTCCTTGGCTGCTCAGACACGCTTTCTTAATTTCTTTTAACAAGGCTCCTTCGCTTGCTGGAGAGATTCCATCGCTGTTACTACAATAACTATTGTCTCAAGGACGTTCCATTTCTTTGACTTTTTAAAATGCAAAATAGCATGGGTTTGGACTCCCACTCTGTTGGGCTATGTATTGATCATGTTTACATACTTTACTCTGTACCCACATGTCTGGAGTCTGTGTAAACTGAACTACATATAATTCCTTTCCTGGATGCTTGTTTCTGTGCACTTGGTACTACACTATGGATGTGAGGCATGTTTGTGTGACAAGCTGGCTGAGCTAGCTAGCATGGTGGGGTTTACCCCAGTTTAGGGCTGTGTGTTCCAGTGTCCACTCCTGCCTCTACACTGCCTTTTCTTTTTTGCTATTACAGAATTTATGTGTTTTTTTTCTTAGACTTTAAATTCTGGACTAGAACTTTCTTTTTGCACTTTGTTTGGAAGATATTCATATGTGACTACATTTTTAAATGTGTTTTGAATATCCAGTGGTGTACTTGCTGTATTTTCAAATGACCCCATACCCAATGGCTTCAGATACTGTCCATATGGAAATAGCACATGGTTCTTGTGTTGCTTTGGATTTAGAGGGTCATTATTCATTTGGTCTTTCTTAGACTCTGGACAAAATAGTTCACAGTAATATCCTCAAATTTACATGTTTTCCCAATTGATATGATATCCTCATCAGACTATGCAATCTATGATCTCTTCCATTAAGCTGGGAGAGAACTGTGAATTGTTCAGTGAGTAGAGTCTGGGGGAATGATACTGTGTATGATGGTCACCACACTATGAACAGCCTAGACCAGAATGAAGATTCAGTCTTAGCTAAGATTCCAGGCATCACTTACCTGCTAGCCATGCAGGTGACTCAGCCTGGGTGCAAATCCTTTAGTCTTTAGCCAAATCTACTTCAGTGGGAGCCATGAGGATCATCCCATGGAGATGCCAAGGTCTGTCCTAATTGAAGACATGTGAGCAGAAGGAACATCACTGTTTAGAGCTACTGAATTTAGGATCAGTTCACTATGCATATGTGGAAGAGTAAGGAATGACTCTTGAGTCTATGGTCAGAAGGTGATGTAGAGGTGCCCATCTTCCAGGCTAGGCAACATGCATGCATTTCAGGGGTAGAAAGAGAGAGAATGATGAAGAATCCAGGAAGGGAAGCAGTTGACTGATGGCAGCTGTCCTTGGAGTCTAGATGCCAAGATGCCCCATACCAAAGCATTAGGTCTAAAAGGCCTTAACCTTGTCTCTCTTGTCTCCCATTGGATTCTATACTTCTTATTGTTGTTGCTGTTATTGCTATGTGTTTTATTATTTTTTAGATAGAGTCTCACTATGTGGTCCAGTGTGGCATTGAACTCATGATCCTCTTGCCTCAGCTTCCTGAATGCTGTAATTCTAGCTTGTATTACCACACTCAGAGTCTAGTGTTGTATTTGACACACAGTCTGCTATCTTCCCAAATAATTATTATAAAAGCAAATGAGTGTATACTGTAAAGTGAAGATAAGCAACATTTTATAGTGTGTATTACCTGTGACTAGGATACATTCTCATCTTCTAAGCTGGCTTATACCTTCCCAGTCTACTCAAAACTCTCTTTGAATCCTTTTTCCTTCATGGCCCCAGGCAGAGTTAGTGAATCTCTCCTTTGGCTGCCTCAATATTTTCCTCTTGTCTCATTGTTATGTTGGGCATTAAGTGCCTTCCTTTTTGGGAGGAGCTCAAAGGGCAGAAACCATATCTTAGTCCCATCTTTGAATGATTTCCAGTATCTGGCAGGTAATATGTTTAGGAATACAGCCACAGCTTTGAGCTGACGAACACTCAAAAATGGAACCAATTACTTCTAACTCTGGGCTCCACAACTCGGTAGGGAAATGAAAAATGAGAAGTGTATTTTAAGAAGAGTGGGTGAGGAGAGGCTCTGGGGAGCCTTCAATCCAGAAAAGGAAAAATATTGTTTCCCTTTGGATAGGAAAAAATAAAAGATTACAGCACAAATGTTAAAAAATAATTATGGAGCTAGCAGCAACAGCAGTACCCAAGCTTCTGAACTTCATCAGCAAAGTGGGGATAATCACAGTCCCTTTGCAATCATTTGAGATCAGTGGGAAGAGGGAAGAGTGCTCAGAGCAGTGCTAAAACTGTGTTTAGTCGTGGTGTCTTCTTGCTCATCCTACTGTTACTGGGTCACAGCAGTACCCAGAAGAGTCCTGGCCACCACTGAATGTTAGGTGTTGTCCTCAGTGACAGATACACAGTAAACATTCTTTTACAAAAGTAAAAATAATTCAACACGTAGCAAGCAAGGAGGCCTTCTTGAAATGCTAACAGTGTTGTGCTTCTTGGAACTTTTCTCTTGATTTTCAATGACTAGAATCTGTTCCATTGTGAATGAGGCTCTGGTGAGCCGGACTGCAGACTCCTGATCTTGGTGAACAGGCTCGGTAGTCACTTAGAGGAACAGCAATTTCCATCTGAAAAGAGGTCTCAGGGCCATAGACTTATATAGTTCCTGGGAGTTGGAGCAGTTGTTGGGAGTTGGAGCTTTTTGTCTATCCGTAGAGTTGACAATGGATACTGTGTCAAAACCATCTTTCTTAGGAGAGCTAATCTGAGTAGAGAAGTGGGGCCGCTCTGGCTACCTGCCACAGAGATGCCGATGATGGATCCTGCAGGCCCGATGCTGGGGCAGCTGCTTGTGAACACTCCTTAGCTAAACGTTTGGGTTCCACGGAGAATCCATCATCAGCAGGCACTGCTTTGTTTGATACTGTAAGTGGCCATCTCAAGGGCACATTGCCCAGAGTCTGCCCGCTGCCAGCTAATTACCTCTGAAACACAAAATAAGACTTACTGTTCTCGCCCCCTTCCAGCTCTTCTACCACTGAGAGATTTATTTATTTTAATTAATTGAAAAATAAATCCTCGGGCAGAGGAGATGTCTCAGTATGTAAAGGTCTTGTGCAAGTATGACATCATGACCGTCTTTGTTCAGATCCCAGCACTCATATGAAAACTGGGGCACAGTGGCATATGTCTGTAAAGCCAGTGTTGTGTGGAGAGGCAGGCAAGTCCTGGGCCTTGCTGGCCTGAGCCAGTCCTGTTACTGTGGGTCTCCATATTCTGCCAGAGACATTGTTACAAAAATAATGTGGAGAGGAACTGGAGAAGTGATCCAGCCATTAAGAACACTTGCTGCTATTTCAAAGGACCTGTTCTGGTCTCTAGCCCAACCACCAGGAACCCCATTTCCAGGGAATCTGTTGCCCTCTTTTGTCCTCCATGGATGTTGAGCAGACATTCCACTCATCTGGTTCTTATATATAAGTGAAGGCAAAGCACTTGTACACATACACACACACACATACAACATACACACACACACACACAATCTTA
Organism: Mastomys coucha; assembly: GCF_008632895.1. Lineage (NCBI taxonomy): Eukaryota > Metazoa > Chordata > Mammalia > Rodentia > Muridae > Mastomys > Mastomys coucha. The sequence goes on from NW_022196897.1 coordinate 118,667,882, forward strand.
CAAAAATATACAATAAATGGAAAATAATAGAAGACTCCTTTCATCAATCTGCTCCACAGCTTTACACACACACACACACACACACACACACACACACACACACACTTTCCTTTTACCTTTGTTATTGAAAGCAGTCTAATGACCATCTTCTTTATATTCACGCAAGTTACCTGGCAGGCAGACAATCAGCTATATATCTTGGAGTCGTTGCTTGGCATCCCACAGCTCATTGTCACTTTATAGTTCCTTAAAAGATTAGTGAAGATTCTACTTTGATTTTTTTCAATGTAAGTACTAGTTTTGTAGGCTAGGTTTGTAATACAAAACCAAGAGCAGGTGCCTTGTTGAAATGCTTCATTATACCTGTGGCCCTTGGAGACTGATCTGGATGCTAAAGATTGCTAAAAATGCTTGGAGCTGTGTGTGACTGAAGATGCAATTAAATATATTGACCAATCCTATCTAGTTAGTACTGGTGTGTAAGTGAAGGAAAGATCATTTTCTGAGGCCCTGAAGGTATCTGAAACTTCTAGGTTTTTAAACCTGGAGGCAATTTTGCCTTGGAAAGATATTTGCTAATGTATAGGGTTGTTTTTGATAGTCATGATTGAAGTTGTGAGCAGTCAAATGCTGCTAGAGGGCTTGCCAGGGATACTTCTCAACACAATCACGCATGACTCCTGGAAATAACGGACTGCCTGGCTCAGGTTCTCAGTAGCTGCAAGGTGGAGAAACACTTGTGTTGTGGGACTCTGTCTCAGAGCCTAACAATGATTACCATCTTAATCAGAGAAACTATGATTACTGGCAAGAGACTTAAGACCAGACCTGTTGGGGCTGGGGAGATAGCTCAGTGGGTAAGGACACTTATTCTGCAAGCATGAGAACTTGGGTTCAAATCCTCAGCACCTATGTAAAATTCTAAGCCATGCTGTGAGTGCTTCTAAGCCCAGACTTTTGAAAAGGAGCTGAAGATAGGTAGGTCCCAATAGCTCACTGCTCAGCCGGCCTAGCTGAAATAGCTTTAGATCCTCGTTTGAAATTCTAGCCACTCCCTCCTGAATCCAATTCATTTCTGTCCCAATTGCAGGTAGTGGTCTCAGGAAGAGCTAGAGTCTATCTGTCTGTCTGTCTGTCTATCTATCTATCTATCTATCTATCTATCTATCTATCTATCTGTCGTGGAAGATTAACTGAAGGGGAGATTTGATCTATGCAGCTATGGGGAAACTATTATTCATGCCAGGGTGAGATCTTTGGTGAAGAAGTTGTTTAAGGGTCACCCATACACCTATCGGTAGCTCCTCATTCATTTTCTGATAAGTCTAATAAAGTCATTAGTTTTCTGGGTTAGGTTTTAGTGGAATTATTAGCTTTGTCTGTTGATGCCTTATCTGGGGTAGGTAGAGATTTGTTAGCATCTCCCTAGGAAAAGTTTACACAGCACCTGATCTAGGGTTTGAGGTCTTGTGACAAGCACCCTAGATGGCCCTACAGATGTTCCCTGGCTTAGAAATAAACCTGTCCCAGAAAGTCTATCTTATATAGGAAATATTTTAAGTCAAAAAACAGCCTTACTATCTCAGCGTTGTATTCCCTGTGGTGTATTAGCCTGTAGCTATAGAAAATCCAATACGATGCATTTTATAATAGAGTACTAAACACTACTGTAAACTGTAAAATATTAAATGCTAACACAAACTATTGAATATGCATTGATATGCATATCAGAATGGTAGAGTGGGCATATTTTTACAGCATTGTAAATTATAAAAATGAAATCATTAAGTCAGACCATAGTGAATTGAGGGCAATCTGTAACTGGCTTAAATGTTTCTTTTATCTCTGCAATTTTCCTTTGGTCCCTAAAATCCTCCTCTGTTCCCTAAGCCAGTGACAAACACAAGGCCTGAAATATATCATCATTCAAAAGTTTCTTTTTAACTAAACATGTAACTCAGTGACTTATTGTTGAACAACTAAATGAGCTAAATTTACCAGCCTGTGGCAGAACATATGATATACACTTAAGCACAGTGAGATTCCTAAGCTTTCATCTTTTAGTTGTGAATAGCTTTGGTCCTTTATTGAGACTCCTAGGTACCAAGGACATGAATTCTACAAATGTAGTAATGAGGCCATAGGCAGCACATGTGTTGTTTTGGGGAGTGGGTAGTGGGATGGGGGTTAGTAATTGATATTTTTATGCATGAAAAAATGCTGATATTTTGGACTGCTGAGTAGCATGAATATGCAAAGGATTGTGTGATTGGTGCTAATATGGATACAATCCATACAATCCATACATTTCCATCAGGGAAATGGGACTTAAGAAAAGCATGGTTCTCCAGATCTACCCATTTGCCTAAGAATTTCATAAATTCATTGTTTTTAATAGCTGAGTAGTACTCCATGTGTAAGCGTACTACATTTTCTGTATCCATTCCTCTGTTGAGGGACATCTGAGTTCTTTCCAACTTCAGGCTATTATAATTAAGGCTGTCATGAACATAGTGGAGCATGTATCCTTAAAACATGTCGGAATATCTTCTGGGTATATGCCCAAGAGTGATATTGCTGGGTCTTCAGGTAGTACTATGTCCAATGAAGGAGCTAGAGAAAGGACTCAAGGAGCTGAAGGGGTTTGCAGCCCCACAGGAGGAACAACAATATGAACTAACCCATACCCTCAAAGCTTCCAGGGACTAACCATTAACCAAAGAGTACACATGTTGGGACTAATGGCTCCAGCCATATATGTAGCAGAGGATGACCTAGTCAGTCATTAGTGGGAGGAGAGGCCTTTGGTCCTGTGAAGACTCTGTGCCCCAGTGTAGGGGAATGCCAGGGCTCGGAAGCGGGAGAGGGTGGGTTGGTGAACAGGGAGAAGTGGGAAGGAATAGGGGGTATTTCGAAGGGGAAACTAAGAAAGGGGAGAACATTTGAAATGTAAATAAAGAAAGTATCTAATAAAAATATAAAAAAGAAAAGAAAAGGAAAGCATGGTTCATGCATCCGAGCGTCAAGTAACGAAACCCCACCAGTCTGTTCAGTGAGCATGCCTGAATACTTATAATTTCATTTCAACTACCGAGTAGGCCAAGGCAGAAGTGTCAGAACTTCAAGGGCAGTCTGGGTAACTTAGTGAGACCCTGGTTCAAAATAGCATGTAAATAAAGTGTTAGGGACATAGTTCAGTGATGAAGTACTTACATAGCATGTAAAGGTCCTAGGATCAATCCATTGTAAAAATTAAAATTAAAAGAGCGCAGTAAGACATACAAACATACATGGTTCATATGGATGAACTAATCGTTAGCACGACCCTGCAGGGGATAGTCTACTGTTTCTACAAACATTTACTGTCTTCTCTCTACAGAGAGTGAAAGATTTCCCCAAATCAAGAGACTTCCCATCACGAGCTGGTAAGCTGTTCTGGAAGTGTGGCTTACTTGTACTAGCATCTCTCTTGTGGTCTTGGCTGGATCTTACGAAGGCACCTTCTTGTTTATTTATACTGGACTTCAAGATCCTTGGACGAGATGTATTACATATGTGTAAAGGATTAGGGGCAATTGTTTTTTTTTTTTAAATAACAACAGGGATAATACTGCTTTGTGCTTTTAACCATAGGTCTTTTCTTCTAAAGCTTTAATGTCCATTATAGACACAATCTGATTGTTGTTGTATTGCAACAGTGTTTCCCTCTCCTCATTGAGACAGTTTTTTTTTTCTTTATTAAAGATGGCTTGAATACTTTCACATGCTATGATCTCCTTGATAAACAGCTCAGGATGTTATAAAAGCAAAGCGGGCGATGTCTCAAATAATTAGCAATGGAAGGCTTGTTGATTCATGGGCGGTCATGTTGCCAGAAAACTCAGATATTTGTGGGGAGCTCAGTATGCTTTTGTACCAGTGGGTGTGAGGTTGAGTTTCAGCTATATTCCTGTAATACCATCAGGAAGCATTTTGTCATGCTGCTTCCTTGGGTGATCTTTTATGACTAAAAGGGAGGGGGGAAAAGTCATATTTCTGCCTTGTGAAACTGAGATTGAAGTCTAGGCAGTTGAGCGAGATAATCAGTAGCCGTGCGGGTCACAGCTGCCCGGGATGGTTTGCATTACAATCCAAAGGCAACTACTGCTCTCAATATGGAAATCAAATAGTTGAGGTTCAAGCTGATTTGAATCTGTGGGTAGGAAACTGTCTGATCTCCTCCCAGATAAGTTTAAAAGTGTGTGGTGGTTTCTCCTGGGCTACAAACCCTGCTCGCATTCATATGTGTTGCTTTTGTGATGGTTCCTTGAGGTCTCTTGGCAGTTACCCTTTCTATTATGGGAAGAGATTAGGATCAACAGAAAATGAACCCCTCACCTCCTTCCCCCCCAAATCCTTGGATTGTCAGAGTGTGATTGGCCTGAGGACCAGACCTGACAGTTCTAAACCTTACAGGATGGGTATACCTGCTTCCTTACCTCATGGATGAAAGGCTGCATTCAAAGAGGTGGCTCATGATTTGGAAGCTTCTTGTGTTACTGGCATTCTTAGGTCTGACACCGAATTTCTTCATCCACTTTGCCAATCACATTCAGCATCACAGTGGCAGAATAGATATGCCTGTTGTCAGTGGATATTTTGGATCTATTTTGTGATGTGTCTGCATAAAGATGTTCCATGTTACTCATATAGACACATATGGGGGTCTTGGTCATATGGCCCTAACTAGTGTGTATTATAACTTATACCATGTTAAAGATGAAATCAATATGATATTCAGAGGTAATTTATTCTTGTGGCTTACCTTTGAGTTCTGTGGCCTTATGGGTACCGTCAGACTCTGCCATGCTCTTTCTTTGGCCTTCTCTATCTGGTATGTGACCAGTGATTCCTATCTTAGCTATTTATTTTCTGTGCTCAAGGATTTTGTGGCTCTTAAAACCTGTTAGGCTTCATTTAGGAAGGCCACACATGCTAAGGAATTAGCTCCGTTGGGGCTGACCCTCATCTCTGGGTGTGTTCATCTTAAAATGACTGCTGCACATGCATGGCAAAAATTGTTTTTCTTTTATAAATTTAATTTTTGCTAGTGTACAAAAATAGATTTCATTATAAAATTTTCACACATGCATAGCAGTGAATCTCTCTCCGCACCCCAACTTTTCTACCTCATTTCTCCTCTGCACATACTGTTCCTCTTCCTCCTTCCTTTTATAACACACACACACACACACACTCACACGTACACGCACTCATATGTGCATGCACATACACATACATGCCTACTTGTACATGAATCATCTATATAATATATACACGTATACATATATAAATGTATATACATATGTATATACATTTTTGTATCTGGCTTATTTTGCCTTCAGAATGGTTCCAATTTCCATCTATTCCCCATATGTAGGTGACCTAATTTCATTTTCTTTACAGCTGAATAAATTTTCTTTGAGTATATGCACCGAAATTTCTTAAGCCACTCATCAGCTGATGAGAATCTGGATGGCTCCACACGGCTCTTGTAAATACTGCGGGGTAAACATGCACATGCAAGTCTCACTATGGTGTGTGGACTCAGAGCCCTTTAGGTCTACATTCAGAATGAAGTAGCTATGTCATATGGTGGCTTTCGTTTTCGTGTCTTGAGACATCTCTGAACTGATTTCCATAAAGGATTCCCCAGTCTACATGGCCACCAGGAGTGTACAGGGGTGCTTCTTTCTCACGTCCTCATCCATGTTCCTTATTAGCATGTCTGTTCATTGTTACTTCTCTCACCCACCCCACCGCCTTCTTCATAGTTCTTGCCAATGCTCTTGCTTTTTTGGGGGATCTGCGATTAAAGCATCAATAACCCAAACTAAAGTGTGAGTGACAGCCGTAGTTTGCCAGAGAGCTCCTCTCCTCTCCTCACTTGCTCTCAGTGAACTACTATGGTAGCTGCTTTTCTTACTGCTGTGACCTGGCAAGAGGCAACTTGAGGGAGAAAGGAAGGCCTTCTCTTGGTTTACAGTTTGAGGGTCAACACTCCTCTGCGGTGGGGATAAGCTTGGTTGCAGGGCCATCGGGTGGCCATCACACTGCTTCTGTAGTCAGGGAGCCGAGAGCAAGTCAGAAGTGAGGCCATGTCTCATGGCCTGCCTCCAGTGACTCACTTCATCCAGAGATGTTCATTTCCTAAAGATCCCACAAACTTCCAAAATAGCAGCACTAATTGAGGACCAAGTGTTCAAGTACAAAGGCTGTCAGGGAACACTTCACACCAAACCACAACAATTACGAAGAGCTTTGGCTTGGTTCCTAAATAACTCTTGAATTTTCACCTTCTCTGCCCTTACACAACTGGTTCTAATCTTAATAACATACTAACGGGCTACAGTGTGTTCTAGACTATTTTCTGTGGCCCATATCTGGTCACCCACAAAGCTGCCAGGGAAGTATCCCCAAAGGCAAGCTGGGAGTCTATTACTTCCAGCTTCACACCTGTCATGGCTCAGGCCACTTTTCTTTTAGTCTTCACTCACCACACACCCTCTCAAGTCCCAGGCAGCCGTATAGCTTCCATGGCCAGAGCTGGATGCTCACATTCCATTTTTGTTTGCATATGAACATAACAACAATTTTATTTTCCCAATACAAATTTCATTGCTACTAACTGTAGTTAACATAATGGAGTGTTGAAATCCCATTCACTTGGGATTTTATATCCCTCACTAGCTTTCTTCTGGTTCTTTCTAGTTCCTAACCTGGGCGACCACCGTTCCACTCTGTGCTTCTGTGAGTTTGCCTTCGTTAGACTTCATCTACCAGTGAAATGATGCAGTATTTGCCTTTTTTGTGGTTTCATCCATCAGCTACCATGAATGAAGGTGAAATGAACATGGGGATGCAGGTGCCACTTCAACACAACTTTTCCTTTACTTTCATTTCCTTTCGGTATCTACTGAGTGGCAGGATTGCTGGAGCACACTGGTGGCTTTAGTTTTAAGGTTTAAGGAATCTCCATGGTGTGTTCTAGCATAGTAGTAACCTATGCTTCCTTCAGCTGTGTGCTGGCAAGCCTTTTCTCGGTATTTCTGCCAACACTTGTGTGTGAGTGTGTGTGTGTATACGTGTGTGTGTGTGTGTGTGTGTGTGTATATATGTATATATATATACATACATATATATATATATATATATATATATATATATTCAGTTATGCCCACTGTCATTGGCTCAAGGGAACAATACCGTGATATTTAAATTGCATTGCCTTGATAATTAGGAGGTTGAAGTTTTGTGTATCTCTTGGCCAACTCTATGCCTTCTTTTGAGAACTGTGCATCTGAGCTGATATTGTGGAAGCCACAGCACATGTGAGTACCTCTATAGGGATGTTTGGGAATAAATGACTTGTTTCCTTGTTATTGAGTTGTGTAAGCAACACAATTTCAAAGTTAACGTGAATTTCACACTTTCTCTGGGACTGCCTCATTTTAGCTGGTTCTTAGACATGGTTTCTTCAGTCCTATCCCTGCCCTTTATCTCCATGAATATTTTTTATTTTTTATTCATTTTGATACAGAGTTTTATAGAACCCAAGGCTGGTTTAAACTCTCTCTGCAGCTGAGGAAGATCTTGAATATCTAATTCTCTTATCTCTTCTTTTCAAGCACTGGGACCATAGGTGTGTCCCATTGTGGTGGGTTCTATGCAGTGCTGGGAATAAACCCAGGACTTTGGAAATGCTAGGCAAATACTTGATCAAAGCAGACATAACCCCAAGCCCTTGAATAGTCTTATGTTTGTTAACTGCTATGGGAACTTCTTGTCCCTTACCTGTCAAGTGTGAGTTCCTTGAGGGCAGGGACCAGATGCGCTTCTCAGGTTTAGGCTTAGCATGGCATGGGATCATATCTGCCCATCCAAAAGTAGTTTAATTTGTACTTCATGACTTTGCGTGACTTTGCTTTGAAAAATATGGCACGAGTTAGGAGAAAGCTTGCCGGGCTGTTAAGACACAGGGATTGCTCAATGAAGAAAGAGAAATTGAGGGACAGAGCTGCATGACCCAGAGTTGTGAAAAAATGATAGAAACAATCATAAGATATTTTATATCTGAAAACTTCTTTGCAGAACTCTCGTCTGAGACCTACTTATTACAGGAAGCTCCTTGTCTAGGGTGTCCTTTGTCTCTTTGCTGGACTTGTTGAGAAGTGAGTCACTTAAGTCCAGTGAAAGAAGTACAAAATAAAGAGGCATTCGTTTCAGCCCCAACTGGGCTGTGAGGACACCTGGATTCCTAGGAGCTAGCTGCACTTCTACGAAGAATATTGTGTAGATGAATCAAAGTGTTCATACTGCTCTTTCAGAGGGAGGACTTGTGGGGAGGACTATGCTTTCCTAATGCCATGGCTTTGGCTCTCTTCCCTGTGGAAATTTTCCGTTCTGGAAACCAGATTCCAATCTTCTACCCCAGGGAAGGGGTGGGGCAGGATTCATCATGGTTTATTCAAGGTCTAGAATGAGGAGTTGATTCTAGCTCTTTGATGCTCCTATACATCAACATCAACCCCTTCAGCATCAACCCATAAGGTTTAGCTGCCATGATGGAAGGCGCAGCACATGTGGGCCTAGCCATAGAGAGCCCATGTGTGGGGATAAGAGTTAAGATAGAGCAAGCCACCATGTGGTCTTATGGCTACTATGTTCAACCTAGCTCCTTTTTGCTGCTGTGAAATATTTAGTCACATTGAGGTAGTGGCAGTTGGGAGACACCTCTAGGCTGGATGGGAAGCTGGGTGTTCCCAGCATAGCAAGGGGCTGGGAACTTACTTTTAATTGGGTAGAGCCCTGAGGCCTGTGGAATGGGATATAGGCGTATCCAGCAATACAAATAAAACCACAGGTGTGGGTCTACCCTGAGGAATGGAGACAGAAGACACTGGCCAAGACCAGGCTGAGAAGATGGGAAGCCACTGCCCATCAGCAGGGTAGGGGTCCAGTTCCCACGAATGGTAAGCAGTCTGGTTTCCCTGTCTGGGTTCCCAGCAAGGCTGTATTCGTTGACCTGGCCTAGGGTTTCACTTTCTGGTATTGGTTTCTTCACTATTTCCATGGGGCACCCAGTGTTCTGTGTTCTCTCACCCTGCCCAAGCTCATCTAGACTTGAATGGTGGGGAGCCAAATTCCAAATAGAAGCATTGGCCTTGGCTTTGGATTATTTTGTTAGAGATGTATCGAAGAATCAGATATTTCTATTCTAACAGAAGACAAAATCATAGTAGTTTAAATTTTAAAAATGCTTCCCAATTTAGTAGTGGCAGATACAGTGAGTGACCCTCTCAAAAAATATGCTGAAGAGTGGTAGAGAAAAATAACAGACATTGCCCTCTGATCTTCATGTGTCCATATACGTATGAACACACACACACACACACACACACACACACAAACACGAGAGGGCACAATTTATACATATTGTGAAGGACAACAGATGTAGGTGTCCACATTTTCAGACCTTTAAAATGTACGCAAGCGTTTTTTCCTTTTCCTTCCTCTCCCTCCCTCCCCTCCCCCTCCTCTGTTCAGGAACACACATGCCACAGCATGAAGACAACTTCTGGGAGTTGTGTCTCTCTTGCCACCTTGTGAGATATGGGCATTTGGGGATTGGACTAGCAAGTATCTTTACTCTCTGAGCCATCTCACTGGGCCTTTCTTGACCTTTGATTTACACTCCAAATTCATTGTTCCCCCTGTGTGTTCTTGACTCCATTCCTTAAAATTTCCAACTTGTCCTCCTGAGTCTCTCTACCCAACTTGTTGGCTTTCTGCCTCCTATTTCTACATCTTACCTCTTATTTCCTCTCCTCACATCAAGTCCTGGCTCATATATTCAATAGAAAAGAGCACATCTGTTTATTAAAGGTCCAAACCAGCGGTTCCTATTTTCCACACCTGTGATATCCAATAGGAGAGACAGAGCTAAGTGTGGATCATCATTGAACTCTTGAAACTGGCATATTAGAACTGAGGTGGGCTCCAAATGTCATTTATATAGCAGACTGAGGATTTGTTCTGAGGTAACATGGGAGAATTTCAGACATCTTATTAACAGCTAGTTAAATATTGACTATAGGCTAAAGTGTTGCCTTGGGTCAGATGCATTCTTGGAATCAATTTTAGTTATTCTGCACCAGTTTTTAGGATGTAGTTGCTGGAAAATTTAAATTATTCAATGGCTTGTGTAGACCAGTATTGCACAAGTGGGCACATGCTTGTGGGTTAAAGGACAGGTCCAGCTGCTGCCCTGAGTGAATCCCCATGTCTCTAGGCCCTGCAGCCTCTTCATAAGCTGGTATCAACGATGTAGGACCTGTGCAACCTCTTCCTGTGAGAAGCCCCTAATCTAGCTGTGGGAGTGCAGGTCAGTCACACACTGGGGAAACTGATGCTACTGGAATCTGTGGTCACTCTGGTTCTTAGCACTGTGCCCAACACTAGCAATTTAGCACATTTGGATGAGGGCTTTCCTGTCTAGTGCTTTTTGTACTTTGTCACCTGAGTGGTTGCCTCCTTGCCAGTTTTGGATGGATTCCTTCCATCCTGTTGCCACATCTCCCAGGCTACCAGCCTGGAGTTTCTTCCTCTAGATACTCACCAGGCAGGACCAAGTGTTCAGCGTCTCCCAGGTAGGCCCCATTTGGTCTCCTTCCTCTGTGCTAGCCCAGAGATTTGCAAACTCTAGTGTAAGTCACTTAGGGAACTTGGTAATATGTGCATTTCCGGGCCCAGCTCTGGAATTTCTGACTTAGGTCTGGATTCCATTTTCAGTTAAGTTTCCAGGTGATGTTTTGCTGTTGGTCTTAGAACCATACTTTGAGTTTTCCTCCGTATGGTTTGGATATAAAATATGACCCTAAATTCCCACTTTACAAAAGCTCCATGGCCAGCCCAAAGTGCTAGTGGGAATTGGTAGAACTTTTAGGATGTGGCCTAGATAAAGTATTTTACATCACTGGGGAATGCCCTTGAAGTAGATACTGGGACTTTTGTCCCTTGTTACTCTTGGCTTCCTAGCCACCATGAGATGTGTAGCATACCTTAATATATGATCTAGCTGTCATGTACTGCCCTACACAGGGCCAGAGGCAATGAGACCAAGTCACAGTTTCACGGACTAGAACCTTTGAAACTGTAAGCTAAAATGAACTTTTTCTTCCCATAAGCTGATTATCTCAGAGATTTTTCACAATGACCTGCTGAGCAACATTCTGGCCAAGTATAGTGCTCTTTCTAAAACACAAATCTGATTACCGTATTCCTCCTGATGCTCATCAGAGGCAATAATACATCTCTGAGCTTTGTTACTTAGATTCTACTGAGTAGGATTTAACAATTTTTCTAGATGAATTAGTGTTATTACCATGAATTTCATGATGTAGCATGGTTAAATGGTATCTAGGATTTGTTTAATCTAATATACATAGACATGTAATTTACAGTACGAAGATAGAAATAATTTATATGTACAGATCCCTAGGAATAGGAGGTGTACTGGCTGGTTTTGTGTGCCAACTTGACACAGGCTGGAGTTATCACAGAGAAGGGAACTTCAGTTGGGGAAGTGAATCCATGAGATCCAGCTGTGGGGCATTTTCTCAATTAGTAATCAAGGGGGTAGGGCCCCTAGTGGGTGGTGCCATGCCTGGGCTGGAAGTCTTGGGTTCTATAAGAGAGTAGGTTGAGCAAGCCAGGGGAAGCAAGCCAGTAAGGAACATCCCTCCATGGCCTCTGTATTAGCTCCTGCTTCCTGACCTGCTTGAGTTCCAGTCCTGACTTCCTTTGGTGGTCAACAGCAATGTGGAAGTAAGCTGAATAAACCCTTTCCTCCCCAACTTGCTTCTTGGTCATGATGTTTGTTCAGGAATAGAAACCCTGACTAAGACAGGAGGCATAGCACTATGCAGAGGCTCATGCAAAGTAGTTCAGTTGGTTAGGAGGCAGACAGAATGGAAAAAAAACCTTGGGCATAAGTCTTTACTGTGGTTTTCATTTGAAGGTGGAGGAAACAGGCAAGGTAAGGTAGGGAAGCTTAGAATTGAATAGGTTGAATTATTTCAGTGGTCTGGGACATGATGCCTGTAGCCAGTTGTCTGGCACCTAGCCCTGGATGCTTATGGCAAGGGAATAATGGTCTGAGTAGAGCCTTCTGGGAGCTGATAAAGAATGTAGCTGGGCTTTGAGCTCCAAGTTCACTGCATATCATGCCTATGACAGGTGTGGTACCAGGCAAGACCTATGTGCAGAAACAGGATGTCTTGGAAGGGCTGTCTTCCAGGGTCAGTGAGCCTCAGCTCTGTGGTTTTCAGATATATGGAGAGCAAAGAATCCTAAAAGGGCCTGAGTAATGCATATGAGAGTCTTCAGTGCAGTGAGTGCTGTAGATTGGACATGGTTGGTTCCCCAAAAGCTTGTCAGAAGCTTGACCCTCAGTGTGGTGTTTTGAGAGAGCGAAGAGCCCTTTAAGAGGTGGAGCTTAGTGGGATGTTTAGATCATTGGAAGGTACTATGGAAAGTCAGCACCATTAGCTTTTTGTGTACTGTAGCGATTGCTCGCTGGAGCCCCCATTTATGCCATTATAACACTGTTTGTCTTGAGGTCCTCACTGGCTTTCCCAGGCACAATGCCCTTGGACCTCCAGAAATAAAAACTAAATACATTTCTAGTCCTTAAAAGACTTAGGCTGCCTCCAATTGCGTCAGTCATGGAAATCAGAATGACACAGCAAGCTGCTGCTAAGGACCGAGGCTGTTGCTGTTACTATACACCCAAATATTTGGAAGATTTGAAAAAGTTCTCTAGAGGGGATCTAGAACAGTGGATCTCAACTTTCCTAATGCTGCAACCCTTCAAGAGAGTTCCTCATGTTGTGGTGACGCACCCAACCATAAAATTATTTTCATTGCTACTTCATAACTGTAATTTTGCTGTTATGAATTGTAACGTATCTGTGTCTTGTGGTGGTCTTAGATGACCCCTATGCAAAGGTCATTCAACCTCCAAAGGGGTCATGACCCACATGTTGAGAACCACAGATCTATAATGTATAAACCCTATGGGTGATTCTCATGGGGGAAAACAAGGGAAAATTCTAGAACACTTTAGGAATTAGATTATTGTGACCAGAATGTCATTGCAAATGAGGAATGTTAGTAGAAATGAAAGGTCCCTTGGTAATGCATTGCCAAATGCTTGGCTGAAGCACATTCCTGCCCAAGACTTTGTAAGAAGGACAATTATCTGGTGGAGAAAATTTCAGACTATCAGAGCATTTGGGCTGTTATGTGGGTGTTGTCTGCTTTTGATCAAACTTTAAATGAGACTGAGGAGCAAAAGGAAGCAGAGCAGAAAGGTTTTGGAAAAATATCTCATAGAAAAAGCATTTTGGGATGAGAGAATACGGCAGAACAGTGCTCACTAAGGAGATTAGCACAGATTAAAAAACAAAACAAAATAAGAATCAAAACAACAACAGCAAAACACAGCAGATGGCTTGCTCCAGTGATTGGAAAAAAGACCTTTACAGCCATCCCCGAAGCCTTTGAGGTTTACCTTAACTCACAGTCTCCAAGGCCTACAAATATGAATCTGTTTCAATGACTGAGCCTAGGGCATTTAATGTGTATACATGGGCAATGCCCAGGGCCATCTTAGATCCTGCCCTTCAGGCCCAATGCTCCAGCTGTTGCAGTTGTGTTTTATAGACCCAGGTGTCTACTGCTTGAGCTTCCTGAAGACTTCATGACCATGGTGTGCTGTTTATAGATGTGAGGAGTGCGAGAGTTATAGGGTAATGGCAGCTTCAACCTAGACGTTAAAAGAAAGCCTGGAAGGCTAGGAGAATATGTGCAATCTCTCAGTCTTGCATGTATGTCCACCATTATGATGCCATCTTCCACAAAGTTTGCATCAGAGCTCATATGTCAGTGCCACGCCATTGAACCCTTGGATGTGAGCTAAACGAACTGTTCTTCATGAAGTTCTATACCTCAGGCATTTCATTATAGTGCTAGAAAGTAGACTCAAACAGTAGGCAAGATAACTATTCCCTTCAGTTGAGGTTCTATGATCTTCTATCTCAATCTCTGCTTACCTGGAAGGAATTGGTTTTCTTGCTTTGTGTGGGTTTGGATATGATTTGTTTTCTTTCCTCTTTATTAAATTAGTTAGATGTGATATATATGAACTAAGAACAGAAAGGTTCTATCCAAGGGCTTATGGTGTTTCCTCTTTTGTTAGCTTCATTACAAAATTGCTGGTATATAGTGAGCTGCCAACATCTCTACTTTAGGAATATGTGGTTTCTAAGGACATGAACCCTTACTAGAATTCAAGTGACCACTCAGTACAGGAGTTTATGTAATAGGGTTGACTTTGAGACCCTGAAAATTTGCTTCTCTATGTGGCGGGGGCTCTCAATACTTGGTTATTTATCACCTGGGGCCTGGGTTGCTGCCCAGGGAAAAGTTGCTTCAAACAACAATCTGAATGGAAACTATTTATGGCATATTTGAGATCTTTCATTCTTGGTCCAGCCTCAGCAAGTCCATGACACCATCCTTAGGGTCTCTAATGTCTGCAAACAATATGTCTACCTCCAGCTTTCCAATACTCCAGAAGCCCTGATACTGCCTTATTGTCCCCAATCCTTTGCTGTCTTAGCTGTGTACCCGATTTTCAAGGCCATGGCTTCTCAACGTTATATATACCATCACTGTTTTATGCAGTACCAATTGTCACATGGTGTTGTGTAATCAATGACACAGACCAAGCCAGTAGGTGTGATTCTGATTGCTCTATTTTTAGTCATGTCTACTAAGACAGGATCGATATCTCTGATCCTGCTTCTTCTGTTACAGAATGTAAATAACAACAGCATTTGTCTCATAGAATTACTGTGGCACAAATCTGCAATTTAGCACAATCAGGTGATGACCCACACATGGAAACGTGTAAAGGAATTAGTGAAGTGAGCTTAGTACACAGGTATTGTATACACTTGTGCAGTCTTTTTGAGAATGGAAAGTAAATCTTGGGTTGCAGCTTTATTACTGCTGACCTTTCAGTCCTCCAGTGGAATGGGATTACTGCTTTCTAATTGGTAAATGGGGAAGGATACAATATACAAAATTACAACAGCTAATTAAAAAGCCTTCCAATTAATGAATCAAAATTTCATAGCAGCATTATTTATAATGGCCAAACTTTGGAAACAAGTTAAATATCTGTCAATAAGTGAGTAGGTAATGAAATAAGGACATATTCATCAGGTAGACTATTAATCAGGGAGAGAAAGAGGCAAACTATGACATATAACAGTGTGATTGGCGATTACAAAACAAGCTCTTGAGACTGGACAGCCTATGTGGGAGCATGTCCCTGAAGGACACCAATTCCCTGCCTCTCAGTATCCACTGAACACCTGTGGCCTAGGCACATGTACATATAGATAACACTAGATGTACAGTAAGTTATATATACACATACACAGACATGCACATACACACATGTACAAGCATACATGCATGCACACCTACATCCATATGCATACATGCATATGTCCTTATAAATGGAGGTCTCAAAAATTAAGTTCCATTTAAAAATTAAAATAGATAACAAAATCCATAAAAATTCCACAAAGAGCAAAAGGAAATAGCAGAAAGGAATGCCCAACATATGGTTCCCTACAGGGTAACTTGCAATAGCAGTTGACCCTACTTGTATTTGGAAGATTGTGCTCATGTAGGTGTAAGAACACTGGTGCATTTGTTTATAATGAATATGTTTATTGAGCTACTGTTTCAAGACTTGTGCTTGCTACTGTATATAAATCATGCCTTCGTAATGTGCTTTTAACACACTAAAAGTCTTCCCAATAGGAAAGTTATGTGAAAGATGAAAAATAACATTCAGAAGTACTTTGTGAAATGAGCTTTTTCTTTTCAATTAAATTAATTTATTTTAACATTAACTTCTCTTTATTCTTGAGAATTTCGTATGCCTAATACCATGAAACATGATCACATCCACTCTCATCTCTCCCCTCCATCTCCCCCCAAATCATCCCAATACAGCTGCCTTTCAACTGTATACCTCTGTCCTTTTCTATATCCCACTAATTCCAGTTAGTATGTCCCTTCTGTGTGAGTGTGGGTGCATCCACTGAAGGATGGGAAATCTACCAGTGATCACATATTAAAAAAAGAACAATTCCTCCTCCCTCAGCAACTCTCAAAAGCCTATAGCTCCTCAGAAAAGGAGGGTGTTTGGAAAGCACATCCCTCATTTACACTGGAGTTTTGACTGTCTTGATCTTGTGATATCTTACACAGGTAACTACAACACATGTGAGTTCAAGAGTGCAATAGAGATCTCAGGTTCAGAAGATGGCGATTCTCAGCACTCTCCCTTTCTCTGGGTCTTATATTCTGCTTTCTATAATATTCTGCTGTCCTTGGTGGTGGTAGGGGTAAGGCAGCATAAGAATACATCTCATTTAGGGGTGAGCACTTAGTTTCTTATTCTCAGTACTCTGCTCAGTTACACATCTCAGTACTGACTGCTGCTCACTGAAAAAGAAAGAGGCTCAAATGGGCAAAACTCCCATAACAAGTGTATTAATTAGAGTTTCCATTTTGTAATTCTGGGCACAATTTAAGAGGAGGAAGTTTATCTGAGCTCATAGATTTAGAGGTTTCAGTCTATCATGGTGAGGAGAACACTGCAGGGCTGAGCAGCTCATGTCATCATAGCTAGGAAACAGAGGGAATGTCAGCGTCTTTTAACTTTCTCCCTTCCTTCCTTTTATTTGAACCAGGCTGTCAGCCTATAGGATGATGCAGCTTACATTTGGGATAGATTCTTAATGCTCTCTCTACGTTAATTCTCCCTGGAATTACCCGTGTGGTGGTAGTTTTAATATCATGGTGTTTCTTCATGCAATAAAACCCAAACTAAGACAGAAGTTGGTACCAGGGTTTGGGGTATTGCTGTGATAGTCTTGACCGTGCATCTGATTGTAGGAATGTGGATTTTGGGACCTTGGGTTAGGAAAGCAGTGGAATGCTTCAAGCACTGATTAATGGGCCATCCTAATAAAAGCATGGAAGACAGAGCTTCTGATAGTGATTTGAATTTTGGGAACCTGGCTCAAGAGATTTGGAGGAGAAGAATGTTAGTTGTTGCCTAGAGATCATTCTTGTAATATTTTGATAAAGAATGTGGCTGCTTTTTACCCTAGAGTTTTTCTAAGGCTAAAGTAAAGAGATTTGGCTTAATTGTATAATCAAAGGGAATCTCGAGAGAGCCTATTATAGACTCTGTTGTGTTGTTTCTGCTGTTTGTTCACTCTTACGAAGAGCATTTTGATGAAAAGGAGCAATCTGATCAAGGAAAAATACAAAATGTACAGATTGAGGAAAAAGGGGGCACTAAAAAGTGGAATGGAGCTAAGTCCTGTGTTCAAAAGGATAACAGATTAAGAAATGGAGTAAAGGGAGTGGTGATCGCAGGAGAAGACCCCACGCAGCAGCTATGATTCTATCTTGGGAAAAGGAATTAAAGAAAAGCTTAGGTACAGGCTTGGTGGTACAAACTTTTAATCCCAGCACTCAGAAGACAAAGACATCCAGTTCAAGTCAAGTTCAAGCTCTGAGTTCAAGCCAAGCCAGGTCTACAGAGCATGTTTCAGGACAGCCACAGTTAGGCAATGAAGGAAACCATTGAAGACAGAAAGCTGATGAAGATATAATTGAACAAGAAGTCCATGTTTCAGCCCTATCAAGCAGTAGAACTTGGCAGCTTCAGCCACGTGGCTCTGGCTTTACATCCATGCTTAGAAAAAGGGGGTTATGAAAATCTCCCTTCACTACTAAGGAAAGTTGCTGAGACCAAGTATGTGGCAGGGGTGTCTATGCATGGGGGCCAAGAAAGGACATTATGTGAAACTATGAAGGTGAAGTCTGAATAGCCTTGGAGATCCCAGGTTGTTAGAGATACCAGAGACATAAAATACCTGTCAAGAAAAGCTGCTAGCAGGGAGTAGAAACAGCCCAAGAGAAAGAAGTTTGTTTCAGTCAACAAAGCTGAAAGGTGTTAGAGATCTGAGGAATGTTTTGACATCAGACATGGAGATGCAAAGTTTGAAGTTTGCCCAGCTGGTTTTTGGTCTTGCTTTGGTTCATTACTTCCACGCTATGTTCCCTTTCCTCCATTTTTGAATGGCAATATATATTCTATGCCATTACAAAATCTGATTTTTTTTTATTTTTATTTTACAGGGGATTATAGTTAAGAGATTTCATGAGTCTCAGAAGGGACTAGAAACTTTGGAATTTTAAACAAGTTTAGGACTTTTATAGACTATCGGGACTTTTGAAGTTGGACTAGATGCATTTTGTATTACAAGCCTATGGAGACCAGAGAGTGGAACATGGCAGTTTGAATGCAATTGGCCATCATAGGTCATAGGGAGTGGCATTATTAGGAAGTGTGGCCTTGCTAGAGGAAGTGTGTCACTGTTGGGGTAGGCTTTGAGATCTCCTATGCTCAAGTTATGCCCAGTGTGTCGCAGTCTCCTTCTGCTGCCTTCAGATCAAGATGTAAAACTTTTAGCTCCTCCAGCACCATGCCTGCCTGATACTGCTATGCTTCCCACCATGACAAAAAGATCTGAGGTTCCAAATCTGCAGATGTGTATACATATCCTGGAGTAACTGCAGAAACCAGGAAGGTAAAGGGGGAACCAATGCTGGAGTAGGAAGTTGGGGGGACAGTAGAGAGAGAAAAAGCAGGATCCATGAGTTCTGAATAGGGAAATGGAGAAAAGGATAGCTTGAAGTTAGGGAAATGGAGGGTACTGAAGAAAGGAGTAAGGAGGGGGAAACCACAGTAGGAATGTCTGAAAAAGTCCTAAGGAGTCATACTATCATCTGTCTGTAAAAACCCTGTAATACACATAATCTGTATGTAAAATATTATATAGTTTAAATGAAAGCTTTCTCATCTGATCTGATAAGGCTTTATCCAAGAACCATAGGGCATCTAACAAAAATTCCATCACCAGGCACAAACAGCCCTCTTTTCAGTTGCTGGTCAGGTTGGTCCAAGAGACTCTCAGAACATACACAGTCTTTGCTATTTCCCTTGATTTTCCCCCAGAGGTGGCAGGTAAGTCCCTGATGCTGAGGACATCATGCTTCCAGAACTGGGTATAGAGACCCCTGAGCCAAAACTTACCTGATGCCTCCTCTCTAAGGACCAGCTTTTATGGTACAAGAAGGCACCATGCAAACTTCCAAGAGGGAGGTGTCCAGCTATGATGCTTTTGGACCATATCAATAGGCAGCACAGTATGATAACCTGAAGGGTGCAGTAGTGGCACACATACCTTGGCAGTAACCAACAGCTCTCTAATTGTATTTAAGACACATTCAACAAGACACAACCTCAAATCTTGGAGCTTTCCACAGGATCTTTGCACTCCTTCTTCCCGAATATTCTTTGAGCCTTAGATGCACGGGTTGCTCTGTAGAAGTATCCATTGGGACTGGATTTTACAACTCCAAATGTCGATTGTCCTTACACCTGGATGTAAGGACATTTAGAGTATAGTTAGGTATTACACTTTTTTAGTAAAGTGGTGGTTCTAGGTTTTCCTCCAAGACACATGACTTCACTAGCTCTGGGTAATTGACTAAATGCCCATACCAGACATGGTTTCTCTCTTGTTAAGGGGCTATTTAGAATATAATACATATAATGACAATTAATGAAAAAAGAGGCCAGGAACTTGGAAGAGAGCAAGGTGGGATATATGGGTGGGTTTGGAGGGAGGAAAATGAAAGAGAAAATGATGTAAATACATTGTGATCTCAAAACAATCACCCTAAGTCTGTACTTCTCATTCACCACATTTATAACAATCACAATTAAGTATTATAGCTTTTTTGGCAGTTATTCGGTATTATCTCTATCATAGTACTATAAAAGCTATGACGAGACTCACAATATTATAACTATAATACACTCACAACGTAACTAGTCAGTATGAATGAAACACTGGGTGAATGTGTTTGGAAATGCTCATGGAGGTGACATCTTACACTCATTATTTATCTGAAACCTTCTTTTTGTCTCTCACTCCAATAATCCCAGTCTGTTCTCTAGTGCCCAGATCAACATCTCCTGCTCATTATTCTCTCCTTAATTCAACGTGTGAGAATGCCACTTAATTCTAATTATCTGTGAAAATATTTGCTCTTTGAAGTATTTTAATATGTTTATCTGTAATCTAATTCATTTCAGAAAAGAGTTTGTTTTTTCTTTCTTTAGATTATTTTGGTGGTCAAGCTTATTGAGACTAAGAAGTATCCCCTGTAGGTGCGTGCACTGATCACTTGGTCCCCAGTTAGTGGTGCTGTTTGAGAAGGTTCTGGAACCTTTAGGAGGCAGAGCTTTGCTTGAGGAAGTGCATCCCTGGGTATGGGCTTTGGGTGGGGGAGATATAGCCTTGTCCTGTTCCCTGTTCTTTGTTTTCTGCTTCCTGTGCACAGATAAAATGTGCTCAGCTAGATTCCTGTTTCTGGGGCCAGGCTATGCCTTTCCTCCCATGATGGCTTTCTTACCCACTGGAGCTCTACAATAAAACAAATATTTAAGTTGTTCCTAGTCAGGCCATTTAACCACAGCAACAAAAGAGTGACTAATACAGTGGGCTATTCCTGTGAATGAGGGTCATGATGATTCTCCAGATTTATGGACTCCTGTACACTAAGACTGAATTTCTTAGTGTTGTGCATACCTGTAACCACACAATAAATGCATGTTATATTGTTCATCTATATGAGCAGATAATAGAAGGCAATGAGTACTTTAAGGTGTCATGTTGAGCAGCTGGAACGTGGAAAAGAGGAAGATGAAGTTAAGATGTATTTAGATGCTCTGTCTGACATTCAATACTTGAAGAATGGGCAAAAGAGAAGAAATGAAAGTTGGAGAAATGCATCCAAGTATTATCTTAGCATGGATTTGGATAGATTCAGGAGGGATGTGGCATGGGATGGAGTCTAGGTCTCTGTTCCTTCTTTCTCTTATACCTACCTGGGATGATAGTGACATATGTCAGTGATCACTAGTCCTGCTTTTGTAGCATTTCTTCCTAGAACCTGAGTCTCTGAGTCCTGGCCTGTATTGCTGGAATTGGTACTGGTATTGATGACTGTTCCTCAGCTTCAGACCAAGGATTTATCATGCCAGTAATTTATTAAGGGAGCTCATTTCCTCTTTAGTGCAAGAGTAATTTTCTAACCAGTTTTTAATCAAAACAGATGTATTTTTTTTTTATTTTTGAGGCAGCCTAGTCCAGGATATGGAAATTTTGGCCAATGATCAAATATCAGTTCAAAGGGAAACCCCGATGGCTCCCATCGGGAAGAGGGGACTGTCGAAATATATCACATTGATATGCTACTTTTGGAATGTAACTGCTAGAGATTGCTGCCAAATTCTAGAAGCAGTGGTTGGGTTCCATTCATATGCTGTCTGTGTGGGGTGTGAGGCTGATTGTGCTGTGTGGTTTTTCACTTGGGAATGTATGGTGTCAACTCATAGAATCTTTGTAGCAGCTAGGGAGCAGAACCACATATTTCTTTGTATAGTTTTGGAAACAGAGATGTGCGCCTTTATTCCAAAACTGGCTTATAGTGGAAGAACTTAATTCATTGCTAGGAATATAAACTCACACACATAACTATAATAACTTCTGCTACAATGGTTCAGAAGACACACATATACACATATAGACATACACAATGCAGAGAATTGATTAATTAAATTATAGAACTTTGAGAGATTTTATGGCTTACATATTACAGAATTTTCATTATCAGCTTGCTGGGATGAAAGTGAAAAATTCTATGGTGGTTAAATATCAGACATAATACTATGGTATTTAGTCCCTGAAAAAACTGCAGGTAAAGATGGGAGGGAATATTTGTTATCTTTCTGTTTGTCTGTCTGTCTATCTATCTATCTATCTATCTATCTATCTATCTATCATCTTTCTGAAATCTATATATCTACCATCTATTTATCTATCTATTCATCTACTGATCTATCCATCATCCATCTATCATCAATCTATTCATCTATGTACATATTCATCCATTTATATATCTATGTATGTACATATATATCCATATATCTACCCATGTATGTATGTATGTATGTATGTGTGTATGTATATATCCATCCACTCATCCATATATCTATAAACATAGCTGTGTATGTATGTGTATGTATATATGTATGTATGTATGTATCTATCTATCTATCCATCTATCATCTTCTATTAAAATTGAACCACAATGATATCGTGCAGAAGCCTATGGGTAGTGGCTTTTTACATATTTCCTGTGAAATAGATTATATACATTGTGTTTTAAAGAAGAGGAGAGTGAACCTTAGAGACATCAAATATCATTGCTGGGAAATTATTGGATCAGGATGGTGTGTACAAATCAACATTTGTTCTTTCCTGATGCCAAATTTTAGACAAATTCACAGAGATGAAGAGGGGGAACATTTCAAACGGACCTGTACCTTGCCTCAGTGTTTACTACTACTTGGTACTACTTTCCATGCATCTGCATCTAACCACTGGAAGGAAGGATGACTTTTGACCCAAACCTGTGGGCCCACTGATGAATTTATCTCCTCAGATTCTATGCTTCAATCCCAAATCCTCTGGGAGTAGGAATTCCAGAGACAAGAAAACATAATTTCCTTTAAGACGCCCCCACTGTTGCCGATGAGGCCACTTGCAATAGTCCTTTGTCAATTTATAAAATTTCAATCTGTTCTTTTCTAAAGAATTTGTTTAATCAAAAACCTGTTTTCAGGTTGCCATTCCATGTGCCATCTTTCTTTCTGCTTGGAAACTGCCTTGGAACCTTCAAACAATGCCCATTCTTTCTTTGGACTCTTTGGTTAAGAGGTGGTAATTATTCTCTAAACAGTACCCAAGGCATACTTCAAAGTAATTACAAAAACCCTTTCCCAGCTTTTACTAATATGAACTTAGAACTGTTTTGTTTGTTTGTTTGCTTGTCTTGTTTTTTAGAACTAATAAATCATATACCTCAAGTGGTAGACATATTTTTGTAGATGGGGAGAGGATATGTGAATTGTGGGGAGTTCTCCTTGTGATGGATTGAGGTGAAATCCTGTATGCTTAGAAAAAACTTTACACTTCGCTGGTGACAAAACCTGAGAAACTTCATGGTGTTTTGTGAATCTCAGATTCTGTCTTTAAAATTAAGGAAGGAAGAATTACTCTGAAGGCAGTTGTAGGGTGACTAATACAATTTATCTGCCACAGCCAGGTGAGTCATGTTGTTGAGATTCTTCTAGTGTCAAAGCAGTGACATCAGTCAGTGGAACGACACTGACCAGGTACTCAGCCCACATGGTAACTGATCGCATAGTCCAGGGTGATCTCTTCACATGTCTGGGCTTTTCTTTCCTTAGGGCAAACATTTTGGAATCTGCAGCATCTAAGAGATCACCCATACCTGACATATGTCTTAGAGAAGTTGCTAGAAGGAGCATAGCAGAGAGGCTGTCCCTTAGCATCGTAGCCAAGTGTGAAGCAGGAGGGTCACTCCAAAGATTAGCAGAGGAAATGTTAATACTGGAGAGTCTCTAGGAGAGACAACTTGTGTGTTGAACTAGAATCAGATGTCCTGAGACTGAGTCTTGGTTTTGCTTCAGTTTACTAGGTGACTTTAAAATGAGTAACTAAAGCATTTGTTTTCAAGTTTCCTTAGTCACTAAGGGGTAGTGCCTGAGGTTTATGCTTTTTGCATGCTAGTCATTGAGCTAAGGGTAGAGGAAAGAACACAGCAGGGTTCCCGCATCCGGAAGGTGAAAATTTGAAGAGCAGCAAGCAAATCGAATGGAGCTCATGTTAAGTGCTACGAGAGAAGTACATCAGATCCTCTGGAACTGGAGTTGAACATGTTTGTGACATGTTACCACATGGGTTCAGGGAACCAAACCCTGGTCCTCTGGAGGAGTTCCCAGTGCTCTTACTAGGTCTCTCTTGACATGATTCACCGATAAGTTCACAATGTCTTGTCTGCATTAGTTATCCCAAAGGCAATCCGGGACCAACATAAAGGGTGTTTCATCAAGTAGCTTGCTTAGACTTTTTAAACGTGTTGAAATTAGGAAAGATAAAAGGCTGAAGAGGTTCTCCAACACAGGGGGCATCAGGCACGAGCATGGCTTGGAAGTTGGGTTAGAATACAAGTACAGCTGAGAGAGACATTGTCAGCAAGAGCAGTCCAATCTGAGTGTAGACCTAAGGCTAGGGAGAAGGGCTGGACCAGTGTGAAGTTCCCAGTTTCCACTAAGTGAGTTGATCATACGCAGGAGGCCGTTTCTCTTTTAGAAATCAGAAACATGATGTTTGCAATTAATTCTCGAATGAGTTTGCAAAAATAGTTTTATATAAAGAGTAATGAAACAAACGGGAGAAATTTTCCCAGCTTATACATTTTGGATCTAGGTCAACATGTGTGTGTGTGTGTGTGTACACAAATTGTGAATGTTATTTAGACAACTCTTAAACTCTTAGAGGGTTAAAATTATTTCACATTGTAAAGTTGTCCAGAAGACACAGCAAAGCCCTATGCTAATCTGAAAAATGGCACACCATAGAAGTTACTAACCTGGTGTAGGTGCTGCCCAGCACGATGTTATTGTGAAGTGCAAGTGGTTTTACTTTCAGTTGGTGAAGTCTACTCGATGACAGGAAAATGATGTCCTTGATGTAGCAAGAGGAGAGTGCATAGTGCTGCCGTGAGTCCTCCGTGGCCTTTCCAGCTCCTGTTCTTTACAAATGGGAAGCTCACTGTTTAAAGTAAAGAGCAGGACGAGTACAAGTGTGTGTGGTGGGTGCAGGTGGGTGCAGGTGGGTGCAGGTGGGTGCAGGTGTGTGTGGTGGGTGCAAGTGTGTGTGTGGTGGGTGCAGGTGTGTGTGGTGGGTGCAGGTGTGTGTGGTGGGTGCAGGGGGTGCAGGTTGTGTGTGGTGTGCAGGTGGGTGTGGTGAGTGCAGGTGTTTGTGGTGGGTGCAGGTGTGTGTGGTGGGTGCAGGTGGATGCAGTGGGTGCAAGTGTGTGTGGTGGGTGCAGGTGTGTTTGGTGGGTGCAGGTGTGTGTGGTGGGTGTATGTATGCTTCTCTCATCTTAGCTGTGGTATGTAGCTAGGTTTCATCTGAAGAGCACTTGAGGCCTCCTGGAAGGATCAAAGAGATAAAGAAGAAAATAAAATTCCTTGTTGACATTTATTAACTCCAACCTGATAGATGGTTGCATGGTCTTTGTGGCTGAGGTCCTGTGGGTCCCGTCCTTTGGGGGGTCGAAGAGCCCTTTCATAGGGGTCGCATATCAGATATCCTGCATATCAGATATTTATGTTGTGATTCCCAACAATAGCAAAATTACAGTTATAAGGTAGGAATGAAGCAATTCTATGTTTGGGGGAGGGGTGTCAGCACCACATGAGGAACCGTCTTGAAGGGTGGCCTAGCCGTGTGATGAAGACTGAGACCCACTCCCCTGTGAAGCAGACAGAACACTGGTGTCTTAGCCAGGGTTTCTATTCCTGCACAACATCATGACCAAGAAGCAAGTTGGGGAGGAAAGGGTTTATTTGGCTTACTTCCATATGGCTGTTCATCACCAAAGGAAGTCAGGACTGGAACTCAAGCAGGTCAGGAAGCAGGAGCTGATGCAGAGGCCATGGAGAGATGTTCCTTACTGGCTTGCTTCCCCTGGCTTGCTCAGCCTGCTCTCTTATAGAACCTAAGATCTCCAGCCGAGGGATGGCACCACCCACAAGGGGCAATTGAGAAAATGCCCCACAGCTGGATCTCATGGAGGCACTTCCCCAACTGAAGCTCCTTTCTTTGATAACTCCAGCCTGTGTCAAGTTGACACACAAAACTAGCCAGTACAACTGGGTATAAATAAATGCATAGATTCTTAGGTTTGGTAGCTGTGGAAGTTGCCAACGCCAAAGAAATCTGTGGGAAACAGTTTCTAGCTCCAGATCCTGTGGGAAGGAATCATGGAAAGAGATACAGGGAAGGTGAAACCTGGATTGTTTTAAAAGGAACAGCAGGAACAGCTTGGCGCCTCCCTTCTATTTTGCCTACAGCTCCCATTTCAACATTTTCTTGAAACCCAGGCACAACTAGACATAGGAATGCCACCAGCCTCAGGCTTATGCGTCTTTTAAGCCCACCTGTGCGTTGAAGAGATGGTTCAGCAGGCAGAGGTGGTTGCTGCCTGTCTGACAACTTGTGATTGATCTCTGGGACCCACAGAGCAGAAAGAAAAGTGACTCTCCTAACGTGTCCTCTGACGTTCACACACGAACTGTGATGTGGGTGGGCCCCCAAGAGATGAATAAATAGTACAATAAAGTATTGTTGAATGAAAATACGTTTGTCCCCCAAAGTGGTGTACTCTGGAGGTCTCAGTTTGCAGTCGAGGTTGACAGGTGTTTCAGACTGTGAAAGGCCCGCCCGCCCTCCTGCCTTGATGCCCTCTCGTAGTTTGTCTAGCGCAGCTCGAGGCCGTGCATGTTTGTGTTGCAGTTGGTGGGAGCATGTTAGCTTATTTTCGTGAACGCACCTGCGGACACCCACCCGTGTTTGAGAAATGAGACTGGTCCTTGTTTTTCACCTCTGAGACCTTGCTGTCCTCTGAGCCGGCGGCAGGTGGCGCTGCAGGCTTCTTATCAGGAAAGCAATTTTTTCCCCCAGCTGCCCTTTGCCGGAATAACCTGAACAAGCACACATTTCCAGAAATAACAGGCATTTCCAAGTATTCCAGAAATATATGCAGGGCTGTTTAGTCATTCATAATCATCGCTTTGCAAGCACCCAATCCTGCAGAAAATATTTTAGAAGCAGAAGAAAGGTTCATAGAAATTCTTTGTCTTTAGAAAGAAGAAGAAAGAAGAAGAAAAGAGAACTTCAAGTGGGAGTCTGAGGCCCTCATTCTGCTCAATCACGTATCACTTTTTTTCCA
Organism: Mastomys coucha; assembly: GCF_008632895.1. Lineage (NCBI taxonomy): Eukaryota > Metazoa > Chordata > Mammalia > Rodentia > Muridae > Mastomys > Mastomys coucha. The sequence continues at coordinate 118,695,041 of NW_022196897.1, forward strand.
GGTGGTGAAGGGCCCAGAGGGGCAACCGGGTGGAAAAAGTCTTTTCCATTTGCGTCAGAACTCTGAGGAGCGCTTCATTTCCCCACCCCACAAACTTTTTAAGGCTCTAAGCTGTGGTTTTGATTTTCTCTGGATCACACAGAGGTGGCCCAGGTTCAGTGGGTTCTGAGGAGGCCTGGAAGCACCCAGCACAGATCATTCAAGAGTTTTCCTTTTCATTGGATACTCTGATATTCTTGACCCTTCTCCCTCAGGAGAATAAAGCACACCTTTTTGCAATGCAAAAGGCAGAGTCTCTATAAGCAAACCCCACAAGCCCTGAAAGGAAACAAAAACAAAACAAAACAAAAAAAAACCTTCACAGGTTGGTGTTGGGGAAATTCACAGATGAAAGCCGAAGAAGTGTTGGGATTCTCCAGAGACTCATGTCAGAGGTGGGGGGGCCGTGGGGGGACAGACAGAGAGAGACACAGGCAGAGAGAGAGACAGAGAGAGAGAGATAGAGAGACAGAGACAGAGACAGAGACAGAATAGGAATGAATTACCTGTTGATCTGGTGAGCCGGTAACACTAACTTCTCATCTGTTTTTGTTGTTTGTGTGTATATGAGTTTTCAGGACTGACCACTTTGTATTGGATAACTGATCAGGGCACCCATTCCAGAGAGAGGCCAACTCTCCCTAAAGCCTCTCAACCACATCCTTTAGACATCACACCTTTGCCGTCTCTTAGGCTGATGTGGAGAGCTGCTGGCTGTCTCCCTCCAGGTAAGAGATGCTCACTATGCTCTCTGCTTGCATGAATATATTGTTTCTTCAGTTAGTCCATCTTTCTGAGTCTCATTTTCCCACTGTTTTATGCTTTTCCTAGCCTTGAGGATTATCTTTGAGACATCCCCAGAAGGTGCCATTCACATGGGGGAAGATGTCTTAGTTAATCATAGTGGCAGATTATCCGCTGACAGTCGCAGAGTGGAATGGAAGAGTGGCTTTCTGTACCAGCTGGCTGTAGCTGTCCATTTCTCTGTCCTACCCTTCCTCCTCTTACGTCGCAGTCTAGCGACCTTTGGAGCAATAGGAAGTGAGTTTAAAATCTGACGTCTCCTCTAGGCATCATAGGCTGGGATGCGTATCTTGGGGACCATTGCCCGCTATCCTATTTGACTGCTAACAACATTTAAAAAAAAAAATTGGATGTGGTAAGCAATGAAATTCCATGCTCTTGGAACCCACGCTTCCTCTTCTGGTGGGCAGTAAGCAAATCAGCTTGGTGGTTCATGGTCACCTGGATCAGCCACTCTAGGCCACAGGGTTATTTGGTGGTTCATGGTCATCTGGATCAGCCACTGAACAACTGCTATTTGAAAGTTCTCTCACCCGAGGGAAGTTCTGGCACGTGGAACCCCATAAAGGGATGTCAGGTGAAAGATACAACCTGGAGAAGGGAAAACTGACACAGTGAGAAGTTCTTAAATTTATTTCTTTGTGAAAAGTTAGCAAACTAAATTTCCCTCCTCCCTCCATTTTCTTTCCTTCTTATTTTCTTTCTTTCTTTCCTTCTTTATTTCCTCCTATTTTTAAAAGTGGGTATATATAGTAAGTGTTCCTAGGCCTACAGGCATCTGGCTGTCTTGTCCTCTCTGGTTATGTGTGCTCGCAGAGTAGGCTTATGATGATTAGACCACACCAGGTAATTCATTTGGTCAGTAAAGAGGAACATAAACGAGAAAAGTATATTGCTTTCATCCCCTTTGAAATGCTTCTCTTTACTTTTTCCTCCAACTTTTTGAGCATGCTTATGGTTTAGTGATCATGCCTGATGAAGAAATGTGGATCTCCTAAGTACTGGGGGTCTTCTGGAGTTATTCTGTACTTTATATAAGCCAAACCAACCGAACAAACAAACAACCCCCCCCAAAAAAACCCCAAACCAAACCAAAACCTAAAGAAGACCAAAACACAAAAACTGCTTCTTCCTGTGTGAAGTTGCTGAGAGTTTTTTAAAAATTCCAACCATCCATTTCTGACGACTTACTAGCAGCAGCTAATGGTATGCCCATCGCTTTCTCGGCTGTGTGTGCATTATGCAGGAGTCAAGAGGTTGTTAACTGACAAGTGATGGTTGCATGCCCACAGTGTCTCCTATCTTAGTGTCTTAGTTGGGTTTCTATGGCTTTGATAAAACTCTATGACCACCTTGGGGGAGGAAAGAGTTTATTTCATCATATACTTCCAGGTAATAGTTTATCACTGGCGGAAGTCAGGCCAGGAACTCAAACAGAGACTGGGGGGAATACTGCCTACTGGCTTGATCTTTATTTTTTTATTATTATTATTTTTAATAGCACACAGGACTGGTGCTATAACCCTCATTGGCTCGACCTATCTGGATCAATCACTGATTAAGGAAATGCTCTGCAGACTTGCCTCTGGGCCAGTCTGGTGGGAGCATTATCTTGACCGAGGTTTCCTTTTCCAAAATGACTTTAACCTGTGTCAAGTTTACATAAAAATTATCCAAAACATTCATTGATGTCCCCCCCACCCTCATGGTTTAGGAGTAAGAAAATAAATTAAATACAAACATGGAGGAATAAATTTAATGGTGCATAATCAACTCCAACAAACTGGAGCTCTAACATCTGAGTGCTGATTGAACAGGAGGCTGGAGCAGTTTTCTGATCTGTAGTGGTTTCTGTGCCTGGCTAGTTTTATATCAATGTGACATAAACTAAAGTGGAGGGAGCCTTCATTGAGACCTCTAGGGCCTTTTCTTAATTAGTGATTGAGGCAGGAGGTCCTGAACCATCGTATGTGGGTCAGTCCCTGGGCTGGTGGTCCTGGGTTCTGTAAGAAAGCAGGCTGAGGAAGCCATGGGAAGCAAGCCAGTAAGCAGCATCCCCCTATGCATCCGCTCCTGCCTGCACGTTCCTGCTGTGTTTGAGATCCTGTCCTGACTTCCTTCAATGATGGACTATGATGTGGAAATGAAGGAAAGGTCAAAACCTTCCTTCCTCAACTTGCTTTTGGCCATGACGTTTCATCATAGTGATGGGAACCCTAACTAGGCTAGTTTCCCAGAACGAATATACTCCAAGTAGAGAAGAGTCAAAGTTGAATAATTTTATATGATAGTCTCCCAAATATCCAGGAGATAACAATTCAAGGGCTGCTGAGAGGGATCAGTAGATAAGGGTGTTTGCTGTGGAGCCTGATAACCTGAGTTCAACCCCTGAGTCCCATGTTTTGGAAGGAGGAAGAGAAAATCCACTCCTGCAAGTTGCTTTTTAACTTCTACAGGCATACCTTGTCATGTATGAACCTGCTCCCCATCAACCAACCAACCAATCAATCAATCAATTTAAAAGCAGAAGAAAAAGAAATTGTCACAGAACAATCCAGGAATTACCTTTTTGTTTAGGGAAACGTTATGGCAAAATCATGAAAGCACAAAACAGGATGAATGATTAAAGATAATTGGATTGTGTGGAGGGAATTAAGGTAGAAAAACTGTCCAGCAGAGGAAGACGTGAGCAAGTGGCCTGGCAGCTGGGGCAGAGAGAAAAGCCACGGGGCATTAACAACCTCAGTGTCTACACTACAGGAAACAAACGAGCTGGTAGAGAAAGCAGAGCTGCTGGTGGTGATGGACAGCATTCAGAATGGGAGGACTGTGACCAGCTTCGTTAAAGTTTCAGTAGAACAAGCCTGCCAGGAGGAGCTGTGAACTCTTCCCTAAGTAAAAATAAAGCAGAAATACTAGACAAGCACATAGATGTGACATTCGAGGGACCTATGATTAACTCTTCCTGAACATCAAGGACACACTCGAGAAATTTTAGATATTAGTGTCTGGATACTACAGTGTCCACACAATGGGTGGTGTTTTATTTGAGGAAGATGAGTGTATCACCGGTCCACTGTGTGTACGTCTGAACGTAGAGTAGTGCTGGTGACCTTGGCAGAATTCCATGGCAAAGCTCGGCATGTTTGCATGGAAACCTCCTTCCCGGCCAGGCTCGGGAATAACAACAGTTGCTTATTGCCGAGGCCTGGCGGATAGGCACGGTAGGCAGCGCTCACGGCATTGGCGGGTTGACCAATGACCGGTGAACTCTTACGGCTCCTTAAATAAGTTAATATTGATTTTATGGTGCCTTTTCTACTCTTTTATAAGGGAAAGCAGTGAGAATATGAGGTGTTGGAGTCTGCTGCCCACTTTTATGGACTGTTCTGCTTTTTTTTTTTCCTTTTAATTTTATTAACTATTTCCTACTTTTGAAGGCAATTGAATAGATTGTTTAAAAGGTCAAACACTGGGCCAGAAAATAAGTTTATTTTTTTTCATTTTTAAATAGTCACGTCTATCCAAACAATGTAAAATAAATTTAAAAAGTAAATAAAACACTTGGGACCCTAGCATCTATTTCATATCCTTGAAATTAGATCAATTTATTTTAGTGTCAACAGAACCAGGGTTCTCTTTGCCACACTAATTGGATTGTCTCTAGCAAGTTCTGGGCACTTTTATAAAGCTGGTATCCAGGGCATTCTCTATTAGTTCTTTCTGAATATTGTCTGCATGCTTAATACACAAAAAAGGAAGGAAGGAAGGAAGGAGGGAAGGAAGGAAGGAAGGAAGGAAGGAAGGAAGGAAGGAAGGAAGGAGGGAAGGAAGAAAGAGAAAGAAAATACCAAGTTGACCACTCCTGTGCATTTTCCCTCTGTGTATAGCATTGGGGTCAATTTATGCCCAATGTAGCAATTGGCTTAAACATCCCAACTTCTGTATCTTTCTAAACAGTCTCCTTAAAACCCAAATCCCAAATCAATTCAGCAGCATTTCTGTTTCAGTTGGAAATCGCCTGAAAGCAGATTCCATCTGTGGAAATGGAGCCATCCGGCCTGTGTGCACATGCTTCAGATGTTCTGCTTACTCCTAACGTCAGGGTGTCAGGCCACAGTGGCAGGTTATGTGCTCAGATGGCCTCCTCTGCCATAGCCTTCTGTGTGTTTCTCCGGATGGAGACCTTTCCTGAGCCAACTGCTGTCCTCTGGTACAGAGGGCAAGTGTTCTTGGAGGATACTCACTCAGTTCCAAGGAAGCCAGATTCAGTGAATTCAGGAAAAGCTAAGTGACTTTGTGTCTGAAAATGAACCTTCCCCAAGCCTTCTCTCTTCTTTAGGCTTTACAGATTCTCAGCAAAGGATCAGGTCTAGGGGAATCTTTTGGGTAAAGATTTTTTTTTCTAATTTTGTTTTCTATGCTTCCTTTTCCAATTTGCTTTTCAGCAGGCAGGCAGCACAGTGGCATATAGTGGCTGTATTTCCACAAATAAGGCTAATGCCGGGCCAACATCTATTTCAGGTTGAGTACATGGACCTTGGTGTCTTTGTATGAGTCAACAAGCCAGTCAGATACCAGTGTGCAAGAGGAGGCTCATTTATATAAGACAATTTAAAAGTTAGAATTCAGGTTGACAAAGTATTGCATTATCTAGTTAATATTAGCAAAGGTATTGCTCCTTATTGGAATGACAAGGTCCAGCTTTGGAATTCTTTTATGTGTGTGTGTGTGCGTGTGTTTGTGAATGTGTGTATATATGCGTGTGTATATGTATATGTGTGTATGTAGGCATACATGTATTTTTTGTGTGTACATATGGAACTCAGGAGACAGCCTTAAGTGTCATTCTTCAAGTTATCCACTTCTCTTTTGTTCTCTAGACATGGTCTCCCTTTGGTTCAGAGCTTGCTAAGTAGCCTAGACTGACCCTTAAGTGAGGCCCAGGGATTCTCTTGTCTCTGCCTCCCCAATACTGGGATTATGAGAATATGCTACCACATCTGACTTTTTTTTTTTTTAAATAAAGTTTATGGGGATTGAACTCAGGTCCTCATACTTGCAAGGGAAGCACTTTATTGACCAAATCATTTTTACTAGCTCTTCAGTATGGAACTCTTAAAAATTAGATTTAATTAATTTAGTTGCCTTCTCAGACAAGTTAAGCTGCTTTTGACAAATGACCTCAGCATCTGCCTTACCTCCTTTGTCACATACGTTTGTTCTGGAGGAGCACTCTCCTATGTAAGCTGGTATATACATATGTTCTGCAAATAGGTGCCCCCATCACATTCTGCTCTCAGCAGAAAGGAGACTCGAGGAATTCTGGTTCTGGCTAATAAGATGTGGTCAACAAAGAGAGTGCATTAGTATGCTAAAGCTGTTGTAATAAACTACCATGTGGTGAGTGTCTTAACAACTGAAGCTCATCTTCTTCCAGTTCTGGAGGACAGAAGTCAAAGATCCAAGGCTTAGCAAAGTTGATTTCTGATAGCCCCAAGGAAGAGTTTCTCCCAGCCTCTTCCCTAACTTCTGCTGTTTTGCCAGTAAACTTTGCTATTTCCTGGCATGTCGACACGCTGCCCCCATCTCTCTGCCTCCATCTTCACACACCATTCTCCCTTTGTGCTGGTGTGTATCATAATTTACCCTTTTAGCAAGGGTACCAGCCATACTGCATGGCGGTCCAAGCTGATGACCTCATCTTAACTTGGTTACATCTTCAAAGCCCTTCTTCAAAATAAGACCACATTCCGAGGTACTTGAGGGATAAGACTTCAACAGATGAATTTGGGGAAAACCAAAGTCAGCCTCTAATAGAGAGTTGTATGGGCTTACCCCGGGTGAGTACAGCCAGTTGTGGTTGGATAAGGTCCAAGCGGGGCTCTCTGAAGTGACAGTGTCCCTCTGAGATCAAGGCATGGTATAAATTCTTTCTGTATCATCAGTAGCAGTGTTTGACACCAGCTGATCCATTAGTGTGAAGGGCAATAGAATGGGACATAGATTCCAACTCTGTCTGAATGCCAACGCTGGCCACATTGAAGAAGACTGCGTTGCCCTATGAAGAATCCTGTCAGTTTACTCACACTTTATCCCCAACTCCCACGACCGCTTCTCACAAAGTTCAGTGTGGAGACAGGCTAGAGGCACTCACTGCCACCACGAGCATTGGCAGTTTGCATGGTGTTGGCACATGGTGAACCTTCAACAGAATTGCGCTAGGTACCTTGGCTCTGACTCTTGTCGATTGCACTTTTCATGTGCCCAGTTTTGATTCTGGACAGAGTATTTCTGGTTGTGAGGGCAGTCAGGCCTTCGATGTTCTGCATGTGGGCTATTCTTGAGCCCACATTTTAAAAATAATCCATGGCGGGAAGGAGGGTTATTCAATTCTGTGACTAAAAACAATCTCCTGGGAGCCAAAGAAATACACAGATAATGTTTATTCTCCATGCTAAAATTAGGTAGGATGGTATTTTTAGTCATTCCCCAAAATAAGATGTCTGGACTCAAATTCAGCTGTCTTTATGGGATCGAATAGCACTGGTTGTATGTAGGAGCTGGGCTCAGACATCAGAAATAAAGATGCTTCTAGGGGTAATGTTGGACCTTGCTACCAGATAACATATCTAGCTAATGACAGTTTAGTCCAACAAAACAAAAGATGAAGTGACTGGAGGAGAGTGGGAGGCCCAGGGGTCATCGTCATACACAGAGCTGTGAAAGGAGATCATTCTTCCTTTTAGCAGAGGACAAACCATGCTAGAACCACAGCCAAATTCCCTTGTTTTGTTGGCTGGAAACTCAAAATAACTCGCCTGACTTCCCTTTCTTTTTTGTAATCTGCCGGTGTCCATTCAGCCACAAGGGCTTTGCTTTCTACCACCTGGCTGTCAGTTCCCTAGTGATGCCCAGGCTGAACGTGCGCTTTAAGAGAACATTAGGGCTATAGTCTCTGCTCCTGTCACTCATTGAGTGGATTTCCTGGGATTCTAAATGTGGGAAAGGGAAATAAAGTAGGCTCTGCAAGGTACTTAAAGCTTTCCAAATAAATGCCTCCCCACCCCCTCCTCTCCAGGTCATGCCTGAAGGATTATTCGTTTATCTGATCTTGTATCTATTGAGTTGCCGTTGGAATAAGGTCAGTTTCGAGCCTTTAGAAGGAATGAAAAGAAACACTTAAAAAAAAAAAAAAAAAGCCCACGTGCCTGGTTGCACACCTCCTCCCTGCCCCAAACCACTGAAGACTGGTCATCAAAGTTAAAAATAAAAGCAGAATTTAAGTTATTCCTTGCAGTGTGACAAGGCCTATGGCTTACTTAAGGCCAAAAAAAAAAAAAAAGAATGGTGCCTCTAAATCACAAAGCTATGTGTGGGGCCTGGAGGGATGGCATCATGGGTAAAGGTGCCTGCAATCAAGCCAGAGAGCTAGGTTCAAACCCAGGACCCATGTGGTGGAAGGAGGAACAGCACAGGTCATCCTCTGACTTCCACACATGTACTCCACCCATAAGCACGCACACAGACACGTGAACATATACTAAGTGAGCAATAGGTACAGGTAAGAAAAATTTAAGGCTGCATTTGGTAGCCAAACTGTATGAGTCAGCTTTATCTGTGATGTCATCAAATAATTAAAGACGCAGCTTAGGGAATCGTGGATTTATTTTGGCCCACAGTTCCAGATATTTCAGTTCACATTCCTATTTCCTTCCACTCCAAGATCAAAGTGAAGCAGAATATTGCGGTAGTATGTGCTTTAAGGGGAAGAGGAGGTCCACCTCATAATGGACAATGAGCAGCGGCAAAGTCAGAGGGTAAAAGAAGACCAGGGTAAGATATAGCCTTTCAATGACCTCCTTCCTTCAGCTGGGCCCCTCACCCTGCTTTTCACTAATTCTCAACAATCTTGTCATCATCCATCAAGGACTTAATCCATTTGCTTAGGTCAGAGGCCTGCAGATAATCTTGGCCAAAAGCCCTTCTGCTGGGAAGCCGGCTCTTACTACATGAGTCTGTGAAGACAATGAAGGTTCCATCCATAAGGCAGACTAAACCCGTCTTGTGGTAGCCATGTTTGGACAGTGTTTAAAGAAATGAGTGGAGCACACAAGGGATGTTGACGTCATTCATTGTTCTTCAGACACGCCCACTATGGAGTGATCCACGTGAGCGTGCCAGGATGCGGCACACAAGATGTCTTCCCAGTATATACATGTGCCCTAAGAACAGGAAGGAGACAGGTAGGGGGAAGGAGACTAGCAGAAACCTTAAAGATGGGGAGAAACTAAAGGAGGAAATGGGAGAAAGGAGGAAGGGCCAGAATGATCCTCATGAAGTTCATCACCATGTGTAAGTAATATACACTAATAAAAATGAAAAGAAGTACCCTGCCAGAATGTCTCCAATGTGTGGGGCAGATTGGAGTGACAGGGCTCTGTGTGCTACGTGAAACTGCTAGAAAGTTCTAATTTTGACCATAGGTTTCTTTGTTTGTGTGTGCCAGTTTACTTTTAGTTTCTTTCTTAATTGCTTTCCACATTACCAGTAGATGAATCTAGCAGTAGAATCTCTCAGTGAACCCCGACACTTCTAATTCCAGCTCATCCAGCTGGCTAGCTTGCCCTGGGGATCCCCTGGGTCTTTGCTTCTCAAGTGCTTGGGATACAGAGAGCTGCCACGCCTGCCTAGGTTTTTTTGTTTTGTTTTGTTTTTGTTTTTTCACATGGGTTCAGGATCTGAACTCTGGTCTTCATGTTTGAATGGGAAACATTTTATTCATCAGCCGTTTCCTTGGACCAAAGGTTTTCATACTAGCCTTTCCTAATAGCATTAGGTAGTGTTTTATAGAGGACCAGAACTGATGTATTACAAAAGGGGATTTATTAGATTGTCTTACATACTAGGGACTGGGCAGTCCCACAATGCCCATCTGTAGGCTGCATATGATGAGAATCTGGGAACTTCTCAGTCCATGAGTGTGATGCCTCATTGTTCCAATATGTGAATCTCTGGAGAATTACTGGCACTAAATCCATCTAAATCCATGTTGGAAGGTCAAAGAAGCTGGAGTCTGGTGTCAGCAGCTACAGTAGTAAACACTGTGGCTCAGAAGAAGTGAAGCAAACACACACACAGGTAGACACACACACATGTACACACACACTGTTTCTTCCTTGTCTGTCTTTACACCTGGCTCACTCACTGGACACTACAACAGGCCTTCCTACCTCTGTCCATCCTCTCTAGAAAGTGACAGATATGCTCAGAGGCATGTCTCCTAGGTGATTTGAAATCAAGCTGACAAGAACAAGTACCACAGTGGCATGGTCATCCCATCACTCCAAATGTTGCAATCTGGTATAACCAGGGTTGGGGCTATGGCAAACCAAACAAATCCAGAAACAAAAACTTTAACTCCACTCAGATTAATCCCTTTGCCTGTTCATAGTGGATCCTTAGGCCTCTCCTTGCAGAGATGATGGACATTTTAAAGGGCAACCACACAAATTTCTTGTTATAATCATTCTAAGGGATTAATACCTTTAATTTTGAAGCCATCATCTCCTAAAACTCTCCCTCTCTCTCCTCTCTCTCTCCTTCTCTCTCTCTTTGCGTGTCTGTGTTGTGTGCACATGTCTGTGCAGGAATGCATATCTATATTATTCTTTTGAGTCAGGTTTCTCACTAAACTTGGGGAGTAAGGCTGGTAGATAGAAAGCCCCAGTGTCCCCACACTTCGCCGGGCCTTATAATAGTGACCATGTTCCTTTTTGTTTTTTTAAGGTTCATTCTGGTGATTTGAGCTCAGTTCTTCATACCTGTGTAGCAAGCACTCTTAACATGCTGAGCCATCTCCCCAACTCATCTTGTAAAATTCTAAGTGCAATTGTGTTGTGTTTTCCCTTTTTAAAAGACTTATTTATTTTATGTATGTGAGAACAATGTCACTCTCTTCAGACACACCAGAAGAAAGTGTCAGATCTCATTACAGATGGTTGTGAGCCACCATGTGGTTGCTGAGAATCAAACTCAGAACCTCTGGAAGAGCAGTCAGTGCTCTTAACCGCTGAGCTACCTCTCCAGTCCCTTGTGTTTTCCTTCTGTCTTTGTGAAAGTAAGTTACTTTTTATCTCAGAAGCACTCCTTCCATTGTGAGGACTTGCGCGATGTAGCCAGGTCACATACTAAATAGCACAGATTGGAGAGTGCATATGCTATTTCCCTGGGACCTATCAAGATGTTTTATAGCTTATTATTTTATCATTTCAATTAAAATATGAAGAGGTGACATTTTTCCTGCTTGCTATTCACCACACAGTGTTTTAGGAAGAGCTAACAAATTTTTTCTGGAGGCTATCTGCCTTCAGTGTATATTTTATTCAACAGGACAGCAAATAGCAGGATCCTGCTGTGACTTCACAGTGTTACCTTATGTCTCAGACATTCATGCTAGAATATATATATGGCTCACTGTCAACAAGCCAAGAATCATATCACCTTATCCTGCACTCACATTATCAAGAATAATTTAAATCAACATTTTTGGTGGGCTGCATTAGGGAATGCTGTCATTTGGAGAGGTGAGTTCATTCCCTGGTTTGGCTGATGATGGTGGGTTTTCTAGCTTTTGCGTAGACACAGCTCCTGAGCACTGCCTTGTTGTCTTGGCCCAGCAGGCAGTGATTTTGGCTCACCGAATCACAGACCCTGCTGTCAACAGTCTTGTCTTTAGAGTTTTCCTGGTGTTAGCGTGCTTGCTAGGGAAGTTTTCCCCTGATAAAATAAAGGGAAACAGAAATAAGCCAGACAATTCTCTAGACAGGCCCATGTTGTATTCAGATTTCATTGTGAAGTTACATTCTTCCCTCCCTCAATCTCTTGAGGCCCCGCCTTGGCACATCCTGATATAAGCACAGATTTTAATCGTCTCTAACTTGGACAAGGATCCAGAAGCCAGCACAAATCCAAATAGTTTTGAGTGTCCTGGTTGTCTTTCAGAGGGAGGAACAACAAGTGCACACTGAGAAGAGCACTCCTTGATTTTAGACTTAGCCATTTGATTGATTGCTTCCATGGTCTATGATATTCTTTGTCTGTTGGCTTTCAAAAAACCCTGAATGTTGGGTCCCACCATATGTTTGTTCTAGGAGGATGAGAAACATGGAGTAGATCTGAGACTCTAGTCTAAAGCCAAGTCCAGTTGATCCACGTCTATGTCATCTGAACCCAAGCAAAGGCAGAGCAAGAAACAAGCACTCCCTGTTGCACACTGCACTCTTGTTTGCAGTAAAATAACTCTGCCCCACTACCTACTACTACTTTCAGTCTCTGTTGATTCCTTCTTGTTAGTGTAGTAATAACATAATGATACAGGTTATTGCTGTCATCACTACTAGATGGCCTAAGAGCCCAGTGAGGTCACTTCTTAAAAGAGCACATATATCTTGCATCTCCACTCAAACTAGATAACATATCTGTCATTTGCCATAATGGGATGATGAGGGTGAATGGACTAAGAGCTTTCAATTGAATTTCCATACAAGAATCTAGTTAATATCCATGCCTGTGGACTAAGGTCTTGATTGCCCACTTGACTTGACAGAGCAGCACCTAGACATGAATAACACACACACCTGGGTGTACCTGTGAGGATGTTTCCAGAGATCACTAACTAAGGGCAATGTGAGGTGGGAGAAAAAGAAGAAAACCCCTGCGCATTCTCTCTCTTTGTCTGATGTTGGCCACAATGATATGAGCTGCTTAGCTCCACCACACTGTGCCTGCCATGTTAGACTAAATTTGCTGAAGTAGAGACTCAGATAAATCTCTCCAACTTTAAATTCTCTTGGGCATTTGACACAGTGATGACAAGTCTGGTAAATGCATGAAAGGCAAAGCTAATCAGAAAGATGTTCATCTTCAACCTATCCAATGCACACAGAAAGAAACATATTCTGTCTCTCTTTATTTGTCTGTCTCTCTGTCTCTGTCTTTCTGCATGTCTGTCCGTCTTCTCCCCTCTTTCATTGTTTATTTAAGATGGTCTGTTTGTGCAGCCTGTCCCAGAACTCACTCCTACCTTGTGGGCCCACTTAAAGGCTTCACAGACTTCCATGTGTCATGTGCCTTAGATTTCTCCTCTCCCCTTTCTTTTTGTAGCCCTTGGGATGAAACCTTGGTTTTTGAGCATGCTAAGCAGGTGTTCCACCACTGAACTCTATCTCCAACACTGTTTTCCAAGCTCTCTTGAATTGCTACTAGGATGATCTTCCTAAAATGTTCCCATGATGCTTGATCTTTATTGCTAACTTGTTTAGATTTAGACACTGGAGACGAACGTGTCTTCGAGGCCATTCCTGAGAAGTCACGTATGAGTAGCATCCTCTCATGAGCTGAGGCCCCCAAATGAATAAAAAGAACTAAGAGAAAACGAACAAAGAGAAAGGGCACCATGTGCTAGCATTTCTCTCTCTGCTTCCTCACCATTAGTGCAATGTGACCTGCTGCCTCATGCCTTTGCCCTGGTAACTAGGCTGCCCTAGTTCTCATGCCCCACTGTGATGGACGAAACCCTCAACATAAAGCCAATATAAAGCCTTAAGTTGTTTTTGTCACAGAAAGGAAAAAGTAACATCTCGTTACAAGCCTTTAAGTAAAAAGGATAAATCGCTTTTCTTTAGGTTTTCACCAAAAGAACCAAGTAACAATACTTTCTCTTTACTGAGGTCAGGTAATGCTGTGAGGCAGCACTGAGTTGTGATTATGAACCAACTACAAGGAAACCTACATGAACTCAGACAACGGTGCCAGTGGCTTATAGAGCCAGGTAACTCCTTGGGTCAAGAGTAGGCTACAGAGTTTTCTGGAGAGCAACTCCTTCCCTCTAGGATGCCCTTCCTTCTCCTGATAGCTTCAGTGTATGTTCTTGATCCCATCCATCTCTTATCCTAACTTATCACACTGTTCCAATTTATGGTTACCTTGGTATCATTGTTAGCTTAGTCACCTCAACACAGCCCGGAATAATCTGAGAGGAAAGCCCTGGGAGTTTCGTAGGTCAATTGGCCTATCGGCTTCCAAGTGGAGAATTGTCTTGATGAGGGAGGGCCCAGCCCAATGTGGGCATCTCTATCCATAGGCAGATTATCCTAGGCTATATATGAAAGCTAGCAAAAGACAAGTCTAGGGGACAGTAAACAAAATTCCTTCATTGTTTTCTGATTGAGTTTCTGTCATGATTTCCTTCAGTGATGGACTGTGACTTGAAAGTATAAGCCAAATCAACCCTTTTCCCTCTGTTTTTGGCCCTGGTATTTGTCATAGATACAGACTGAGACTAGGATATCAGTCACTGCCTCATTAGACTTGAACATCTTGAGGGCTAGTGCTTGATATTATTTCTATACCCCCCCCCCAAAAGTTAGCACAGGAGAAAGCTTAGGTTGTGAATATGGCCAATGTACATAATATATTCAGACAAATGTCATTATGAAATCCATAAATTTATACATGTACACTGTAGTGTAGCTATTTCTTTACAATTGTAACATTGGAGTGAGGATTAAGACTCAGAAAGTGAGTGAAATACAAGGATCAGGAAGCTGAGAAAACACCAGGATTAGAGACCCTGCCACAAGATGATCTCTCTCTGAATTAATATATCCTTTGACATAGTCACAATCATGTGTGGACTCCCAAGGCCTCAGACCCATGTATTACCCATATGACCTAGACTTGAGAAATGGCAAAGGTTTTTCTGAGTGTGTTTATGAACTGCTGATCAGTGAGCAGAGACTAGCAACTGCAGCTTCTTCCTGAATGTTTATAGCTTGAGACTGATGGCCTAGAGACATCTTATGTTGAGACTCACCAGTCCCTCCCCCTGTGCTGTACCCAATAAACTCATTGCAGTTCTGAAGGATTGTGGGATAGCAGTTAGAGAACCCCACCTGAGTTGGGCTTCACTGTACCTGTGTCTGTCTTTTTGTTTTTATTTTCCACTTTTCTCTAGTCAGGTTGCTGCTGGGACCCAAGCCTTGCAGGCTATGACAAATCTCAAAAGAAAATTACATTTCCTTTCCCAGGAAAGAAAAAAAATATCACACATGTATAATATGTATTTCTTAGAAATAAATATAAACAAGGAAGATGATAATTTGTTGAAAACCACAAGATAATGCTATAGTAAATTAAAGAAGACATGAAAAATGGAAAGACATTTTATGGTCACAGGTTAGTTGGAAGATCGGAGATTATTAACATGCCTTATACTATGTAAAATTACCTGTAGAATCATTTGATATGTCAAATCTCAATGTAAAAAAATCATAAAATTTATATGGAAACGCTGTAGATGAATGGACCGGGGCATTTTGGAATAAGAGGATCAAATGGGGAGGGAGAGGGAAGAGGGAATTGAGGGAGGAAATACAGACATAGACAGCTAAAATTTGAGGGGTAGAATGGAAGCCTAATACAATAAAAACTTCCTAAAATGTTTGCATATATGTGAAGTAATGTAAATGAAGTCGCCAAACACTTGGGAAGACAGAGCCTCAAATGGATAACTGCTGTCACTGAATGAAGCTTCTGGTATCAGCAACAGGTTACAGCTAGTTGGAGCTGGTTACAGCTAGTTGGAGCTGTTGGACAGAGAGATACCAGAGAAACCCCAAACAACGGAGGCTATTGCCAAGACAACACCTACACAATTCATGAGCTAGTGCCTACATAGAGCCTTCACCCCTGCTGGCTACTGTTTTTGGTACAGGAAAATACTCTGTATGCTACCAAAAAAGAAAAGTAAATACTAAGCCAGCCATAAACCCAATGATCTACAATGACGCTCTGCCTGTAAGCCATACTAGTGTAATCATGACACAAAGCTTTATAGGAGTAACCAACCAATATCTGATGGTTTTACTTATGGTCCACTTTAGAAGATGAAACCTACACTTGACACTGCTTGGGTGACAAAGAATCTGAGACTAGATAGCTCAGGAACCTAGAACAAAACAAAATACTATTTCTCTAAAAACAAATAAACACACAAACAAACCCCTAAAACAAACAAATAGAAAACATAGCAATGAAGTCACTTGTAATGGTAGTTGGCTATATTCATTGATCACTGCCTTGCCTAGTCATCATCAGAGAAGCTTCCTCCTATAGCAGATGGGATAAATATAGAGACCCACAGCCAGGCACTAAGAAAGAGTCAGAGACCTTGGAATGCTAAGCATTAAACAGAATGGCTCCATGGAGTCCCTCATCTCAGGGCTCAGGGAAGCCTGAGGAAGAGGAAGGAGATGTCAGAGATAGAGGGGATGGAGGACATCAAGAAAACAAGGCCTCCTAAACCAACGTGATAAACATTAGAAGTACATTTCATCCTTCCAGTCTGTCTGGGCTGGTGCCCTGAGCAGACCTTGGGCACAAGCTCTGCAGCCAGTCCCACAACACTCTGAGGAAGCTCCACACCCAGGCACTCTACCATGCCCGGGATCATAGGTGAGGAGGACACATCTGTCCCAACACCGGGAGTAACTGGGACCAGCGGGACCCAGGCACACAGGAACTCCACCAGCCCAGTGGCTCAGGTTCCTTCCAGTCTGTCTAGGCCTGCTGGTGCCCTGAGCAGACCGTGGGTGCAAACTCTGCAGCCAGTCCCAAAACATCCAAAGGGAGCTCCACTCCCAGGTGCTCTAACAAGCCCAGGGTCACAGGATCCCAGAATCACACGATCCCAGAGACAGCTTGAGTCTGAGGAGTTCTGACACAACCAGGATCACAGGAAGGACAGGCTCCAGTCAGATTTAGCAAGGGCAGGTAGCACTAGAGATAGCCAGATGGCAAGAGGCAAGAGTAAGAGTATAAGCAACACAAAACAAGGTTACTTGGCATCATCAGAACCCAATACTCCCGCCATAGCAATTCCTGGACACACCATCACACCAGAAAAGCAAGATTCAGATCTAAAATCACTTATCGTGATGA
>NW_022196897.1:118713114-118718854 GCF_008632895.1 Mastomys coucha
AAAGTAATCTTTCAACAAATCCACACAAACCTAATTCCACCTCTTACAAGAAAAACAACAGGAAGTAATTATTTTTTCTTAATATCTAAATATGAAAATTAATATTACCAATATATCCTAATTGATTGAAATCCACAAATATGAGGAATTAGAAATTTGTTGATTGTCCAATGATCTCTCTAATTTGGTAACTGGAGAAATAGGTCCAATTTGTATAATCCATATACACTTTCAGCTTGTTTGTTCGTGACAGTGTCATGCTGTGTACAACAAAAGTGTTTTGAAATCTTGCTTCTCCTATCTCAGCCTCTCTATTAGTAGTATTGTTTATTTCATGTTTTTACACTATACTATGGTTTTTCAAAAGTATTTATACAGTCAAAAGTATTTATATAGTCAAAAGAAACTTAGACATTTAAATTGGGAGGTAGCTTGTAAGAGAACAACAAAGAGTGAGACTGAATGCTCTGCTTGACGTTTGTAACTCTTGTATTAAGTTTGAAGAAGAGGACTTTATAAGTTACTCTTTCTCTGAGATGAATGCTTTTCCATATTATCACAGCCAATGAACCAGATTCTTACCCACACCTAGTGTCTGTGCCACCCTTCAAGCAGAACCATTGTTCATCAAAACAGTTGGTGAATGACTTTATGGATAGACCATCTTAATACACACACCATTTCTTAAATGAATGTAACCTGTTCTCTGTGGGCTGAGAATAAAGTCACTCACTCAAGTCAAATAGCTTTAACCATAGCAGGAAGTCTGTATCAAAAAATCATGCCTAAAGTTCATTTTTTGGTGCAGCAGAACTGTTAACTCTCAGCTTAGCTACGATGGAGGTAAAAATCCTTTGGTGATGTGAGGGTCATTGACGTACAGCCTTATTACAATGAAATCCAATGTCTAAAAATTGTTCTTATTTTGGGCCTGTAAGAGCCAAGATTTTAAGCTCTACTAAATACAAAACAAACACACAAACAAAAAGATTTTATTTATTCATGTTCATTTAAGAAAATACTAATAGTGATGTATTATTTTGAAATATACAGTAATACGTTTAAAATTTATATTGAGAAAAACGTATGTATTTTCAGTATTGTTGTAGACAAGCATCTACATAAGACTGTTAAATTGATTGTTGTTTTATATCAAACAACTTTTATAATACCCATTTTTATTGTTATAATATTTTATAAATTTTAAAGAATATGACAAAAAAGATATTGTAGGTATTGAAGGGGGCTCTCTGGGAGGAGTTGGGGTACAAATGAGAAACAAGAATGCGATCTAATTCTATCTACTTAAAATGTTTTTAAATGTTAACAAATTCAGATAAATTGAAATCATGTAACTTTTCTCATCATAATGCAATAAAACTTAAAAAAAAAGAATTTCACTTAATGGTGCATATGAACTCACAGAGACCAAAACAGTAAGCACAGGATCTCCATTGGTATCCACCAGATCAGGCCCTAGAGCTGAAAGGAGACGTGGACACTTATCCCATCCCTAATCCAGAAGCTCTCTCCAACTGATAACTGCTTGCAAATGAGAGCTGAGTTTTCTCCAAGCGCTTCTCACTGGGGAAACCAAGTAGTCCTAAAGGTGGACTACCTGCTCAACAGTAGATAGCCAACAGAAAATGAACTCAACCGCATGTTTAGAGGGTCCTTGTTTCATAATTTTATGCCAAGGCTTTAACATTTTTTATTTTACTTAGATGCTTATTTAACCCCCCCTTAACTCTACAGGTTCTTTGTATTTATATTATGGCTTCCATTTTTGTATTTTATAAGATTCCTAAGTATGCAAACCAGTAGGTCACTGCAACCATATCTGTTTCTTGTGTCTTTCCCTGAGCTCTTTCTTTCCATTTGTTGGTTTGTCCTATTCCAGTGTTTTGGTTTTTGTTTTATCTTATTATATTTTATTATTATCCCTTACAAGCCTGTTTATTTTCTAATGAGACACAGAAAAGAGATTTATCCAGGTGGGAGAGGAGATGGTGAGGAACTGGGAGGAGTAGAAGGAGGGAAAACTCTAATCAGAGTGTATTATATGGAAAAAACCTTTTTCAGTAAAAGGAATAAAATAGTATAGTCAAAACAGACTTGAAAAAAAAAAACCCGACAAGACTACTTGCCTTATGTTTCCTGACTGTAAGATGCATTGTAGGTCTACAGTAACTGGCAGTACAGTACTACTAGTGTAAGGATGACAGATGCAAAGATGAATGGACTGAAATGAAGAGCTCAGAAGCAGACCGTGCACACAGGAAAGGGCAATCTCTTCAACACACACCATGGTGACTATCCACATGCAACATGATATTGGACTCTTTCCTTCCACTAAATACAAAGTTCGAAGGGAAAATAAAAATAATGCTTGAAATGATAAAACTGGAAGAATACAGCACTCGTCTCAGCAATGATATGCTCTGGCTACAATGCAAACACAGTTAACAAGAGCAAAAGTGGTCACATGTGGCCACATCAAGCTGAAAAGCTATGATACAATGAAGAATCACAGGAAAGCACAACCTGTGGAACAGAATTTATAAAAAAAAAAAAGTGAAAAACACATATTTGAAAGGGATGAATATTCAAAATATATACAATTCAAAACATATAAAAAGCTAATATAAATCAATCAATAAAAGCAAACTCGAATAGTCATAGATCCTTCATCTGTCCTGCCACATGGAATTTTATTGCATGGCTCTGTCACTAATGGCCTTTATCTTTTCTCCCAATGGTTCTTAGACAGCTTCTGCTTTTTCTCGGTTATGAAATGCCATGGACATCTGGTGCATGTTGTTAGTGAATGAATTCACCCATTTTTGTTGGTCCTACGAGGGAATGGAGTTGCTGAACCCCAAGTCAGCATATGATCAGTGTTGTCAGACATAGCTAAGGTTTCCACCAGCACCAAGTGGAGCATGCACCATCACTATGGGAGCCCAGCTGTTTTCTCTGGAACTTAGCCTTTCTAGAATTCTCCTTATCTCCTTGGGTATAAAATTGAGGGAGGCTTACTCCAAGGGGACTTTCAACTAACTAATAAGAGATTTGTTCAACTTGGTTTAAGCATTTGGAATTCTGTGTGTACTGTAAAGCTACACACAGAGAGACACAGACACAGACACACATAGATACAGACAGACACATAGACACAGGCAGACACATAGACACAGACATACAAAGACACACACACACACACACACACACACACACACACACACACACACACACACATTCCTCCTGGGGGCAAAGTCAACAACCCCCTCTGAACTGCCCGGAATCCAGGAAAACTATAGTATGTATGCAAAGGCAGCCTTCCATCAGAGGTCAGCACAAGATTGTCATGTGACAAGCTGGCCAGCCTTTCTGTTCATTTTCCTTTGCCTTTTCTTGGAAAATCCACTATAATTCCAGCTGAAATGAAATTTCATTGGCTCAGCAAACTTTACAATTTCCTGTCACCATATGACTTGTGTATATGACTTGTGTACACCGTAGACAGGTGGCTCTGGTACGAGAATAGGCCATGTCCAAAGAATGTTTTAGAGCAGCTTTCTAAAGGGGCTGCCCAGAGTGAGGAGGGTCCAGGCAAAGGAGAGGGTAAAGAAGTGTTTCTTACAAATAACTCCCAGGAGCTGGGGGCTTCGGTCCATTGTGAGATAATGAGCTAACAGTACAGAATAAGGGGGAATATAACCCAACCTGCACAGTTTTCTTAATGGCTATTTGCCCCCAGTAATCAACAGTATGTTTCCATTTTCCTGTGGCTCTGTCTGTAGCAGCGAGTTCCCGTTTTTTTCCTGAGAGGTAGGTCATTGTCCAACACCTGTGGTGTTCTTTGCTCAGTGCCCCATAAAGGAAAGAGAAGGTTGGTGGCTCACTGACTCCAGCTGACCAAGTGTTTCCACACTCTTACTACTGCTTCTGTGCTCATCAGGGGCCCTCTAACAATTACTTCTGCACTCTAGGACAGAAACAGAGACTATAGATCCACTGGGAGAGCAGGGGAGTTACCAAGAAAAGGGATACTCAAACCCCCCAAAAAACCAAAGCCTCCCTAGTGTTGATGTTTTCCCAGCTCTGGGAAATCCCATCTCTATCCAAGAGGTCTGTCACATCTGCCAATAAACTTCATTTCCACATATCTCTGAGCTTTTTCCTGTCTGTTAACTCTTAACCAACAGAAAAGGGGCCCATCAGCAAGCTGGTGACAACTGTCAATCATAGAAAGATTGCCTACACTTCTTGAAACTTAGGTTCAGTCCCCAGCATTGCAAGGCGGAAAAGAAGATCCCAAAGGAGATAATTTTTGTACAATAGAGTTTGAAAATATGGCTAATCACTGTAAGAACACCGAATTAGCAAGATTATGAATGTACATTGTGTACGCGCAGATGCAATGCATGCATATTATACATATGTGCTTTGATCAAAATTTTAAAAACTTGGCTAATAAACATTTTAATTAGCCATTACATCTTGTTGTGTAAAAATCTGATGTTAATAATTACTTGACCCATTAAAATATAGGCCATTGACAAAATGTTTTGAATGTTCGAGTTTATAGGGGCAGATAACAGTCTCTGATGAGAAATGGCTGGAAATTGCAGTTTTGTTAGGAAAATGACCCTGAGCTGTGGCAGTAAGCAGCAGTGTTTGTGGATGGGCTGGTGGGTGTGGAATCGTTCCTTGAATATATTTTTTCTTCTTCTTTGCTGGATTCTATAAAGACACAAATATGCTTCTTGGAGACTGGACAGAATCTAACTGCTCAAGACATGCTTCAAAGGTCAAATCATCTTTCTTACATTTGCTTTTATTTCTCCAGGAGTCAGTATCAACTTGGCAAGGAAACTGTAGATCTCCCTCTAATTCCAGTCTACACAGATGGATGGGATTTTGAGCTGTACAGGAATTTACAGGTAAAAATGCTTAAACCAGGTGAAATGTGACTAAAAGATAGAAACGTTTGGGCCACAAACATTGAAACATTGGAGGATCATTATTTTTCTGCTCTAAAGAGTTACTGCTGTGATAGTCCCACAGATGCCCCAAAAGGATGTCCTAAAAGAGTCATACCTTATTCCCCTAATACTTAGTAACCTTCTGCAGGCTATAGAACTATGAGCATTTCTTGCCTTTCACCTCCTCCCTCTACAGCAGACCCAGGTAAACTGGTTAATTTTATTTAGGCTGTTAAGTGCTATGTGTGGTTATCTGTTGTTGCATAAAAAGTCAGACCTAGGATTGGAACATCAATTACCATCTATGGTGATGGCCCTTTGTAGACCTGAGTTGTCTATGACATCAGGGCAGCTTGCTTTCCTCTGGGTTGTCTTGTGAGGTGGTGGTGGTTAGACAGCAATCAGGGCTATGTTGTCTCACAGGTTTTGCTCCTCACAGATCTGGTGCCTGATGTTGGCTGTGGTCTAAGAACTTATATTTGGTTTGCTGCTTGGAACATCTCCATGAACTCTCTCTGTGGTCTCCAGCCTCTCCAGCCTTTGACCAAGTACAGCAGTTGAGTTCCAAAAATACACTGGGGAGAAGAGAGAACATGAGTGTGAGCCCGCCAGGCTGAATCCTTAGCACGGTTATAACCCCACATTGGAAACTTCCCTGACTTTTCTCACCCACAGTGTGACCCTTTGCCACGCACACTTGCGTGATGGCGGTATTTGAGGTGAAAACTTCAAGGAAAGTCAGCCTCCTGCCT
>NW_022196897.1:118719050-118719192 GCF_008632895.1 Mastomys coucha
AGTCTAGCACTAGGACTGGAAGAAGAAGGACTTGGACTCACATGCAGTCTAGCACTAGAACTTAGATGAGCTAGAGGACTCAGATTCATGTATCTCTCGCAGTCCCCCGGGCCCAGAGCACTTGGGCCCGGGGGATACAACA
>NW_022196897.1:118719526-118721897 GCF_008632895.1 Mastomys coucha
CACCACCCGTGTGTAGTCTGTTTGTCAAAGCCGAATCCCATGCCCACCTGGCCAGAATCCCTTGTCCCTCGGAACAGGGACCCCGCGAGAAACCCCGGTCCGCGGCAACCCTTACTGTATTCTATTGGTTGAAGTTGAGGCACAGGTTCACCTATGTTCTAGGAATGGTCCTAGGCTTGTAACCTTTTGAGGGAAACAAAAGCCTCTTTGTTCTATAGGAAAGAGCTACTCCCAGGCCTTCAAGACTGGAAATTTTGTTTGCTCTAGCCTACTCTCTTTTATTCAGAGGATTAAATGAGGTAGATGGATTTGTGTGGAAAAAAAATCCCACTGATTTCTTTCCCTAAAAAGCCCACAGGAGAACCTAACAATTCCACTGAGCTGCTCCACACTGTCTAAGTTACGGTAGAGTTCAGCAATCTCATCAGCATTAAGTGTCCAGGTTTCTGTTTCAGCACAAGATACTTCAAAACATCATGGCTTCCAACAGCATCAGTGTGTCAGATCTTAGGATGTGTGTCAGAAGTCTTGAGGAGGCCCCTTACAGTGTGGCTTTGCTTGGACCCCTTACTACACACTTGGCCAGTAACTAGGTCTGCCTGTAGAGTCCCAAGTGGCTCCCCTCCATGGCTGTGATTTGGCCAGCATGTCTGGAAGTGAGCTCACCTGGGCACTTCTCCACTGTGTCCCTCCAACAGGTTGAGTAGAGATCTGGTTTTGTGTCGCTTTCAAAGTCTTCTGGTTAATGTCGTCTCAGAATATCCCCACACTCAAGGAACAGCAAGAACCCCTTCTTGGTGGAAGAAAAACATGGAATGGGACACTGTTGTGGCAGTGATGGGGGAAAAAATCTTGGGTTTTTTTTTTTTTTTTAGCACCAGGAATGACAAGTAGGAAAGAGAGACTGACTCAAGCAAGACCATGATTATTGACTCTGTGGTAAAAGAAAGAATTTGCTAAGTCAAGTCAATGAAAGCTGCTTAGTTCCTGTATCTGGACTGGTCTCACTATTGTCATTGGCTTACTTGGTAGCTGAGCATGGGTAACTATTTTAAACTACATTTGTTTTGGGGCACCAATGTGCATGGTTTGCTCAGTCATTTCCCCAAGTGTTTGTGCATTTTGTTTAGTGTTGACAAAGAGAATTCTATCCCTTACCCCTCTTTTTCTTTCTTGCTTTTCATGTCCACTGACTGGTATTTACTTAGTATCTACTATTTATGTGCCTAACACTGGTTCAGATGTTGGAGGTACCGAATGAGTTGATCAATATAAACTCTCTGGGATTAAGGAATCCACATTCTCCAGATTTCTAAAAAAAAAAAAAAAAAAAAAAAAAAAAAAAAAAAAAAAAAAAAAAAAGCCCCAAGCAGGGCAATGGTCTAGTTATGACTCATGGGAGTTGGGGATTAAAACAGAATGTCTGTAAGACTCTAATTGTATGACCAGAAATATTTCCCTCTTAACCAGCACATAAACACATTGGGAAAGGTCATTTCTTTTTGTACATGTGGGGAAAATAAAATACATTGAGGAATGTTGAGGAAAACTTTTTGGGATTCCTGGAGTGACGTTAGATTTGCCAGGAGGCTGGAAAACGAAACAAACTTCTGCATTCACTGGACCAGAAAAGAGAAACGTCAGAGCAGGCAGTTCCATTCCCACCTGCTGGGTGGCTCCAGATCTCGGGTTCTGCAGATTGTAAGTTAAACTTCAGCAAAGTACAAAAGAGGGAAATCAAAGCTCGTTTGAACTCACTGACAGGCACACCTTGCTGTCTCTTTCTGTGTCTTCACACACAGGCACACCTACAGGCAAAGCCTACATAGCCAGGAAGGAAAGACTGTCACAGGCTAGGAACAATCGAAGTTTCACTTTTTTTTCTTCTTTTTTTAATTTAATGCCATGAGAACATGCTTTTTCCCATGCTACTGAACACTTCTGAAGTCATGAGTCTTTCACAGTATGAACACACCAACATCACTTGTCTATTTACAGTTTCCTTTGTTATTGATACTGCTGTAGTTAACATCTGTGTGTATCTGTGTTTGGATGAAGCTCTGATTTTATTTTTTTTTCTTTCTTTGGATAAACTCCTGAAAGGGGAAATTCTTAGTCAACGATACAAACACTTTTAAGGCAAACATCTCTAACTCTTCTTTGCACATAAGAAAGAGGAATTTGAATGTATACTGTTTACCTCTAAAAGCCACCCAATGGCTGTGAGTGACAGTATCCTCTCATCTTGTTACCAAGGAGAGCTTCCTACTTGTTTTAGTTCTTAGAGAATTTCTCAACTAGGGGAAATACAACTCGAATCTGGAAGCTTCCTGAGAGAGCTCAGTTCAGAAACAAAGTCCTCAGTAAGTAA
>NW_022196897.1:118721907-118844097 GCF_008632895.1 Mastomys coucha
TTCAGTTCCCAAGTCAGAGTAAGACAAGCAGACACATAAGTTGGAGGTTGAAACCATCACTTACAGCTGCTCCTGATAAACAGAGCAGTCTCAAGTGCTCTCCCGCTGGCAGCTGCCTCCTCTCCCCTTATCGTTACTTTCCCTGTATCTTCTCTCATTTCTCATTTGGTCCCAAGCACAGAGCCAAGAGGGCATCTGCTCTGAAGCCCGAGATCCCCTCACCTTATCACTCTGCCTTGCTTCCCACCAAGAGGGGCCTTTGCAGCCACTCCCCCTCCTCCCACCGCCCCCTCCCACCTTTTAGCAGTTTATAGCACGTTCCTCTCTTGGATACAGAAAATGCAGGTCCTCAACGGGATCTGAGTGTGCTGTTTGGAACTGTTTATGGCTGATTTTGGACTCTGCAGGCAGGGCCATAAATACACAGTTAATCTGCCTGATAGCAAGAGCAGTCACCTTGGCCCCAAGAGATTAACCACATGTGGAAACACAGAGAACCCATCTTTCTCGCAGCAGTTGTGTGACGTAGCTAGCTGTGAGCCTGGCCCTGAGTGGACTGGGTGGGGGATGCCGACGCCCCAGCTGCCTCAGCTGCCTCATTGGGACCCTTCACAGTTGTTCAATCTCTGCAGTTTTCTCCTCAATCCTTCCCTGTCCTTGGAAGGCTTAAAGCATGCTTTTGCCTCTCTGTTGTTGGTTTTTCAAAGCTTTGCCACCTCTGATTAGGTCATTTTGGGGGTGCAATGTCCAATAAGCTGGTTACTAGTAGCCGCATGGGGCTACTTTAATTCAAATGAAGTAAGAGAGAGGAAGTGAAAAATTCCCTTTCTGTTAGACTTAGCACATGTTAAGCGTTCAGTAGCTGAGTGTGGTGAGTGGCTCCTGCAGATACAGAGCATGCTGCTGTTACAGTGGGTTCCCTTAGGCAGAACTGGTTTATGGCATTTGTATTGGGAAAGGAGGGGAATACAGCCTTGTCACTGCATATTTTGGACGTTTTTTTGTTTTTTTCCCCAACTGGTTGATAGCTGATATTATTTGAGCTTTTACCCAATAGCAGGAATGTGTTATTGGGTAAAAAAGCTCATGAAACCCCAAGATAAGCCCATAAAGAAGGTAGATTATTATTGTGCCCATTCTACAGATGATAAAAGGAAATCTGCATAATGCTCTCAAGAACTGAGGTTATAACTATGTTATAACTTCACACAGTTAAGTCATGCTCCACAGCTGTGAGAAGCTTTGAGTGCCAGCAGCCAAGCTCCCAGGCTCTACAAGGGTTTGGAGATTTCTCAAACACTACAGGGTCCTGGGGGTGATGGCCTGGTACTGGGATGGTGATTTCTTGGACCAGGAGTCATCGTGTCAGGTTATGTAGCCTAGATCTAGCTGCTTTTGGAAGAGAACATTCTAGAACTCTTATAACTTCAGTTTTGTGGTTCTCATTGAGAGTCATCTGAAATGGGGGTTTTCTGGTGGTTTTTAAGTTTTTCAAGGTTAAGACAAAACCTGGCATGGAGTCCAAAATCTTTGAAAAGTATGGTTTCAGCTAATCTAAATATTCTCATGAGTACTGGGTTGAGAGTACAGATGTCTTCTTAGTGTATTAACTTCATTTCATTTGAATATATGCCCAAGAATGGGCTTCCAGAATGTATGATAGTTCTCCTTTTAATTTTATAGAGAGTTCACACCGCTGTCTCTGGAAGCTGGACTGTTTACTCCACACCAGCTGTAAACAGGTAACCGGTGTCTGCCCTGCACGAGGCAGCTCTGGTCACAACCCCTGCTGGCACGTCTCCTGCTTCTCTGGAACATCCCTTTGGATGTCCGTGGCACTGAAGTTCTCTCCTCTAACTGAATGTGTGGCAGCACACCAGCACTTTGTGAGCTGAGTGTCAGGACAAGGTGTGATCTGATTTCCCCGAAATCTCCCTTGTCCTAGAGATAGCCTCCTGGGCCAGATGGCTCTTCAGGACCAAAGTTCAGTTCCCACCACTCCTCATCACATTGGCAATCTCAGAAGGTGCAAGTTCCACATATCCTGGTGGTGACAGATCAGAGGAGGGCCAGAGGCGACAACACAGCTGCTGCTGGAGCGGCTGAGAGGTGACTGATTAGGCCAAGCCTAGATTGAGGGACCCCATTCCCACCTTCTCCAGCATGAAGCCTAAGCAGGGGCATAGAACTTCCTGTTCTGGCCATTTACAGCCTTGTTTGGTAAAAAACACCTTTGCAGATTTTCTCCTTCTGTGATCTCCTGAATGATAGGGGTTGAGTTTGTGTCTCTGTATTTGTAAAGTTCGGGGTGATATTTTACTTAGTAGTCACAATAGGAGAGAGCACGGGGATTGAGCTTAGATCAAGAGCACAGAAAGATGTTCAGGATGTTTTATTCAACAAAAAAGAATTTATTAACCTATTTATACAATTCCATCTATTTTTGGACAGAAAAAAAGTATCTCTATAAAACATGCCTTTCAGGCTGGGCAGTCATGGTACACACCTTTAATCCCAGCACTTGGGAGTCAGAGATAGTCAGATCTCTGTGAGTTTGAGGCCAGCCTGGACTACAAAGCTAGTTCTAGAATAGCCAAGGTTACACAGAGAAAGCCTGTCTTACTTGCTACTCACCCCCAAATAACCCTGCTTTCCTTTTCATGTGTGTGTGTCTGTCTGTCTGTCTGTCTCTCTCTCTCTCTACACACACACACACACACACACACACACACACACACACACACACACACACAAGGAAAAAAGCCCAGGACATTCTGCAAGTATGTTGATTGCTGGTCTTATATCTGGTTGTGGTTATAACAGTTAAGCAACGTTTGAGCAACTTAAATAGAGGCAGTGGGGCAGCATGCAGCCTCCAGGACAGCCCAGCCCCTGGGGATCAGCTAGCTGGCGCTTGTTCATAGTCCCAAGCACTTTTCCCATATCACGTTGTATATCTGCTTCAAGAGCCAGCTTCTGAGAGGGAGAGAAACTGCTTGTCCTAGCATGGCTCACGTTTTCCTGTGTTTCACGAAGGCAGAATGCTGAGGGGAAACCAGTACTGTTATCAGAGGAGGACGATGGATGCTGTGAGGGGAAATAAGATGATGAGTGCCCGGCAGTGTGAGGGTTTTCTTTTTAACTGTCCTTTCCTGACATTATTTTTTCTTTTTGTAACAAACATCTAAAACTACTCCCATTGTCTTTTAATCTGTGGTTTTCTAAACTTTTTTTGCTCCAACATCTTAAATATATCTTATACATGGCATATTTGTATACATTGAGATAACACATCTTTTAATTGGTCAAAGTCCACTATGGACCTTCCCGGTTGCTCTGAAATTATTTATTCTGTATAGTTTGCCTCATCTAGAACAAGCTGAACTAAGTTATTCTTTGCATACACATGGTATTCTTTTAGAGTGTCTGTGAGTCTCTTAAGGCTAGTATCTATACCTAATATTCATGTCTATGTGTTTGAGCAGCTTGTACATAGTAGCTACTCAACAAATGGCTGTTCTAACATTACTACTGATGATGTCTGCTGACGCTACTGCACTGAGCAAAGGTCTTTGTATAAAACCTTTCAGTTAATCAGCACATACCCATAGTATACGTTATCACCATGATCCAGAGCCTAGAAAACCAGAGCTTAAGGAAGGCAATGTCACCCTCAAAGCCACCGCCAATTTGCAGTAACTATCATATCCTCCTAGACACTCTTTTAAGGCAAGGGCTCTTCAGTGTTTGACGTTTAATTTTCAGCCACTTTGCAAGTGAGTAAATAAAGCTTTATACTATGTGGGTGAGATGATATAATGCTTAGGTCACAGAAGGGTTAAAGAAGGCTTTGTGAGGTCAGAGCTCTTGGCCCATGTCAAATCTGGTGGCCTTTCTGGCAACCTCCATGGTTCAGAAGGGTGACGTGGGCTTGGCCAGCAGCTTGGGTGGGCTTGAGCTGCAGCTGGGGCATTCTCAGGTCCAGCAATCCTACATGTGGCCAGCTCCTGGTTGCTTTGTAGGTTGAGAAAAGTTCCGGATGGTGCCGATGTCCACTAACATGTTGCCTAATGTGAAAAGAAGACAACAAAATCTATGGGAGAAAGATTGGAAGCTTCTGGAAATGAGCATGATCATTTATGACCAAGAAGAAGTATAGAAAAGCACATTTCTGTAGGACACTAGAGACATGGTGCTTAATCAGCGATATTTTTCCTATTGAACTGCTGATATAGGACCACAGATCCATCCCCAAATGGCTGGAATATTTCAAGCATTCATTCAACACTATGATCTCTGTAGAAAAGTATGCCAGGATGTGTTTCAGGATCCATATCAATACGGCCCTGAAGATCCACAGAAATGGTGTTCTAGTTCTTGGAGATTCTTCTGTGGGATACATCACCACCCGCCAAGTATGTTTACAGCTAAAAAGTAAACCGTGGAAACAGGAAACAGCTGTGGGATAAACGTGATCCTTATGTTTTACTCCCACATTTCACAGGGGTCAAGGTCTTAGTGTGACTTCATGCTTCGTACTCTTAGGAGTTTAGCTGCTCATACTTCTCTTAATTGACAAATTATAGTTGTATATATTTATGAGGTACAAAGTGGTGGTGTGAGTTTTGAGGCAGAAGGGAAAGAGATGAATAGGAGGGTATTCCTAACTACACTTTAGATTGCGATCGCCGGCCAGCTGGCTTGCCTTCATAAACACTTTTCTCATCAATAGCATGGACTGTGATACAGAGAGCTTAGCTTCACGTTAGGAGAGTGTATACAGCACATGGCCAAGGCCAGATTTCAGCAGCTGCATCTTGCTCTTTCTCTGAGTTCTGGTTGGCCAGATTTAGCTGGGCTTTTCCTCTGTTTCCTAATACTACATCAACACCACAGAAAGACCCTTTGACGAATTAAGGTCTTTTAAGGCCAATTCTTCCTTAGATGAGGGGTAGGGCATTAAGTAGATTGTTGAGCAATTGTTCACTCTCATCTCTCCTATGTTATGAAGGGTATTTGGTGATCATTCTAGGTCACAATGTCATAAAAATAAGTGCTCTTTGTCTAGAAAACAAGGGAACTATTACCTTTGGTTGTTAATTTCTTCCATTCTATCCTCTTCCTCCTCTCTTACTTTTTTATGCTGTGTGTTCTTGTTTTTATGTACTAGCTATACATTTGCAATAATTACACATGCAAGTAGTTTCCTAGCTTTGGCTAGCTGAAGTCCAGGTTGGAGAATACTTTAGTAAAGTTTTTTATGTCCATGACGTGTTGACTCTTTAGGTACAGTAGATAAACAACTCAAAGGGCATTCTTATCCTTGAGACTATCTATCTATCTATCTATCTATCTATCTATCTATCTATCTATCTATCTATCTATCATTTATCTCTATCTATAATTTGATTCCTTCAGAAAATGTCTTGTTATATAGTTCTAGTTTGTGTAGAATTCTATGTAGATAATACTGGCCTTAAACTTTCAAAAGTCCTTCTGCCTCTTCTTTTCGAGTATTGGGATTGTTGGTATCTACCACCATACCTGTTACAAAACTCAGTTTGTTACAGACTATGCCTATCTTAGTGTCTCAGGAGAAAACTTCTTGAGAACTTAAAACCTATGGGCTGGGGTGGCTCAGAAGATAATGAGAGCAAGAAACTATAGATAAAGGTGATGGATCAACTGAGAAGATAAATGGGGACCAATGAAGCCTGCAGAGATCAACAACAGCAGGCAATCTTTACCATCCATCAACAAGAGAGAGTGAATGAAGAGTCAGCCTAGAGGAGTCAACTCATGTAAGATGGAATTCTGTTGAGCTCATTCAGAGGAAGCAGGGATCATATATTGGTATTCAGCTATGTTGGGAATACAGTTCTGGAAGATGCTCCACCATCTCTTCTGTTTCCCCACCTTCTGCTGCAATCTGCCACCACACAAACTAAGTGAAGATATCGTAGTTATGATTTGCTTGCTGAGATGGTTGGTGACTGTTCGCTTTTCAGATCCAACTCTTAGCTTTCATTACTGGGTTTAGAATTGTTCTAAAAAGGAGTTACTTTATCATTTATTTATGTCTCTCTGTGTTTTGTATGCACATGTATACAAGTGCCTGAGAAGCCAGAAGAGGATATCAGATCTCCCAGAGCTGAATTTACAGGTGATTGTAAACCACCTGATATGGGTGCTGGGAACTGAATTCCTGTCCCTTGAAAGAGCAGCATATGCTGTTAACCACTGAGCCAACTGTCCAAACCTAAAGATTTTAAAAATATTATGTACATATATAATATTATGTACATATATAATATTTTTGTTATTGGAATATCGGAAAACAGAAAATGCCATTGGATTCCCTGAAACAGGAGCTATAGGTGGTTGTGATCCATGGGAAGTGGGCACTGGGAACTGAGCTTTAACCTCTGTAAGAGCAGTAGATGCTCTCAAACACTGAGCCACCTCTTAGAGACTGGAGAGCCTGGGAATTATAGCCTGCAGGGATTAGTCACTGAGATTCCCAACAAGAAATAAGATCTGAGTGAACAGAGGCTGGGTGCCTACAGCAGTAAACACTATACTCTACAGTGGTCCTGTGAGGGTTCTATGCCCCAGTGTAGGGGAATGCCAGGGCCAGGAAGCAGAATAGGGTGGGTTGGTGAGCAGGAGGAGGGTGGAGGGAACAGGTTTTTGTTTTTGTTTTTGTTTTTTGTTTTCCAGAGGGGAAACCAGGAAAGGAGATATCATTTGAAATTTGAATAAAGAAAATATCTAAGAAAAAAAGAAAAAGAAAAAAAAAAAGAATTCTTTTTGTAAAATCTCCCACTTTTCACTTGCTCACTTTCTAGTCAAGACTGGTGTCCTTCCCTGTCAAAAGACTTCTGTTGATTCTTCTCTTCTGAATTCTGACACTAGCCTGCTACCCAGTACTGTCCTAGATCTTCCCCTTCTTGCCATTACCCGTTGTAGTTTTGTGATAGCGTTTCTTATCCATCTTCTCTGCCTGTCCCCCACAGGCCACCTCAGTAGACATACTAGATAAAGAAGCGCCTGAGTGTTATTTATTTATTTATTTACTTATTTATTTATTTATTTATTGAGACATGTTTTCTCTGTGTAGCCCTGGATATCCTAGAACACATTCTGTAGAGCAGGCTAGCCTTGAACTCAGAGGTCCACCTGCCTCTGTCTCTGGAGTGCTGGGACTAAAGTAGTGTGCCACCACTGCCCAGCTAATACTTGTTTATTTACTTTTGTAGACAGGTTTTCTCTACATAACCCTGGCTGTAATGAAGCCCACTATGCAGAACAGGCTGGCCTCAAACACTTAGAGTTCCATGGGGTTCTGCTTTCCGAGTGCTGGGATTAAAAATGTAAGTCACCACTCCCAGCCCATGCCTGACTGTTTTTTGTCTGTCTGTTTGCTTTTTCAAATCAAGAAGATGTATAAGATATGCAAGATGTGAATGGCCATCTTCAAAATTTTGCATATTAAAATGCTCCGACTTGCTTCATTCTGTTTTTGTGAATACATGGACTTATTTTTGGAGCCAAATGTAATGTCCATAGGTGGAGAGCTGGATCCTTTATCATTACTTCTGGATGCTAAATGTGTGTCTTTGGCAGACGGAAGTTGTTGACAGATTGCTGGAAAGGCAACCAGAGATGACAGAAGTGTGAAATAAATGGTCTTGGGAGCTGAAAATTGATCTTCTGATGTGCCCTCCTTCCCGCTGTTGATCTGTGGTATAATAAGCTGATTTGTCTCTGGTCTTTCCCTTTATTCTGACACAAATGGATTGTTGATACTATTGACAGGAAACAAGAAAACAATTTTAGTTTAATCTTTGGATGGAGAGAGTGTGTGACCTTCATGTCTGAATGAGGAAACCTTTTCCTATTGATCTTCTTTTTGACTTCCAGCAAGCTTTCCCTTTCTCCTCTAAGGTTGATCTGTTGATTTCTTTTGAATGTTGGATGATGTTTATCCCGAACTTTCCTTGGAGTGCATAGTGAATGGACTGACAAAACTTGTTGGAAACATCTCTTTTAAATCTCTAAAGGATTGATCTATCCATGAAACAAACTGCATTTATTTCATAAACTTGCTTTTTTGGTTTCATTTTTAAAAGTTGACCTCATGTAGTAAATACTGAGCCATAAAAAGTTTTCTACCTAGCATATAATTAAATAGGTAATTATAAACACACATTGTATTTTGTACTTGAAGGACATCTCTTCCTCATTCTGGTCTTCTCATTTCCTTAGCTCTCCTCTGTAAAAATCAACTAGTGTTTCTTGTTGCTCATTCACCTTTGCAGAATTATTCCATGTTTATAAAATCAGATTCTGACTCCCACACAAGCGTTCCTAAAAAATGGAACACACTGGGCATGTTGCTTGAACTTCTGACTTATATGACACATGTCATTTTGCAAGCATTCAGGAGGTCCTCTCTCACCCTAGCTTTCCCAAGTAGGTCTATTTTTGATCATTTAAAGCTAACAATGTTGTATTTTTTCATAGGTTAAAATCTGCAACCCTGAAGAGGTGGCATATTAAACTTCCAAGTAACTTAAACTCAGCTATAGATCAGTTTATTGGCAAATTAGATCATTATCTTTCTTATCTGTGGGAAAGGTGTTAATCTTAGACTTTGGGAGAGAAAGATTGCTAGGATGAGATTTGCTGAGAGGAAATTTCCATTTTTTTTCTCCCAATTTGCAGGGTTCTCTTCAAAATGTAAGGAACTGAGAGGGCCAATGAGAGCCATACTTGAACCAATGTAGCAATACCAATATGGTCACCAAAGACAAACACAGCCTATAGGGCCTTGGGAGAGAAGGATGGTCTTAGGAGTACTGTTAAGTGTGGCTGGAAAAATGAAAAAAAAAAATCCAAACACATGAGCGATTTCAAGGGTCTTGTCTGAAGGATCTCAGATATAATCAGCAATGTAGCTGCTTGTTTATTGCAGCATCGGATGAAAGAGGGAACCATTAAACAATGGGCAGGAGACAAGGGCATAAGGGCACATCTGTATCTTGTCTCTTTCTAACTCATCCCTGAATACTGGGTTTACTTAATGTCTATCCTTCCCCGCCCCGTCCTAGCTCCTCCCATGTGCCCTCCCAGTCTCTCTAAAAACATGGCCTCTTCTTTAATTACTGTCAGTACATACATATGCTCCCTGGAGAAAACTGATGCAAGTTCAGCTTCTACACTCACATCTAAAGATGAAGAGCCAGCATCCACAGTTAAGAGAGAACATGACAAGGCTGGGTTTGTTCAATAATGTTAAATGAAGAGCACTGAGCATGTAGAATGTTTCTCCATTTTGATAAAATGCCCTTACTATCTATCCGTTTACTTACAAGGAGATGTACTCAGAAAAAATACTTAGATAAACACATCTACCTGATAGGGTTATGGACGACTGATTTCTCCTTTGCTTACTTGTATTTTCTAATTTTCTCCAGTAAACATGTGTCCATTTTGCAAAAATAATTTTGAAAAATGAAAGCCCAATTTGAAAAATTGAAAAGCATATACAGTGATTTACATGGTTGGTTTCAACTCTGCTCCAACCTTCCTGTTTTGCTGGATGTCCTGCTTAGGCACTTTATGGCAATTTAGTGTGACCCATTAAAGCAGTTGTTAACGTGGCTGAACGATGCTCAAGAAAATGCAACCTCCTGCCTTGAGTTTAGCTCCTGAAGGTTCTGTTCAGCATCATTCTTGCTCCCCCCACCCCCAACTTGGAAAATTCTACTTGTTCCTAATGTTATGCACAGTGGCTTTATAAGGAAATGGAAAATTATAAGATGCTTGTTGAGTTTTGGAACTCATGACTATTTCCATTCTGTGAAACTAAGCTTTTCTCTCGCAGCTCACACTGGTGTGTGTTTCCTTTCATACTAGAGATATAGATGATTTGTAAAGAACCTACCCTTTATTGCTCCAAGGAATGTCGGTGGTGGGCGGTGGCAAGATCCCTAAATTCATGTTTGACTCTGCCGATCCACACAAGGTGGTGGCTATTTTTGTCTTTGTAGCCATCTGAAATCTGAGAATGTAGATGATGGAGGTGACTGTCCACAGCCACGGGTCTCAATTTAAGTCCTTACACAATACCTGCTAAGGAAGCAGGAACAAAAACTATTCCCACTGAAAACTCACAAAACTTCCAATAAAGCAAAGATCTTAGTCAACAAAACTGAAACAAAACCATCAAAAAATGTATGAATGAGTTTCCTGAGAACTGAACTTGCACCGTGAAGGAGCATATTCATTAAATTATAATGCTGGAAACAATTCTAAGATGTCAATGCCTACTATAGTACTTGTTGGTTTCTCTTTTGACAGCCAGTCGATTACAGCTGGTTTTGTCTAGATTTTCCTGCATCTATAACCAGCCAGGGCTTTCTCTGCTTCATGTGGACTCTTAGCTGGCAAATCACATTACTCTCTCGGAGTGATAGCAAAGGTCCAAGTGATAGCAGAGGTTTGTAAGGCCTCTCTAGGTCTAGGCTTGGGGTAGATACAATGCCATTTCAGGCATATTCTGTCGGCTAAAACCAAATTACAAGGCAACTTCAGAGTCAAAAGTTGGGGTCAGACTCTACTTCTTGATAGCATGCAAAGACATATTGCTAAGAGCATGGTCAGGGAAAAGAGAGAACTGAGAACAAACATACATATTTGTGTGTGTGTGTGTGTGTGTGTGTGTGTGTGTGTGTGTATAAAATATTGGCTCTTGTTGGATACCTGGTTTCAGTTCCCTATACCCACATGATGGTTCACAATTTTTCTATAGCTCTAGTTTAAGGAGATCTGACACCATCTTCTGGTCTATGTGGGCACTAGGCATACAGATGGTGCACATACATACATGCAGGTCAAACTCTCATCTAAACAACATAAATCTTTAAACAATGAAAATAAAAGGTTGGTGATTGTCAACAGTGCTGATGACTGTTTTTCTGATCAGAGGGGCCATGCATAAGACCTTTAGTCACTTGATGGTTCAGAGAGGTAACTTAGCCAATGGAAGGTTTTCTTCACAGTATCTCTTGTAGTGTGTAGTGCCTACAGAAGGACAAGTGGAACTGAATAAGATGAAAAAACGGTTTAATTTTCTAGTAAGAACTTTTAGTATAAGTGTGACAGAATTTAAAGCCTAAAATAGTTTTAATTTTTTCTATAACTGTGCTTTAATAAAGTTAAGAAAGTGTTAATAATTGTAGGGCTGACAAGGGACACTGGAAGCTAGAGATACCAGTAACCATATACATGACTTGACTTTTTTAAAATTAAATTTCATTTTTTTACTCATTCACATTATATCTTGCTCAGTGTCCTCATCTAGGTCACCCTCCAAATCCTTTCCTTCTCTCCCTGCTTCTCCTCTGAGCAGTTGGGGCCCCCCCTGGTTATACCCCAACCCTGATACTTCAAGTCTCTGGAAGGCTCGGTACTTCATCTCCCACTGAGGCCAGATAAAGCAGCCCATCTAGAAGAACATATCCCATGTACAGGCAACAGCTTTTGGGATAGCCTCTGCTTCAGTTGTTCAGGACCCACATGAAGACCAAGCTGCGCATCTGCTACATATGAGTGGGGAGGCCTAGGTCCATTCCATGTATGTTCTTTGGTTGGTGGTTCAGACTATGAGAGCCCAAGGGTCCAGGTTAGTTGGCTCTGTTGGTCTTCCTGTGGAGTTCCATTGGGGCCTGTAATCTTTCTTCCTATTCTTTCATAAGAATCCCCAAGCTCCATTCACTTTTTGTGGTTGTCTGTGTCTGAGTCAGCTGCTGGGTAGAGCCTTTCAGAGGACAACATGTTCCTGTTGGCAAGCGTAAGAGAGTATCATTAATAGTGTTAGAGATTGATGCTTGTCCATTGGATGGGTCTCAGTTTGGGTCATTTATTGGTTGGCCATTCCCTCAGTCTCTGCTCCAGCTCCCTTGCCTGCATATCTTATAGACAAGATAAATTTTGGGGTTGAAAGTTTTGTGGGTGGGTTGGTGTTGCTCCACTGGGGTTCCTGCCTGGCTACAGGGGGTGACCCCTACAGATTCTATATCCCCGATGTAGTGAGTTACAGCTAAGGTCACTCCTATTGATTGTTGGCTGCCTCCCTTATCTCAGGTTTCTGTCTCTTCCTGGTGATGCCCCACACCACTTCACCCCTGTGTTTCAGATTTCCATGCATTTTCATGGCCATCTAGCCATCTGTCCTGTCTATCCCTACACCTGATCCTGAATCCCCCGTTCCCCTTTATCCCCCTCCCTTCTAGCTCCCTCCTGCCACCTGCCTCTTATGACTATTGTCTTCCCCTTCTAAGTGAGATTCGGGCTTCCTTGCTTAGACTTTCCTTTTTGTTTAGCTTCTTTGGGTCTGGGGAGTGTAATATGGTACTTATATTTTATGATTAATACACACTTATAAGTGATACATTTCATTCATGTCCTTTTAGTACTGAGTTAACCTCACTTAGGATAATATTCTCAAGTTCCACCCATTTGCCTGCAAAATTCATGATGTCTTTGTTTTTAATTGCTGGATAGCATTCCATTATGTAGACATATCACCCTTTCTTTATCCATTCTTCGGCTGAGGGACATCTAGGTTGTTTCCAGTTTCTGGCTGTTACAAATAAAGCCATTATGAACATAGTTGAACAAGTGTCTTTTCTGGGATGATGCAGCATCTTTGGGGTATATGCCCTGGAGTGGTATATCTGGATATCTGAGTCTTGTGGTCAAACAATTTTCTGTTTTCTGAGAAACTGACATGCCTTGACCTTTTTTTTTTTTTTTAAGAACCTCACATCCAAATGTATACAATTAAAAATGATGCCTATATTACATAAAAAAGTTAAGATATTTTGGCAAATATTTATTTTTGCATCTTATCTGCAAACATAAATTATGCTCTTTTTAGTTTAAGAAGTAATTGAATTCTCTTAAACACATTAAGTATTTCTTTTCCAAACTTGCATCTAGATTTATTATTTAATGCTAAGATTTCATTGTGGACTAATTACTATTTCTGTTTTTGATCTTTGTTATTTTTCTTACTTTATTTTCTTATGTTTACTATAGTTCTCCTTGGCAAGCTTCCTGAACCACATTTTTTTAAGGTAAAAATATATCTGTATGGTATAAAATTTATTTTTGTATATTATATCTCTTATCATGTTAAAGATACTTTCCTAAGATTTATTTTTCTAATTCACTAAGTCTTTCTTCAGCTGTACCTAGTCTTCAATATAGCTAGTTTTTTTTTCATTCAATACTTTATTTTTCAATTTTGATTTTCCTATTTGGCCAAAAAACATCCTGGAAATGGCACATTGAGTAGTCTCTGTGGCATGCACAATTCCTGCTGAATTGTGGTTGGGGAGCAACAGTCCTTGTTTAATCTTATCTGCTTTTTGATGACGCTGCTGCCAGGGTGGATGACTGGCTGTAGAATTAGAGTTTATCTGTCAGACTGCTAGATCACAGCCTTCAGCTTTCCAGCTGCATTTTCCTTTGATGTTTAATAGCATTGATGACAAGGCTCTGTTGTGATCATCTCTGAATTGACTTACCACTTAAGGAAGGCTACACTCAATTTCTTTTTTCTTTCCCCTTGCCCAGCTCTTAAATCTTTCACACATCCCTACCCATGTAACTTCATATCCTTTTTCATAATCTCCCCAAACCAAACCAGACCAACCCAAACTAAACCAAACCAAAGTTCAAAATGAAAACAAACAACCAAAATCAGAAAACAACAATCACCACCAAAACAAACCAAAAATCACACAAACAAAACAAAACAAAACAAAACATGCATTCTGTTTTGTGTTGGTCAGCTACATCAGGGCTTGAGCCTATCCTGGAGTACAGTTGATATCCTTCATGTTGTTCTATTGAAAAAAAAAACTGATGTTCCTTCTCCTAATGGGTATTAATCACAAAAACCTTCATGGTTATTAGTAGGACTTCACATCCACTTCTCTTCTCCATGCTGGAATTTTGTCTGGCTTGAGCTTGTACAGGTCTTGTGTGTGCTGTCACAGCTATTCCCTTTAAACATGATAATTCAAGTTTCATTTAAAAATAAGAGGGCATACTAGTATGTACCTTTAATCACAGCACGTGGGAGCCAGAAGAGGTGGACCTCTGTGTGTCTGGCCCAGCTTGATCTACATCTCAAGCTCAAGCCAGTAAGGGCTACACAGCAAGGTACTGTCTCAAATAAAGAAACAAACACCTCCACCCATACCCTGAAAAAACACACAATAAAAAGCAAAACAAAAACCTGTGGTTTTTATAGTGTCTTTGACTCCTTTTCCAGAATGGTCTTGAGCCTTGGGGAGGGTGTGTCATCGAAATGCTCCGTTAATTACTGAAGACTGATTCTTTCCACTTTAACCACTTGTGATTTTTTTCATTACCAGTTGTCCATATGCACAAGGGAACTTCTCTCATGAGGTCTGAGAGTTGGGCTTATGTATGAATATAAACAGATATATACTAATTTAGAGGGCAGGTTGATACTATGTCTGTTTAGCAAAATACTAGTAGTAGATTTGCTCCTGGGGCCTAGGAACTCCCCAATGATGGGTTCTTGGCCAGATTTACAATTCCAGTCATGTATTCCCTTCTGTGGAGCAGGCTTTAAATCAGAAGCTATGAACCTAACTCTTAATCTTCTAGCTTAATACATTAAAAAAGCATTCCAGTTAATAAAAGTTGTATAGCTATTTTTGACTGCTATAACTTATACAATTTGTTATCTTTACAATTTTATGTGTTTTCTTGTATACCTTCAAATATATCATTCTAAGACCGAATCCAGAAGTTTCTCTGGGATACCAAGCAAGCAAGAATATCTTGTGAAGATAGAGAAGAAAGAAACTACAAACCTGGAAACCTGGAACCCAGAACCCCTCCAACATTTCATGATAAACTGTAGAGGGTCCAAAAGCCAATAAAGTGACTGTGTTTTCTATCAAGACAACGAATGTTTTTTCTGTCATTAGAAAACAAGTACTTAAATCAAGGCTAACTTTGGTTATTGAAAGAGAAAAATTAAATTTATACTTTTTGTATACTAGGAATTATTGCCCATGAAATATTAAAACATAATCTACTCAAAGGCTTTGAAATTAAAGGAAGAATTACTTTAAGGAAAGTGTGACCAACTACAGTGAATGCTGATGAGGACTGGACACAGATGGAATGAAATGCCACTTAACTCCAGTGGACTCATTTAAGTAGACAGAAAAAGGCATGGTTCGAATAGAGACAAAAGTGGGGGATGAGGGCTGACAAAAAGAAAAAAGACAAAGAAAACTCAGTGGCAGTGTCACTTTGAGGACTCCTGCTACAAAGAAAAGCATAGAAATTTGGAGAGGTTGGAAGGAAATTTGAAAGTTTTTCTTTAACACTGCAATGCAGAGGAGAACAGGGATTACTGAAGACTATATGGGGACGCTGCTCATGAAATGTCTTACTTTTAGATTGGACCAAATCCATCATGACAGGAAGTCAGTAGGTGCCAGCTCAGGGTTTTCTGATATGTCTATGTTCTCAATGAGATGGAAATGGAACTCATCAGCTGGAGTGAAGTATAGGAAAGGGTTGGCCATTACAAAAGCAGGAATGTAAGTTTGAAGATTATGAGAACAGCTGAGCAATGTCGAAGGACCACAGAACTCTGTTAATGGGCATTTCCCCTATAGGAGCAGCCATCAATGGCAGAGGTGAGTCTGAAGTTTGGATTTTTTTTCCAGACAACTGCGGAAAATTGTAGACACGGGGAAACTGAGGAATGCTGAAAGAGGAGTCCTAATGATGGTGTGAACTTCAACTTGGGTAGTGAGGAAACTGGTTAGAAGGTAACGAATGTACTGATAACAGTATATCTTAGTGTGTGATGTGGTGTCCAGGGAACTGGAGTAGAGAGAAACACAACAGGAGAAAATCCTGTGACCAGAGCCACAGGCCACAGGGCAGAGAAAGGCTCAGAGGGTGAGGACGAGTTGGGACCAGGAGACAGTGGAAAAGAGAAAGATGGCCATCTGCATTCTGAATGCTGCAAGAAATGTACTGGGATGGTGGGAGGGGCCTGTGTGTGCCTGGTGACTGAGAGAGGGAGGGATACTGACGAGAAACCACAAAATTCAGATCGCTGAGAGGGATGGAGGAAACCATAACCTAAGTAGAAATATTACAACAAACTACAAGAGGAGGAAACACATTAGTAAAGATAAAATCTGATATTAAATAGAGCAAATACAAAAACAGAGTAGATAGGATTAAAGAAACATAAGGATAAGTTCTATGTGTACTTATAACACACATTATTTTTCCCAAATATAATAAGGAAAAAAGAGAAAGAAAATGTACAAGAACTAAAAAAAAAAAAAAAAAAAAAAAAAAAAAAAAAAAAAAAAAAAAAAAAAAAAATGCACGTATGAATGAACCTAGAATATAACCAAACCTCAATAAGGATGTACTTTGCATAGTTCTCTGGCAGTTATCTAGTGGCAACCCATGATTTCTTAGCAAAGTAGCAACCAAAACTGACTACCAAGGAAGTAGAAAACCTGCACAGATTATCATGCAGGTGTATAAAACAAAAAAGCCAGTGGACTCCATTGTTTTACAGCAGGCTTTTATTTTTCAGACTTTCAATAAGAATCAATTTCTACACTGTTCAAATAATTTCAATTATAAAAAAA
This sequence comes from Mastomys coucha, assembly GCF_008632895.1. Classification (NCBI taxonomy): domain Eukaryota; kingdom Metazoa; phylum Chordata; class Mammalia; order Rodentia; family Muridae; genus Mastomys; species Mastomys coucha. The sequence continues at coordinate 118,738,650 of NW_022196897.1, forward strand.
TGAGGAAAGTTCACAGATTCACTTGAATGAAGCTAGCATCATCTTAATTAAAACACTTAGTGATAGTTTGGGAAGGAGAAACTATGAAAAAATTTTGCTTATAAAAACCATGGGAATTTTCTAAATAAAATATTACTAAGGATGTTTTTTTGAGTGAGTAGAACATAACTGGATTTTCAGAAAACGTCTTATTGTTTCTCCACTATGGTGATAAAATTTGTCTTTACTCTGAGTAACTTCACAGCTCTTTTTCATGATAAAAATTCCTCATGTCACTTATAACTCTCCAGGATAATCTAATTTTATGATCAAAATTTTGAGAACCAAGTCCTGAGATAACACCCAGATGACAATGTACATACTTTATATAAAGTTGAAGGGTTTCATTTAGCTTGACTCAGCATTAGAAACAAAACCAAACCTCATCAGTCCTCTAAACAGTCCCAGAAATTAGCTTGTGCTAAACACTATACACACACACACACACACACACACACACACGCACACACACACACACATACACACACACACACATACACACACACACACACGTATATACACACACACACATAAATATACAAAAACACACCAACACACAGACATTGTGGTAGTTTGAATATGCTTGGCCCAGGGAGTGGCACTATTAGGAGGTGTGGCCTTGTTGGATGAAGTATATCACTGTGACGGTGGGTTTTAAGATCCTTCTCCTAGCTATCTGGAAATCAGTCTTCTCCTCTTAGCCTTCAGAGCAAGATGCAGGACTCTCAGAACCTCCAAGACCATGCCTGCCTGGATGCTGCCATGCTTCCTGCCTTGATGATAATGGACTGAACCTCTGAAACCTGGAAGCCAGCCTCAATTAAATATTGTCCTTTGTAAGAGTTGCTTTGGTCATGGTTTCTTTTCACAGCCATGGAGAGCCTAAGATAGACATACACACATATGTACACACACACTTTCAGCAGAAAGATCCAGGTGTGTGTGATAATCAAAATACTAAACTTCTTAAGCTAGCTCCAGACAGCTGCCAGGGAGGGTGGGCTTCTATTTTTCTGCCTCCTAATTCCCTGTCTTCTCCTCAGTCATCTCTACTCCGATGCCGTGAGCACTTTGACCAGATTCTCACTTCTTCAGGGTGATGAGACCCCCTTCTCATTGTGGCCTCAAAGTATCAGGCATATTTATGAGAACTATAGGAGTCTATTTTTCTAATAATGTCCTTAAGATGCTTGCTGCAACAACAGATAACTGTTTCAGTTTGCAGCTATTTATATTATAATTTCCATTAGAACAAGAACTTCCCTTGCTCTACCATTCCTGAGTGAAAGGCATGCAAAGAAGTATTGGCTTTGGAGGGTCATTTGTCACACTGTCCTCATTGAGGACATCTATTGAACGTGACCAGTTTTTAAAACAAAACCCAGTTTTATTTTGGTGGTAAACTAGATGGAACCAGTTCACAGAGGAACTAGTGAACACTACACAATTATCAACAAGAATAGATGGTGAATAGAAGCATAACTAATGCTAGGGATAATTGAGCATGTTACATAGTTGGTTGTTGAGTAGGCTACATCATTAATGTAAGAGGAAAGATGAGGCAGAGTTCTGAGGGGCGATAGTTGGACACAAGTGCTAAGAGGGGGAAATGGGGAAAGTAGGAAGGGATTTAATCAGTGAGGAAGAAGATATATATATATATATATATATATATATATATATATGTATATATATATATATATGGAGAGAGAGGAATAAGTAATACAGGAAAAATCAATAGGGAAACATTTCATGTTTATTTAAAATATACTATAATACAAATATCTGTGTAAACATAAATACATTATATATAACTTACATTATATATGAAGTATTTATGTGAAGATTTGCTTCGTGAGGTGATAATGATTTCCACAAGTGTCATAGAATATCCAACAAAACCCCTAGTACCAGGCCTAGGAAACTTCCTTTGAGTTGCTGGCCAGAAGAGTTGAGAATACTCCCAAAACAATGCAGGCCATTGCCATTGCCCTTGGTTGCCTTCTAGAACTCGGTAATACCCCACTGCTGAAGATAGCACACACTTCAGACACAAGACTTGGGAGGAACTGAGCTGGAGTTGACTTGATGCCTTTTCCCTGAGGACTAGCTCTTATAGTGTCTGAAGGTACTATGCAATTTGTCAAAGGAGAAAAGCAATCAATAATTTTACCTAGTTTTAAAGCTTACTAGCATGGTAAGATCACCAACTATACAGTAGTGGCACTTATATCTTGGGGACAGTCAATAGATGTCTAATTGGCTCTAGGGCCTGCTTGAAAGGAAGGAACTCATGCTGGGTATTTTAAACCTAGCTAACGACTAGTAGTTGATGAGGTCATAGACCTGAGAAGTGAACCTACTACTACACTTTCCCAAATCAGTACAATTCCTAATTGCATTCTAAAGAATTTATCCTTATTCACATAGATAAGAATAGCTTTTATCCTTCACCAAAGAAGTTTCTTTTTTGCCACAAAAGCATTACAGAAAATCCCAATTGGTCCAAATGCAGAGAACACCTGATTATTGGAGCACCCAATCCTAATTAATGGTTAATACATCTATAGCACAACCTCTATACTTAAAGTTCAGGAAATCTCTTAGAGGAGGGACAGAAAGATTGTACCAGAGAATCAGGATGTGTGCTGCGAGATAGTGTCTTCTATATGACAAGGAAGTACACCCATGAAAGATCCACAGTATGATCACCTAAACAAGACCTGCACAAAACAATAACAGTAGACATACCAGCACAGATGGGGATATCTCACAAGGTCCCACCCCAAGTTGAAGAGCCACAGGCAACTAATGATTTTTAATGAAGGAGAGAGAGAGAGAAAGAGAGAGAGAGAGAGAGAGAGAGAGAGAGAGAGAGAGAGAGAGAGAGAGAGAGAGAGACTGAGAGAGAGAATGAATCAATCAGTCTTTTCCAGGATGAGCTCTCTGATTAGATCCCTAGATCTCTAAACATACACACATATGAGAAACACCAAATGGGCTAAGCAGGTGTGTGTGTGTGTGTGTGTGTGTGTGTGTGTGTTGCAATTAAAGAAAAAGAAGTCATGAATCTTGGGGGAGAGGACACAGGAGGAGTTAGATTGAAGAGCAGAAAGGGTAGAAATGTTATAAATATAGTACCTATAATAAAATCCTTTGAAATGTGGGGCAAAATACAAAAGAAATAGATCTCTGGGGAACCATGGTAACTAGGGAAGCCTCTGAGAAAGTAAGGCTTTTAAAAAACCATGTGATTGATTTTATGCCAGAAAAGTGTTTTCAGTCTCTTCTGTCAAGTGCACTTCAGTGCTTGTCCTCATAGTGCTTGTTTTGCATGGGGCTATGGGTTGGCAGCCATAGAATTGCAGGGAAGTAGATAGCACTACTGGAGGTTGCCAATAGATGGAGCTGTAGATTTTTAGAAATTCTGACTGAGCATTCTTTACTATGAAACAAAGGTTTCAATACCACAGCCTAGCTTTTTTGTTTCAATTAGTACCTCTTGGGATGTATATCAACCTTAATAAAAATCAGTAGAAAATAAACTCCTAGGTATGAAATTCATTTCTTTAAGTCACTTCATTTTAAGGACAAGTCTTGCATCTTTTTTTCTTTCTTATTTTTTATGTTTCTAATGTAAGGAAAATGTAAAGATCTAGAAAATAACCTTCTACCCAATCAAATAAATATGAGCACTGTTGCCACTGAAGAGGAGAGTGTCACTGAGTGATGAAAGAACAACACTATCATCATGGTACCTGTGCTTTTATTTAAAATGCTGGCCGCTTGCACGGGCCTCTGGGATACGGGACTGATGTAATTTTTTGGTAGAATTTTGTATTGTCTCAAGGCTCACATGATTAATACAGCTCAGGCTGAACAGATATCAGGTGGCGATGCTGTTGATGACTAGGCAGCTTAGAATTAGAGAAAGCTAGGTCTTCCAGTGTCTGAGCTTTTGACAGATGATCCCTGACCAAGCTGAGTCCACTGAGAGATGCTAATGACCTATTGCAGAATAGCCAACTCTAATAACTGTCACATAGTAAATGACTCACGTGTTTCCACGTTGAAGGTGTTCCTGCATTTTCCTTATGAGCTGGGTAGGACTTCTGTTCACTGTCTTCAGTGGGAGCTTGTCACCTATTTTTTGAGTCAAACTGGTCTTATAGATACTACCTCAGACCCAGTTCTTTTGGTTTGGAAGGAGGCCACACTCTTGAAAAATAACCAAGTTATTAACAACAAGAATAATATCTTAAGAGTGGCTTTGGGTACTAAATTGAACATCTTCCCCATAACCCTTTCTGTTATCTTTACTCACCATCTGAGAATTTAAATGTCACATTCTGGAGCCTGAGGCTTTATGTTGGATATCCAGGCCACAAAGGTTATAATCTATAAAAATCTTATTGATCACAGAAGTAGGAAATACTGAACTACCAGAAATACAGAGCTAGTTTTCTGCAAGCTTCTCTCAGCATGTTTATATCAACTAACTAATAATATGACCTTGTTCAATATGCCTGTTCTCTTATATAATGTATATTGTTGATCTATTCACAATGAACTCTTGGCCAACAGCTCTAGACCTTATACTAGCATGGTGTCTAACATAAATACGTTTTCCGAGAAGGCCTACCTTTATCCTTACAGCTAGGAACACTGCCTGCAGCAGAATGTTTGGGTACCGTCCTAAGATAGAGGATTAGAAACCCAAAGAATAAAAGTGGTCAGGATGAGCCACTCACTAGTTCTGGAAAGCATGTTTGTCTGGGGCAAGAAGGTCAAAACCAGGGAGTTAGAGCACAAGCCTGAGAGACTAGGAGTCAGACAGACTCCCGGTTAGGTAGACAGATGAGGGACCATGGCTAGGTAAGGAAAGTGGAGAATTTCCAAGAGGACTAGCTTTTTTCCTCACCCTCCAGACTTGAAGTCAAAGCCTTGCAGTTTCCAACAAAGGCTTTTGTCTCTGGTGGGTGGGCTCAACGGGATCAAGACCAGATCAGGGCATGCCACTCAACAGCCATGGGCCAATCAACCATCTCATCTTTCTTCAAACTGACCATCCCTCGATTAGGGGAGCAGCTCTTCAGAGGTCTCTTGAGGAGAGATTGTGTCTTTTGGCCTTTCTAGTCCCACCTCTGATTCCTGTGTGTGTGTCTCCCTCCCAGCTCCACCCACCCCCACATACCTTTCTACAGCTGATTCTGTCTGCTGCTGTCTCCCTCCCAGCCCCACACCCACATACCTTTCTACAGCTGATTCTGTCTGCTGTTGTTTGCAGCATTAGAGATTTCTCTGTTGCTACCTTTCATACCCCAGATTTTCCCTGCCTTATAATTCTTTAAATGGCAGAGAAGATGAACCCAATCAAGATAACCTAGAGTGCTAGCATGTATTATGTGGCTATTCTTACCTCAGCTGAAAACACGTGGATCAATTGATTCAAATGCTTGGCCTCTTTGCAAACAGCCATACAGAGTTCATGCAGATCCTGGATTTGTTTGTTTAGAGGGGTCTTATTGTGTAGCCCTGGATGGCCTGAAACTCACACTGTTTAACAAACTGGACTCCAACTCACAGATACCCATCTGCCTCTGCCTTCCAAGTTTCTGCTGGTTTAAAGATGTGTACCACCATGCCTGGCTCAAATGCTGTTTTCATTCTGGGGTTACTAATACATTTAACAAGCACATAACTTGAAATATATTGCATGAGTGGCATCTGTGGATAATGAAGGCTGTTACAGTATTCTGTGTAGGCTGGGGATTTTGTAGTTTTAGTTTTAGAGCAGTGTCAAGACAAGCTGTTAATGTTATTCGCTTCTTTTCTGAAACTAGTGTGATGGCTGGGACTCTGGTGGATTGGGAATAGGTGGATTGGGAATAGGTTATACACTGTTCCAGGACACAATGAGGAAAAGAACTAAGGTTCCCAAGACCTGGTCCAGGCTTTCTCAGTAGGGTCAGGTGACTTCCATGATCCTGGAGCCTTTGGGTGTTTCCCCTGTTTGGAATCCATAAAGAAGGCACCAGCATTGTGTTGGGTACACAGAAACCATCCATTTATACTCTGAGTTTAGTTCATGGATCCTTTGGAATTTAAAATGTGAATTGCTCCCTTTAAAAGTGCAAGCAATAAGACACTGAGCAAAAGGAGGGATTAATCAAGTATGTGAGTGTTCATTAATAAGTCCTATGAGGTAGCCGAGAGGTAACTAAGCTCAGACACAGAGCTGGCTGGGGACTCTCACTTAGTAACACAGGCAAGGCAGGAGGACTCCCTAGGAGTCAAACCAGCTCAAAGAGAAACTTGCTCCAGGGCCTCTGCATTCCCACCTTGGAGGAAGCCTCTCTGCCAGAAAGTGACTAAGACAGAAAGAAGCCAAAGGGAAAAACCTTTCTTATCAAAGCCCAAGAACTCTGTCTTGTGGGTAACATCTTTTGCATAAGCCCCTCTGGGATTTCCTTTCCAGCTTGATCCGCTGCGGATCACACTGAATTTCTGTTTGATTTTTACTCTCTTTTCTTTTATGGGGCTTGCCCTCTTTTGTTCTTAGCTTCTCTTTTTGACATCTACACCTTTTTCATGTTTGATTATCCAGTGTTTGAGTTTTCTCCTCTGTTCTGTGGAGAAAAACAAATACTTCTATGGCAGGGAATTCTGTGATTCATTTTCTTAGTTATTTTGAAAGTTATTTTTCTATTGAGGTCAAGAAATGTATGTGTGGTATACATTTTAAAATGCTTAGTTTCTGTAGAAGAGAATATTAACCATTCTTGCCAAGGGATAGTTCTGTACCCAACAGCTATTGTAGCAGCTAGACTAACCATGTGCACTGCTGTATCTGCTGCCCTTGAAACACACATGAATAACATTTATTTCTCCTCATGGATAAGGAATTACATTGCTAACTGGGAATTGCAGTCTTCTCTTAGGGAATCTCGGTCTCAATAAAATAATTAAATAATGGATTTAAACAGAAGCTCAAGAATAATTTTATTGAGTTTAAAAGAAAAACAAATAAAGCAAGCTATAAATCTTATCAACTTCCCAGAGAAGAATAATGGAGGAGAGAAAGAACAAAGGTACACAATTGGAGGTCAGGCACATGGTAGACAAGCATCCACATGATGGGTAGGGGATGCTTTGAGAAAGCGCAAGAAAGCTCAAATTTCAATACCAGAAATTGCGTTCTTGGGTTCTCCCAGCATCCAAAAGATAGAGCAACAACAAGAACAAAACAAAACAACAAAACAACCAAAAATACAATAGCAAAACAAACAAACAAAGGGAAGAAAAAAGAAAGAAAGAAAGAAAGAAAGAAAGGAAGGAAGGAAGGAAGAAAGGAAGGAAGAAAGGAAAGAAGTAAGAAAGAAATGAGAAAAGGAAAGGGAGATTGCTCAGAAAGATGAGCAGACCCAGCCAAACCTCATGGTGCTGGGCTTCTAGAAACTATAGTGGGAAGGAATTTTGGGAAGGACAAACACTGTATCTCATTAAAAGAAAAATCAAACCTATTTATCTTATGTTAGGGTGAACCTGTCTTCCTAGTCCATTAGTGAGGCCACTGACTTTGTCCAAACGGAGTGTTACGTCCCCACCAGGCTAGAGATCCTCTTCTCTTGACCAAGGACTTTACCTTAGTGAGTAATTGTTACTGTGTCTATCACAACATAGTCTATTATAGATAGTACCAATGTAAGAAGCTTTGAAAAGAGAAAGCAGTATGGGATGATCTGGTTAGTTTTGTCAATTTGATGCAAACCTAGACATAACCGAGAGTGTCAGCTGAGGAATTACCTGCATGAAATTGGCTGTGGGCATGTCTGTCTGTGGGGGCACATTTTATTGGTTGATCATTGATGTAGGTGGGACTAGCTCATTATGGGCAGGTGGTCCTGGCTGAAGACCAGTGAGTAAAAAAGCCTACCAAGCAAGCCAGTAAGTATTGGTCTTCCACAGTTTCTGCTTCAATTCCTGCTTCCAGATTTCTGTCTCGATTTCCAGGAATAATGGATTGTAACCTGTGAGCCAAACAAATCCTTTCTTCCTGTAGGCTGGTCTTTGTCAGTGGTTTATCACAGCAACAGAAAGCAAACTAGAACACAAGGCAAATGTTTCTAAACCATCTTAGACCAGAATTCCATATGATACCAGTCTAGGTACAATTCACTTCACTTTGTGCCAAATTAGATTTTTTTAAATATTTATTTTATTTAGTGCATCATTGGTTTTAAAGACTAACAGAAAGTCACCTTCCCAGTATTTGATAATTTGTTCTATGCTTTAAATATAGTTTTTTTTTATCTAAAAGTTTGAATCTAAGTTTGTTGAAGAGATTGTGAAAAGCCCAAAGCAGCTGAAAAGAGACAAGGAAACCACCCACATTATTTCCTCAGAGATGATCACCGTTAGCACCTATTTTATAGTTAACATGTTATTTCTCTAGAAATTACCTACTGCACTGATAGGGCAATATTGGGTTATCTTTGAGTGTGATGGAGTCTTTCTCACATCTTATACTGTTCTTGAGAGGTTAGGGGCCCTGGAAACTCAGTGGCTACTGAAGTTCCTTTCAGTTCTTGAAAGTGTCTTTCAGGTTCTTGTCTTGTGTATTTGACAAATGAAATCCATAAACCACAGAAGGTGAGTTTTATGAGAAGAAGTATTTTATGAGAGGGACCTTAAAAAAGACAAGAGAGAGCTCTTGTACAGGGGAGCGGTCTCCTGGAGTGGGATACCTTTGCATCTCTATTCCCTGGGTGGAGGAGACACGGGTGGGAAATGAGCAGGAAAATCTATTCCCATCCTAGGTGCCCCAGCTTTTATGGTTTCAGCCACACCCTCCATGTGGCTTCCTGTAAAGGGTGCTGCTTAGAAGAAGAGGTAACAGGACTTGCGGCATCTTTGGCCTTTGGCAAGGACAGAGCTGCTGCTAGGTCTAAGGACGTGCTGACTTTGAACCAGGAAAGAAGCTGATAACTTTTCTTTAGGGTCTTTTATTTTTAAGCTGTAAACTGCATAGCTAATTCATATCTGCTGTTCAACACATTCTCCCTGTCTCTGCCTCTGTCTCTGGTCTCTTCCTTTCTCCTTCTCTCCCTCCCTCTCTTCCTATCCTTCCCTTGCTCTTCGCTTTTTTTCCTGTCTACTGTGAGATGAGTGATTTCTGCTATCATGATGCTATTACTCGACATAGGGTCCGAAACAATGGAGCCAAGAACAATGCACCGAAGGACACAGAAGTCCCTAAAGCCCACGGGTCAAAAATGAAGCCTCCCCTTAAGTTACCTATGCCAAGCATTCCCTCACACACACACAGAAACTCACCATTATGATTTGCATCAGAATGATCTGCTACAGACTGCTGGTTTGAACCCTTGGTTTTCAGCTGGCTCTTCAGTGGCTGTTTTGGGAGGCTATGGAAATTGTGGGAGGTGGGAAGTAGGTCATGGGGAGGAGTCTCCTTGAAGGAATTTTATTCATGCCCCCTTCTTATTGCTCTTTGTTCCTAGCTAGCAATTGACACTTTTCTGTTACATGTTTCTGCCATTACGATGTGCTGTCCAAGCATATAGTGTCACGTGACCATGAGCTGACCCATCAAAAACCACAAGGCAGAATAAACCCTTCCCCCTTGAACTGTTTCCATCAAGTGGTCAAAACAACAGAAAATGATGAAATACCAACTAATACATTTTCCTACCAGAGTAAATCAAAAAGTATCGAACATTAGTATAATATTCAAATTCATCATATATATGATGAATTCGAATATATACATACATATATACATATGCCAAATTTTAGCTTTTTGAAATTCTTCTCACTAGAAAGAAGAATAATGTTGTTTTCTCCTTTATCTGGCGTTACTAATGAGAAGCTCAATGTGGCACACCATGCCACTCTTTTGTAGAAGATGATCACCTACTTTTAGTCTACACCCCTGTGGTGTGCTTTCTTGGGTTCTGCAGTGTTTCCACTGGGGTTGGACATGGATGTTTTGTGCATCTTGCCAAGGACACCATGGCCCTTTCTATCTGGGAGTTCTGCTCCTCCTCTCTGGAGCTTTACATGGTGCTTGCTCACTGGTCCCTTGCAGGTGTCTTTGATTCCTCTAACATTTCCTTCCTATTTGTCAGCTCTTTTTCCTTTTGAGATTTCTTTGGCAAACTTCTCTAGCTGTCCTTTCTGCCTTTGCTGTCACTCCTGGGTTGAGCCCGTTCAGCCAAGATCTCTGCATACTTATTTTCTTCAGTTCTTAGATGGAATTTGTAGTCTCCCTTCCCCCACGGTTACTCTAGCACTTCACAAAGAAATTATTTGCACATATTCTGAAGTCTTATTTGTTTTGTCTCTTCTGCTATTTCTACATGGAGGAGCTTTTCCTAAGTTCACTTGTGACTCTTACTTTGGCTTTCTTCACATGTTTAGTAAACATTTTATGACCTATCTATGTTATCTAAGAGCCCAGTTTATTATAAGAAGTCATCTCATCCTATTTTCAGAAATTCCCAGGTGAGATAGTCTGCTTCTTATGGGCTGAGCAGTCCTAGCCTGAAAACTCTAAATCTGAAATGCTCTAAAATCTGAAAGTTTTAGCTCAAATGTAATACTGCAAGTGAAAAATTCTACATTAAACTTTGTTTCATGCTCAGAATTATTAAAGATATTTTATAAAATTTAGCCTCAAGCCACATATTATGAGGTATATGTGAATTTCACTTTAGATTGGGTCCTATTACTATGAATATACAAATATTCCCAAATCTAAAAACCTCAGACAACACTCATATGAAAGATTTCAAGTAAGAGACACCCAACCTATAGTAGGGCATCCTGCCAAGACATGAATGAGTTACTGACTAAGTGCTCTCAGCCTTTTCTTTATATCTAACCCAGATGTGTGTCCTGCTCTATGCTTGATTCAGAGAGAATGGGGAAGAGGACATGGAGGGGCTCTTGAGTGCTCTGTGGGTTTTGCATACTACCTCATCTGTGGATTTGCTTGGAGTGCTCTGGGGACTTTGTACCTTGTACAGTGGCTCTCTCCGAGCACATGTGTTCTGAAGGCTTTATTTTTTACTTTTACTTTTTGAGACCAAATCTCACAATATAGCAGAGGTTAGCCTTGAACTCTGTCTTCCTCTGTCAGCCTCTTGAGTGCTTGGATCATGGGCATGTATGATCATGACAAGAAACAATTTAAGACAACAACATTTATGCTTTTACAAATTGTGCTTGCAGTGAATAGAGTTAGAAACAGCATTAACTGCTCTTAGAAAATGCAAGGCTACAATTACGTTTTGATACTTTTTCATTTTGGGGTGAATATTTTGCTGCAGTAACTATACTGGATGTCATGAACATTAAAGTGCTATGACAATATTCAAGCAACTGTTGATGAATTATTGTTAAAGGTAAGTTTTAGTTCATCAATAGCTGGTTGTTCTCAAAGGATAATTCTCTATGATGGATTCAATGTTCACACAAATTGGTTTTGAGCAATTCAGAGTTTAATTTTAAATGTTAATGTATTTAATGGTATTTTAATGTTTTATCTGCCTTTTCCTGGCCCTGTGGGAGTCTATACAAGAAAGTAAAAGTTATTAACTGTTAATCTATTATTCAAATGCTTTTCTCCTTTATGTGTCATGGTATCTTCAATTTTAAGAAAAATGGAGGAAATCTGCTTCGTGAACCTTTGCATACATTTACAAAGTGGCATCCTTTTCTATTAAATATTATACTCTTAAAGTTCAATTTTTGTTACTGAGCTTGTAGGTGTTTGTTTTGCAGTATCTCAACAACTTTCTAACACAATGGGAATACCCTGGTCTTATTTTGTGGTATAATGTCCATAAGGTCTTTTCTGGTACTTGTGTACTGGTGAAGTATATGTGGCTAGATCCTGCTCTGACTTTTGATAAGTTTGCACAGAGTATCCCTCCCTTAATGTACATTCAGTTATATAAGAGCAGTCTCAGTTTGAAAATGTTCATGGGAAGTTTGGGAGATAACTCATTTTATGGGTTGGGGATGTAGGCCATGTACAGTGGTCATGTACTTTCCTTGTATGTGTAAGACTCTGGGTTTGATTTCAGAACTGAAATAAAATAAAACAGAAGAATAGAACAACAAAATACAACAAAACAGAAAGCCAATCAATCACCCAAACAAACTCAAACTGCTTAAACCTAACCCATCTCAATCCAACTGAAAAAAGCATTATGTCTTAAGCATCTTTTTGAGTAGGGTAAAGAAAGTTTTACAACATCACATTGTATCCCAGGTGGGATACGGATCATGATTTATCCAGCATGTACACACTACCAATCAAGAGGAAAGGAGATTATAATCACAGAACCTTCAATACAATATATTATTACAACGATCCTATTTTATTATAGTTACTGTTGTTAATCTCTTATTATATCAAATTTGGAAAATAAACTTTATTTTAAGTATGTACATATGGGGAAAACATAGAGGAGAGGTAGGGTTTTGTACTATTTATGGTTTCAAATCCACCAAGAATCTTGAAGCAGATCTTCTATGGATAAGGGACACTTAAGATTAGGTTTTGAGAATGGTAGGGAAAGTTGGCCTTGTGCCTTCTGAGTTCCAAAGCTGCTCTTGACAGAGACTCCCATTTGGGGACCATGGCCATTCTCAGCATTCTTACTGCCTCTGCCGCAGCTGCCGCCACGTTGCCAGCAATAATCCAGGTCCGGGTCCCAGCTTGGCTTCATTCTGCCCCGCCCTGAATTTCCTTGCATGCTAGTGAACATCATATAGCTTGTCTAGCCTCTGTAGGAGACAGGCTTGCTCTGCCTACAGGCTCTGTTTTCTGCATGTGTGTACTGCTTGCCCATCTGTGCTGCTAGTTGCCCACCTCCTTTCCTCTCACACTTGCTCCACTGCCTTATCACTCTTCATTTACAAAACACAAATTCAAAGCAAGAATCATTATTAATATCACAACTGTGACAGTCAAATATTAAGGTAAGTATGAGGCCTTTCCCTGCGTGAGCCCTGAGGAGCTACAGAGGTCACGTGTCTGCAGAGGTAGCCCTGATAGGAAAGCCTGAGGTAGGATTCCATTTTCCCACATGCTCTCTTGAGGAAAGGCAATGATGCTCTCAGAATCAACAATTTATTGTCCCTGCAGTGCGCATGCACATGAATTGACCACCCCAATTCTGTGTTTTCCAGCTGGACACAGAGCAGGTTGAGAGAGCTGAAGAAAGGAGTGACCTTAATAGAGTGTTACCTTGGTCCTATGGCTCAGATTTCATCATCAGTGCTTGGATTACCGGTCTGTGCCATCAGGACTCCCTTAAATTTTTCCTACAAGTATAAAAGTCACCATTGTAACCTAGAATGTAAAGTTGACACCATTCAGAAAAGGCTAAAGCATGTGCATAAATACAGGCCGTCTTCCATATCTGAACACCAGGGCCTCAGAAACATACACCCTATTCAACCTCTCAGCTCTAATTCATGGGTTGGTCTTCAGGAGGGCCTAGGTCTAAAATGATTTTTTTTCTTTCATTTCCTGCTTCTGTGCATCATCTGCTTTGGGTGTCTTGGTTCGCTATCTGAATGCAGTGACAGATACATTGTGAAAATGGCTGAAATCTCGAAGCTTAGATTCAGGTGTCATGTTGATCTGAAAACCCTTTCAGATGTACCTGCTACTGTTTGACCTAATTTTGGAAGAGAAATCTCTCAACATTTTTTGTTGTTGTTGTTGTTCTCCAGATAAGAAACAAAAAATCAGGCCAGCTTGTTTAAGTCTTTTCTTAACTTTTCTTGTAAACGATAAAAGAACATGAGAGTGGAGTCTTTATCACTCATCTTCAAATGCCCATTGAGCTACGCTCTAGTGCAGTAGCACACACACACACCTACTGTAAAACATGAACCACAGAAAACTTGTCACGGGAGGACAGCCAGTTACCAAGTCACCTGGAGGTTCTTTGTGTGTGCACAGATGTTATTTGATTGTCTAATTATGTCTTGTTTGATTAAAGATGGCTCCACCTAGACATATTTGACAAGCTTGATTTTTTTTTGACAGACTGAAGAGATTAGAATTTCCCTTAGACAGTTTAAGCAACTTTCATTTCGTAAGTGTCTGTGATTAAGGTAGAATATCGGCTTTTGGAAGAGAATCCAAACAACGTATGCAGAACATGTGATATGTGTGTGTGTCTGTCTGCTGTTTCTCTGCACTGGGCATTAGCCAAACTTTAATTTTGCATCATCACACACAAAACACACCATTATTAAAAATCCACCCCAAAAGTGCTTAGAGAGAGCTAAGATTTGTTGTCTCTGAAAAACCCTGTGTTAGTAGCTGTTACTAGGGCGGGGGACACAAGGACCCATTCTGCATTAAGGGAAGACAATCATGTTGAAAGCCTGAAGATACTCTTTTCTGTTGGACTCTTCATTTTGAATTTCTTGTTGAAATGCTTGTATTGGCTTAAAAACTCCCTTTATGTTTACTCATGGTTGCTGGCGATTTAAAATGGTTTTCCTTTAAACCTTGCTTTTTACATTTAAAAATGATGAAACGCTTACTAGTCTTTGAAACTAAGGGAATAAAGACAAGCCTTTCATCTTTGAGGACTTTGGTTTAAAACTGGCTCAGTTTGAGCGAAAGCGAGTATGATCTTGTTACCCGTGCTTCTCCAAGTTTTCCAGGAGAGCAATAATTACACCAAGCTCAAAATCTTCCAAAATATGTAAGGACAGGAACAAAACACTTCATTGTAACTATGAAGGATATGCATATATGTTCATATATACACATCTAATTCTGCATCTTTATCTATGAAATCATTACATTGTGGCTTTGATCAGATGAAAAACAATTACAGCCTCAGCGGCTATTCCAAGCTTTGGGAAAAGGAACAGAGTGTGCCGTGTGCACTGCCTTCACAGCATTGTGATGGCGAGGCGGGGGATCTAGGGAAGTTAGAAGTTATTCTGTTCCCTGGAAAGGCAACTCCCTACCCCTCTGGTCCTCACCCTACTGGAAGTCTATCTTCCTGCTTACCAGCTACCTGTTTGGTAACTCACCATCTTTTGTGTCCCTTTGAGCTCCATTGAAGGAGACCGTCTGGGCCTGTCACGCAGGGCAGAGCAGCGGGACACCACACTCCATATCGAAAACTAACAACTTATGTTTCAGAACATGTCCATTTTAATGAGACTCATAGACAGTGGCTGAAGAATGAAGCTCCGGAGTCAAGAGTTTGATGGACAGGAGTGAGTTAGACTGCCCCCGGGAAAGAGTCTTGGAATCTTACTGGATTCCCATTGGAACTCAGTGTTTTATAATGTGGTTCTGGGGACAGCAATTATTAGTCTCACCAACACCAATTTATATCTCTATCTCTATCTATCTATCTATCTATCTATCTATCTATCTATCTATCTATCTATCTATCTATCTATCTACCTTTATGTTAGTTTTCCTTAAAGGGCACAGAGCAGTCTGGCTACTCTAGGGCACTGCTATTGCTCCTTATCTAGTGGTTTGCAAAAAAATGATTGCTGCCTTTATGTATCTTACTTCTGATGATCTAGCATTGCTTCAACTCTTAGCATGAGCCTGTTTGCTCCACCTCCCCCAACTCCCCTCCCCGTTTGTTTTCCTGTAAACATTAGGGTGGTGGCTTTGTGCCAACAGGTATCTTCTTGATGGGACTGTCTTAGGTGCTTCTTGAATGGAGCCTTGAATAATGTCCTTGTGGGAATGCATGGTACACTTCAGGAATATGGGAAAACTTCGGTTATTATCAGTACCACTCCATATTGGCAGCAGAAACATATAAAACCTATTTCTGGGCCATGCACTTGTGTCAACAGTCGATGAGAGAAACTGAAGGAAGATCAGAAGCCTCTAAGGATGCCCAGCTCTGAAATAACTTGACATCCTGTCTGTCCAGAGATGATTAGGCTCAAAACATTAATTCTCCATTACTGAAAATTTGTGAATATATGAATAATACTTTACTAGTCTACAATAAAAAACACAGCGGTGTGATGGTACATGCCTTTAATTCCTGCACTCAGGAGGCAGAAGCAGACAGATCTCTGAGTTTGAGGCCAGCCTGGACAGCCAAAGCTACCCAGAGAAACCCTGTCTTTAGTAAACAAACAAACAAACAGACAAAGCAAACAAAATATAGCTGTCACATGGGGTGATAGCTTACTGAGCACCTCGGGATTACATGTCATTAAGCTTCACTCGTAGTATTAAACCACTCTACTGTAACTGGCTGGGTGAAAAATTTGCAGGTTTTTTCAGGGAACAGAGATACAAACAATTGGAAAAAAATATCATTACCAATATCTGTCCAAGGTATGCCATCAGTGTGCAGTACAGGCAGCCTTGTGAAAAGGCATATAGAGCAGTCTGCTGTTTGGTTTCACCTTCCATCATTTCTATCCCAGGAGTGACTGACCATGGGGACTGGAATTACATCAGCTCCAATGGCTAGACCTTCCTCTAGATTAACCTGTGATTTGTTGGGTATTGGCAATAGCCTTTCCTAACTGAGCAGTCTCGTTGGGTATTGGCAATAGCCTTTCCTAACTGAGCAGTCTTTAACTTAACAGATGTGGAGTCTTCAACTCTTCTCATGTGTTCTAATTTGCTATGCTCAAGCCTTTTGTCCCCAAAGCCAATACAGTGATTTTGTTTTATATACTGTCATGTTGTTTTTATATTTATCTTGAGAGGAGGCATTTTTCTATGTCCTAGGGGACAGCCTACTTAGTTCAATTATTAACAGAAAGCAGTTGCTAAGACAGACAAGTCAGATTTACAAACATGAAGAAATGCTTGAAAATTATCTGTTCTGTATGTTGCAGTACATGGGTTGAATTTTTAGGCTAAATATTTTACATCAACTACTTTTAAGTCTAACTTTTCTGAAGGAAAGTCCCCTACATTAATCGCTTTGATGAATTAAACTAAAATATTTCTTCATTGTTTTGCAAGCTTGGCTTCCTTATCAGTAGACCATATATTTTTAAGGATCACCTTAAAAGGGGAAGTAAATTTAAACTCTAAAGCTGTTTGCTTACAAGACTTGGCACAGTCATTTTAATGAAGACATTTATGAGCTATTACTGGTATGTAAATTTGTTAAATTTATGATGGTCAATTTTGATTGCTAAAATATCTATTACTCTTCTAGATATATTTTATAGCACTTTCTTCATGAGCACATACATTTATATATATATGTATATATGTATATATATACATATATATATATCCACCATCCATCTACCATCCATCCCCTATCCATCATCCATCCACCATCATCCATCCATCTACCATCCACCCATCTTTCCACCATCCATCCACCCACAATCCACCATCTATTCACCATCTATCCACCATCCATTCACCATATATATATATATATATATATATATATATATATATATATATATATATATATATATATACATATATATATATATATATATATATATGGCTAGTTTCTTGGCATATAGTCAAATTGTGTTCATTGAAGAATGACAGAAAAATATTTGAGAGCAGATTTTTGGTTTCCAAATTCTGTTACATAGTCTGGCTCATTTTAAAAAACCCTTTAAACATGTTGAAAATATTCATAATGTATTATGTAAAACATACTCTTAAAAATATGCAGTAGTTATGAGCCCAATTTTGCAATGGATCCTTGTCTATGTACTTTATATGTATAGAGAATAGGAGGAAGATGAGTTGAATAGACTTGAACAAGGGACTTTCCATTTTTCAGTGTGGGAGGAGGTATGATCGAACCCTCTAGAGTTTCTTTATTCTAAATCTAACTTTATTCTATTTCTATTGGTTTTAATTTTTAGTTTTCTCCCTGATTTTCACACATAGCCTTTATTTTAAAATAAAACTAACTTGCCTGTTTGGTCTAGGAAGTCTGCAAGTTAGCAGAATACTTTGATGTGCTCTTCGTTAGAGAGTGTGAACTATACAGTGGTCACTGCAAAGCTGTTCTCACCCATCGGTCTATCCATTCATTCATCTTTCTTTTTTCAACTTAGAGCACTCTCTATTTTTCAGTAATCTCTTATTTTAGAACAGATTAATCTGACACTATTGAGTCCAAAAAAAAAAAAAAAAACACTTTTCAACCCTAGTCCTTAAGCTAGCCACCAATGATTGGAGGTAACGGGTTGTTGTTGATACAATTAACTGATTTTTGTGTTTTGTTTCATTTAAGCTAGACAGTAATATCACTATAAAAATTCTCATTATTTGGAGGAATTTTTGAATCACTACTAAATAGAATAGGCAATCTGTGGGCAAATTTATCATGGGCCAGCTTCATTCAGAGAAGATAGTCAACTTGTTAGATAAAGTTGTCATTACATTTAAGTTGGCCTTTAATCATAAGCAGATGGGTGAATTATTTTAATCACTACTATATATCTCAACAGTACTTCATACATTGACACAGAGTGAAGAACATCAAACAGAAATTGAACGGTAGAGTAGGAAAGCAGCCAGCCTCCACGGGAAGCAATTGATCATAGCCTGTCATCTTTAAAGGCCCAAAGAATGCAAAATAAACACTCAGGATTAGTGCACTAAATATGGTTGCTCACCCTCCAGCTCAACCCTCTGATAATTCACCTATTTCATTTATTTTAATGCTTTATCATGTATCTGTCATGCTCTGTAATTAGCCTTTTGAATGTTCTCCACTTCTTCCTGCCTTTGAAATTGGGTGTGGTAGGATTCTCTGAGAAGACACTCTTACTATACAAAAGATGCAACTTTTGGAGTAATAGCACTCTAGGGTTCCCAGGCAGAAATTCTTACTAAAATTTGGAAGGTGTATTGTAGTTGCTTGAAAGTTTTACCTAACTTATAATATTCTTTTAAACATATGGATTCTTAACCAAAAGCCCAAGAGGTGATATATTCTTTTAGGTAAAGATTTGCCTGTCTTATAGGTACATTATTTGCTGGTACAAGAGGAATCTAAATTCAGGCTTACTGAATGCAAAATATTTGTTCAATTTAAAAATAAAAACTTTGAAATAAAAGCTATTAGATACTAGAATTTTATAGCTTTGTTCTGAAGACCACTTTCTTTAATTATAAAGAATGTGATCAATATGCACCTAATCCTTGAGAAGCTTGAGGTCCTGGGGTGGGGTGGGGGGAAAACATCTTCTCAGAGACAGGGGGAGGAGGACTGGGATGAGGAACTTTGGGAGGGGGAACCGCAAGGTGGGCAATGGCTGGAGTGTCAATAAATAAAATAATAATATAAGATATATATGTTTTCTTTCCTTATGGTGAATGGTCACATAGTATATTAGGTCAGAGATGCTGCTGCACATTTGTTCTAGAACAGGAGTCTTGCTAAGCCTCTACTTCAGGATATGGCATTTCCTAATATACTTGTTAGTCTTAGGATATAACAATGGTGAAGCATTTTCATTATCTATTATCAAGCATTGAGATGGTGAGACAATGAGCGATATAAGTAGGTGTGTTGTTTCCACCTTGACATCATAAGTATGAGATGGGCTCTAGAATTTGAGTTTGGACATGTCCAAATAGGGAGCTATCTATACCACTTTAACATATCCAAGAGGGGTTTGCTATTTTTAGTTTATTTTCAAGTGCATGTTGTCATTTACTTTGCAGAATATATGTGACAAAATTTTAATCGTATGTGACTCCCTGTTGTACTGCCTCCAGGCTCCTGCTTTTTTACTGTGTGTTGGGGGAATTCCTATGAATGCCAGCATTCACTGAAGAAAGCACCCATTTGGAACTGGCATTTCATGCTCCCAAGTTAGAATGGTTTCCATCCTAAAGATTCAATGGTGATTAATTTGTTTATGAATTTGCTCCTCTTTACAACTGAGGACTGACAACTTTGGAAGAAAATACTTGAAGATGGCACTCTCAGTGACAGTGTGTGGCAGTTTTGTGCATAGAGGTTGAGGCCAACTTGTGTGGAACTCAGCTGTGATGCAAAAGAAAGCCCAGATTCAAAAGCGTCTGTGGCTTGTTTTCCAAGCTCATTTTTGGTTTGTAGAGAAATGAAAAATACCAGAGGGGTCATATTCTGTTGCTAGCTTCCATGTGACCCTTAATAAAATCTGTTAATCTTTTGCAACTCTTGTTTTCTTAGTTACACAATAAAAATTTAGTAAGATGAAGCACCTAGGAATCAGTAGGTTTTAATCTACCTCTTTCCTTTCCAACCTTTCTTCATTCCTTCTTTATGTGTGTTTTTGGGATGGCAAACCAGGCCTGGATCACAGGTTGGTCATGTAGCCATGACTACTTTCTCCTTCTATTCACGTTTGGCCATAAACAGTTTTCTACACTGACATCAGACAAGGCCACCTGTGACCTTGATAGAGCAACTGAATCGTGACCCCCTCCATTGTAATGGTAGAGGACAGACAAAAACAATGTTCCCACTGCAAAAACATAAAGGACCAGATTCTGGCTAATGCAAATGACTACTGCCTCTTGGCCAACCAAAGATTGCAATCTCTTCATTTCTCCCTCATTAGATCTATTTAGTTGTTTTACTCTCTGACCTAATTAAAATTTCACATTTCTGAGCCTTCTCAGATGCCCAAATGCACAGATCCTTTGGAA
The DNA here is from genome assembly GCF_008632895.1 of Mastomys coucha. NCBI lineage: Eukaryota > Metazoa > Chordata > Mammalia > Rodentia > Muridae > Mastomys > Mastomys coucha. Next base: position 118,759,378 of record NW_022196897.1, read on the forward strand.
CATTCTTACTAGGCTGGGTCACTGATGTCTTGCCAGTGTCTGGCAGATAGTATTTAGTAATCATGTCAGAGTCTTCACTGAGTATAACTGAGGCTTAGGATCAGTCTTTGCTTAAATAGAAGGGAAAGTAGCGATCTGGAATTCTGTCTTAGCTCTAAATGTGACAGTCATCTTCTGGCTTTATTTCATTCTTTGAGTATTTCCCTAATGATAAGATTGGGCTAGGGAAACCTTGCAATTCATAAAGCTTAACATTCTTGGGAAGGTTTTGTAGGAATCATGAATAGCACATTTGGAATTAGCCAAACTAATAAATTACTCTGTAGTTCTGGGTGAGGGTCTATTGCTTAGAACTTCTACTTAGCAATGGCTGAGTAAATGGATAGAAAATGTAAGAATAAGGAAATGTTCAGCTGACTCCTACATGTTTTTAAGGAGCGCAAATGTCTCACTAGCATCTTACCAGCCTTTCTCATCATTAAATGATGCCATTTCTCTCTTTTTAAAGGGTGCCATGCTATTTTTATACCTGTCTTACTTAGTAGGTATTTATTTCCTAGACAGCTGTGACAATCACCTGATGTTTAGCATAATGCTGTTGTACATCTAACTGTTAATAATTAGCATTTGCACATGGGTTATCTTGTTTATCACATACTCTGTCTGTCACGAAAGTGCCCCCAGGAACTGAGCAGTACCCAATGCATAGGGCAAATGGGAGCCCATCACAATGCATTAAGTGTCAGTACATTTTCATCTTGTAGGTACTAACTTATTTTGTAACCCCCACCCATCCACACAGGGCCCACTTGCTGTCCAATTATCAAATAAACAGCAGTAGCTATGAAGTATTAAGGGCTCAATTCACTGTTCCTGGTGACCTACAGAGCTTTATCCTTCACAGATGTCACAAGACTCCAGTGAGGTAAACATTATTATATTCACTTCCCTAACATGGAAACAGTAGTCTAGCAAGATGAATTAATCTGCCCCAAGTCATAAAGTCAGAGAATGATGGGAATCTACTTTTCATCCTCAAACCTCAGCCTTTGTTTAGTCTAATGTTTCTATGATCTTTTTTATTTTCATTTCTTTCTATTTTGAAACAGGAATTTAATATTATAGCAATGGCTTGAATTTGTAATCCTCCTGCCTCAGCCAACATAAAGTTAAGATTATACTCTAGACTCCTGCAACTAACTCCACACCCCCACTCTATAAACATACCACATATACTCATTGGCTTCCCAGAATGAACGTTGGTAGAATCATGCTTTGGTTTGTCACTGGGACCTTCAAAAGAGTGAGTAGATGTTGCTTACCTCTACCCAAGGAAGGAATTCTTGCAACACTTGACATAGCAGTATATAACAAAATTGAAGAGTTTGGAAAGAGTAAAGGCATTGTTTCTTCTCTGGATGATGAGACCAGCAGCTTAAGCTGAGTGGTCTGAGAGTAGAGCATCTGCGTGGGGAATCCTGATGTTGTATATGTGGCTGTCTTTCCCCATGTGGTATAGAGGGTGTGCCTCCTCACTGTAGAAACAACTGTAATGTCTCTGGTCTGGGTAAGGAGATATGCAGGTGAGGATGAGATAGCTCACAGAGGGGATTTGCTTGTGCTAGGAAAGGGTCTTTCAGCCACCATCCTCTGAGTTAGCCTCTGGGTTGAAAGGACAAGTATAAAGAATGGAAGATGAGAAAGAGGCATTGGCTTGCCACCAATATATATTAGCTGGGGAACTGAAGGATAAGGAGAACACAAAAGATTGCTTCCTTGGGTATACAAATATGGAACCCAAGGGAAGGGTCATGTAGCAATGTGGAAAGACCTGAGGTAAAGCAGTTGTGAAAAAAGGGAGGAGGAGGAGGGAGGTGACGGATGATGCCCTGGTCACTAGCAATTCAGCAGGGACATTGGAGCTGGGACAGAGCTGGAAGTGTTCACTCTCTGATAGCTGGCTTCATAGTGTGGGAAGGTGCTGTTAAGGCTGACAGGGAAACTTATGCTCCAAAGTCCTATTCTGCTACCCTGAATGTTATACCATGGAAATGGCAGGCAAAATACTCCAGCTGGGGTGTCCTTTTCTTCCACTTGTGTTTTGTGTTTGGATTACGTCTGATACATACCACCAGTCCATGATGAGGGGATACTGGGACATTTGAGAGGGACAGAAGGGTTCAGTAGCTTGCTGGAGATGAAGGGAACAATCAGAGTCCATGCCACCTCCTCCGAGGCTCAGGGAACATTACAATAGTGGGGGATGGAAAGAATCTAAGAGCCAGAGAAATGAGTGGAGTGTTTGGAAAGCTATCCTCTGAGCAGATCTGTTGCTTTTTAAGCAGATTAGCTATGTCTTCCTGCAGGGAAACATGAGAAGGGCCCATTGATGGTTGACATTTCCTCAGAGAAGGAGGGGTGAGGAAGGATATGGGATTATCACATGAGGGGCTGCTACCTCCTGTATCTTGTGGCCATTGGCATATAGTTCTGTCTTGAATATATGTAGACTGTGTTCTTAGTGGATGCTAGAGTATGTGGACAGCTTAAGGTTCTCCTAAGAGGGATGAATCTATCTGTGTAGCTCTGGGGAAGCCATAATCAATCAATGTTGGGTGAATACCTTACAGTGTGGCTATTTTAGGGTCACCCATGCTTCTGTAAACAACCACCTTATCCTTGATCTTTAAGTATGTCCATTAAACTCATTGGTTCTTCATGGAGAACATTGTTGGAATTTTGCTTGGTTTGTTTTAGAGGCTTTATAAGAAGGGTTAGACATTGTTTATCTCTCTGGGGAAGGAATTTCCATAACACTAGGCCATGCGAAACACTAAAGGTTCTTAGGTTGCTTGTGCTCTGGGGAAAAAGAGTCACCAAGTTGGCAGGAAACTCAAACAGCTTGAGAAGAGGCTCATGTGGGAAGGACGGAGGCCTCCCACTCATACCAGCTCTGACTTGCTAGCCAGAGTGAGCCATGTTGACTGTCGATCCTGAAGCCCAGGCAAGCTTGATGTGATCACAGCCATAGCAGGACTTTAACTCTCAACTTATTGGACTCTAGGGCAAAAGCCATCCAGCTATACTGCATCTAAATTCCTGCCATATAATAAGCGTGGTAGATAATGATGATTGGAGTACTACGGCGATAATTTGTTACACAGCAGTAGGGAGGGAATTTTATCAGGTACCCATTCCCTTTTGGAGATCCAGAGCAGGGTGACATGGTTTCTTTAATTTAGTAGTTTTCCTCATGTGATCAGGGAGCTGAATCTAGCAGATGTTTAAAGACTGTAATACACACACACACACACACACACACACACACACACACACACACACACTCACACACACTCACACACACATACACAGACACACCTTTAGCCCTTGACAATTCCTATAATGTAAATATTCCACTATGGCCAATTTCAAGCTACCCATGTGACATCAGTGAACACAGAATTGGGGAGAGATTGAATGCAATTATGTCAAATAGCTAGAAATACCATCAATACTACAGATAATAGTAGAATGAATCTGGCGAATCTTGGTACAGAACTTTCAGCCTTAGTCCGTAGGCTGGACAAATCACTGAGCTTGTCAAACTCTAGAGTTTAATCTATACAATAATGACAAGAATTACTTCGCTCCCTAGCACAGTCATGAAGATGAAATGACAAAGGAAAATGCTGCCTGTTAAGTCTTTAACAACATAAGAAGACCCGGCAGTTTTCCAGGTGAATCACCCTGTGAAGAGAACACCCACAGTGGAATTTGCTATTTCAAATGTTCTCTTTGTTTTGCAAACTAACTGATATTTTAAAGCTTCCTCTTGTATGTGGCTCCCTTCTTTCCTTCCAGACCTAGCTTCCAAGTCACCTACTAGCCCTGTTCTTCCTAAGAATGTTCGAGTTAAATTTCTAGAGCAGCAACCAGGAGGAAAGGCCTGGGCAGTATGCTGGATAGTGTTATGTCAACTTGACACAAGCTAAAGTCCTTTGGGAAGAGGGACTCTCAATTAAGAAAATGCCTTCACAGGGTGACACAGAGCTGAGAGCCCATGTCTGATGGATCAACAAACTTACTGGATAAGGGAACTCTAAGGAGCTACTCTGTCAGGCACTGGGTGCCTCAGTCCTTGGAAGGAGACTCCTGGGAAGCCTAGGACTACCTGTTGCCTAGGCTTTGAAGGTCATCCTACTGTCATGCTATACCACTGATCCCCTTGGTTATCTATACTCAGATTTGTTCTGAAATCACTTTAAGGGCAACTGCAATACAAAAGGAAGTGGCTTGGGGGAGTAAGGTCAGGGGGTAAGCAGAAGGTAATGATTGGTGAATATGACGTTCAGTATGAGTTATGTTACATGAAAGTATGAAAATGACTACAACAAAGCCTACTACTATGAACAACTTAATATAAAAATGAAAAAATGGAATCTTTGTAACAAATATAATAAATAAACAAATACCCATTCTTTCCCCTGAGTTACTTCCTATCTTCTGTCACAAATCTTGAGAAGTCAGTTGGTGATTGTCCTCTTCAGGGACTATCTCCTCACCTAGGGTTATATATTCTTGGAGTGGCAGCCAGTGTTCCTTGACTGATATTTGTGAGTGATAAAAGCCAGCTCCATTTTTTTCATGAGAAAATTTGGAGAGACATTTGAAGGATTACCCTAAACCCTGCCCAAACCCATCCAAGCCCTTGATGGAAACTCATCAAAGACCTTGAGCATGCACCTGGACTTACCCTTTTTATCCAGCCTCCCATAGAGGACTATCCCAGAGGATTCTGTAGTAAACCGTCTGTCTGCTAGACTCTATTCCCAGTGGACCCAACTAGGACTGTATGGGCTGTAGGGCCTGGGTTTCTTGGCTGACTGGGTACAGGGTCAGCCAAAGACACAGATTTAGGGGTCTAGAGGGAAGCGAGTGTTTACTCCACACACTTTCCTTATTGCTACCCTGGTCTCTCTCTCCAGAAGCCGTCTCTTAGAGGCTGTGGCTCTTGTCCAACAGATCATTGTCTCATGCCATCACTCACTCTTCAGGCCAGAGAGTGGAACCATTTCTCTCTGTTGCTAGGCTCCAGGGCTAATGTCTTTCATTATTTTCTGGAATTTTACCTTACTTCCATAATTTACATAGATTATTTAGTTCGGACTTCAACTGAACTATCTGTATGCTAGAAACTGTTTAACAACTGGTTTCTGGGAAGAAAAAAAATTATTAAAGAAAAAAAGAATAAAAGAAAAAAACATACCCAAAAGCTCCAGTTTATAGCATTTTCCAGTGTCTGATATTAAACACTCTCTGTATGGCCTGATCTATGCCATTAGATACAGACTTACAAAAAGATGTCAAAAACCAAACATGGTACTGCAGGCTGCAATGGTCAGCAAGCAGAGGGGAGAAGAAAAATAATTCAAAGCACGGGCAGCTCTGTGAGACTCACAAAGCAAGTCAGAACAAAAGTATAAAGAGTTTTATACTGCTAAAATAAGTGTAAATGATCCCACAGAAGCCACAATATAGTACAAACTAAGGAGGATAGATTTTGAACAGTCATCATCTCTGTTTAAAATAAGTTAGCTTATAATGTATTAATTAATTGATTTTTATTTTTAATAGTTTTTGAGACAAGGTCTTACTATGTAGCTCTTGCTGGCCTAGGATTTGCTATGGAGACCAGACTGGCCTTTATAAAATCACAGAGATCGGCCTGCCTCCATCTCCTACTTGCTGGGATTAAACACCCATACCAAGGGTATTCTTATTTTGTGTGGTATAGTGGATTGAATGTGTGGTCTCGTGCCAGCCAGGCAAATGCTTTGCTACTGATTTATATCCTTGGCCTTTTGGTACTTTTTGAAACAAGTTCTTGCTCAGTTGTCAATGCAGGCATTTGCAATCCTACTGTCCCAGCCCTGTGAATAGATGGGATTGTAGGCCAATGACACCGGGTTAGGGTTTAATTTAACTTTTGGTGATGATTTAGCAAGTAATTTACAAAATTTCTGAGAACTAACAACTGACTGATACTGCATGAGTTGGTTGCACCATGATCCAGTGAATTTCCTTTTGCTGAGCCTTAGTTAGCTTCATGCAGCTAAGCAACAACTGACCTGGCAAGTCATAGTGAGTGGCTGAGAAATGAGTGGTAGGGGGAAGGGTGTGGCTCCAGGATGAGTAAGGGAAGGGGTGGGTGGCAGTATGGATTAAGGTGTGGCCACTGCCTAGATTCTTAGCATCCCAAACAGAACTGTAAATGTCATAGGCCCTCTGCCTCCTCTGACAGCCCCACCCATTCATAGCCTTCAGCTGTTCAGGCACAGCATGAATTTCAAAAAGGAAAAGCAATTTTAGGATAGAAGTTAGAGGAAGAGTTTGACTGTTGACAGAAATTTGCCAAATTTTGGGGGGGTATGAGACCAAAGATTCAGGTTTGAGTTCTTTGTGTTAAGGGTGTGGCTGTAGCTAGAGGAGAGAGGATGGTTGGGCTGGGAAGCTGAGAACAGAATCCTCCCAACTGGAAGACCCTGAGAGCAATGGGAAGACTGAGCAGATAGGAGGGCATTTACAAATACAGTTTGCTTTTACTTCTCCAGCATGCTTCTCTCCAAAATTCTGTATCTACACACACTAAGAACACGGCAAGACTCATTAATCTAGCTTTCATCCTTGTGCGTGAGTGCTTGTGTGTGGGTATGCATGTATGTATGTAAGTACAAGTGCATGTGTGTTCTAGTGAACATGGAGGCTGGAGGTTGACATTGAGTATGCATCTCTCTCATTGAACTGGGAATTCATCAATTTGCCTAGAAATTTGCCTGGCTAGCTCCAGGGATCTGCTTGATACCTCCTTCCTAGCACTGAGCATAGGTGTCCACTGCATCTGTCTTTCACGTGAGTGCTGGGGATTGACCTGAGGTCCTTGTACATATATAGAAGCATGCCTGACTTAGCCATGCCACCAACCCCAACATAACATCTATCTTGAATAAGATTAAAGCAAAGAATATGACAATGGGAAGACAGTTGACTGTAAAGCCCTTGCCCAAACTCTCCAGCAGGACTGAGATTGCATTCTTGACACTCAAAGACTGGGAGACATACTATGTATCAGCAGGCATATTAACAGAGAGTGTTCTGAACTAGTCTAGACACTAATGAAGTATATGTTGAGGCTGTGGGTACAAGTGTGATGTCAACTCTGCAAATATTCCAAGAGAAAAAGAAAATTTTGACATCATGCTAAAGTTGAATAGGCACTTCAAAATAGGAAAAGTCTGTTATATGGTAGAAAAGAAAAGGTATCTTCTCCTACCTGATTGGGGACAACATCTTTTTAGTATTATTGGGCAGACAGAATATCAGTTCTTGCCTTGGTCTAGGAGCAGAGTTCTTGGGGTGGTTAGATTAGCAGGAAACTAATTCATAGGAACTAAACAGAAGTACTTCAGGTTTGAATGTAGTTGCATCCTAATGATGGGTATGTATTAGGGCCATATTAAAACTGTCATGTAAAGGTAAAACTAGTACTATATGGTCTTTGATAAACCAAAGCTAAATATTATTATCAGTAGTGTGTGTGTGTGTGTGTGTGTGTGTGTGTGTGTGCAAGTCAGAGGACATTCTTGGGTATTGTTCCTCAGATACTTCCACTTTTTGTTTGTTTGTCTGTTTGTTGAGACAAGGTGTCTTACTGACCTACATCTTGCCAAGTCCAGGCTGGCTGCCAGCGAGTTCCAAGGACCTGCCTGTCTCTACTTCCCAGCGTGTGCTGCCATGCCTGGCTTCTTCAAATGTGAATTCTAGGGGTTGAACTCATGTTCTTGTGCTTGAATATTATCATGTACCAAATCCCTGAGTATTATTTTGTTTCTTGGACTTTACAGTTTTTCAAAAGATGCATTCTCCAATGTAATTGACAAGGCAATTTCTTTTAGAAAAGGACTGGTTGTGTTGTTCAGGCACATTTGCATCTTGAGGCCCTTGCTCTTAGAGAAGGATGTGGGTGAGTGGTGGCAGAGGAGGCTTCCAATGCTTTTCTGATAATTGTTTTGATAATCAATGTATGTGATTGTATCTTGTATCAGATACAGTATTCCACAATACATAGGATTTTCTTTCATTTTCCCATTTCTAATTTAACATCGTCATTATACAGATCACAAATCTACCATTTGTATGGAGCTGATTGACAGTGTATGAAGTTTTACTCTCATTTTAGCCATAACCGAGTAATTTGGTCTCTGTGTTTTATGATAGAGACCCTGTGTTAAGAAAGTTTCAGCAACTTGCCCAGGCACAGCAACTTGGAAGTGATAAGGCTGAGATTCATTCCCTGCCTGTTTCCATTCTCCCAGCATGCCCTGGTGCATATGGCAGCACAGGTGTTCCTTCAGTCCTCTCATAGTCCACCAGAGTAGATCTGTTGTTCATCTCTAATTTTGTTTTTATGGTGAGGACTGGGGTTGTTTGGTCCAACTGAGGTGCTTCTGGGTGGCAAGTGGAGGGAACCTGAATGAGAAGCCATTTCTGGTCTCTTTTCCTCTCTCTTAAACAGCATAGAGGGCTGGGCAGTGGTGGAACATGCCTATAATCCCATCACTTGGGAAGCAGAGGCAGGAGGATTTCTGAGTTTGAGGCCAGCCTGGTCTACAGAGTGAGTTCCAGGACAGCCAGGACTACACAGAGAAACCCTGTCTTGAAAAACCAAAAACCAAAAAAAAAAAAGGAAAAAAAAAACAGCATAGAGGAAAAAATGAGATCCTTTAGAACTGTCTCCAGGAATCTCAACTGACTATCCTGAACTTGCTCTGATTTTCCATCTTCACAAGTTATCTTATGAGAGCTCATCCCCACTTTAGAAATATTCTTAACACACTTCCCTTTGGCTTCTCATTATTCTGGCAACTAGGAAAGGACTAGGTTCTCCTGAGTCCAGAAAGGAAAAGAAATTGTGCCTATAAACCACATGCTTAGAGATAGGAGATCAGGGGAAAATGACGAGGAGACCTAGTGCTAACCTGTTACTAGGCACTGTGCTAAATGTTTACCCATCTAGTCCTCAAAACAATTTGAGGAAGTAAGTGTGAGTAGTAGGTACAATGTAGTGAGTAGTAGGTACAATAGGTGAGAAAGTGTGAGTAGTAGGTACAATAGGTGAGGAAACTGAAAATGCAGATGTAAGTAAGCAGCTCAAACCTTTCTATGGTGACCAAGCCAGGAGTGACAGGGCACGTGTTTGTCAGTGTTTCACCACAGTGTCATTTCTCCTTTAGGTTGCCATATAGCTCCAAGTAGACCATCAGAGCATTGTCTGAACCCCTATCCCTGGTTCTATCCCTGTCTGCTTCCCAATCCCTCACAGCACCTTTGTGGGTGCTCACAACGGGCTCATCTTAAACACGCAGCCTTTCCCATCTCCACATTTCTTCAACACTTCACAAGTGAGTGCTGTCTAGCCCACAGGCTCTCTGTGGATTCTCCTCTTCTGAATCGGACCTGTGGAGTAGTCTGCTCTACTCTCTTGGAGAGTCTGCTTAGCGTCTGTGTGTCATCTACAGTCAGGAGCCATACTGTGTCTCTCAGTTCACACGATCCCTATGACTCTCACACAGCATACTCTGCTGGCCTCTAACCTTTCCGCACAAGGTAACCATGATGTCAATGCCGCCTCTCTCACTTGCCTTTGTTTCTACTGGCTAATTCCATAAAGTGTATTCAATAAACTCCTGCTGCAAAATGACTGAGGATGTTTTCACCTCCCAGCCTTCCTGCTATGCTGTTTCTCCCACCCCACCACGGTCTTGGTTGCAGGTTGATTGTTCAGTGTATTTTGTTGGCATTCCCTTTTTCTGAAGCATCATATATATGGCTTGGGTTCTGCTTGGAGGTGTTTTGTGGCATCGGCTGTCCTCTCGAGCACATGATTCACCAGGTTCTGCTGTCACTGCTTCTCATTAACTCTGGACTGAAAACTCCTTGAGGACAGAGTTCCTATCTTAATTACCACCCCGTTCCCATTAACCGTGCCTAGCACAGTGTAATAACAATCGATAGAATGAATGGATAGATTCTTTCGCACACTAGTAATGAAGGGACAAAACTCATCCATCTTACAATTAGTAATTACATGTCAACTCCATGCCAGGCAAATGCCAAGTGAGAAAGGAATGATGAATAAATCAGACATGCTTCCTGGTCTTTTGTCATTAAAAAAAAAAAAAAAAAAAACCTTTTTTTTTTTTTTTTTTTTTTTAAAGCTTAATGGTAAAAATGGGATATGGCAGGAGGAAAGAAGCCCAGTGGAAGGTAGGTGTTGAATAGAATAATGAGCAGCCTTGATGAAGTCCTTTTTTTTTTTTTTTCTAGACAGGGTTTCTCTGTGTAGCCCTGGCTGTCCTGGAACTCACTCTGTAGACCAGGCTGGCCCCAAACTAAGAAATCCACCTGCCTCTGCCTCCTGAGTGCTGGGATTAAAGGTGTGTGCCACCACCGCTCACCTCTTGATGAAGTCTTGCATTTAAATATCTTCTTGTTCTTTCTTGGATCAGGACTGAGGATAATGGAGGTGAGCATAGTTTGCATTTTAAAACTTCTCGTGATTAGAGTACACCTTTTACTGTTGCAGTCTATTCTCTGAGTAGAGGAGAGTTTCCCCACTGGTTTAGTTGAAGTTCCTTGCGAAGCTCATCATCTAGAGGGTTTACCTACTGCCATCTGAAATACAAAAGCATGTTCCTTCTTGTGTATCATCTTACCTAAGTGAGGGTATGGATGCTCCATTTCCTGAAGAGCAATGACTTTCTCAGTTATAGCCATTAAGTGTCAAGTTTCCCCAGTTAACAAATCAGAAGGGTGTGGTGGCAGAAAGTGTGAGCAGACCTATTAAATTCTCACCAGAAAAGGTGAGGTGCTGATTTTTGTTATGACAGAAGGCACTAATTTCTAAGGATGTTCAAAGTAGACAATGGAATCCTAGAGATCTAGAGAAACATGGACAAATGAGACTATTTTGGGATGAGAGGGATGAATGCTTAGTATGTGTACATAAAGTCAAGTAGTTATTTGATTAACAGAGTGAATGCAGGCAGGGAAAAAAACCCTCTGAATTCAGAAGGACTCCAGCCCTAGGGAGTAAGAGAGATGAGGAAATGGCATTGGGTAATGATGATATATATCATATGTAATATATATATATATATATATATGGAAAATTTATAATTGGTTTTTAACAATTACTCTCATTGATAGCTTTTTACTTGTGACTTTGATATGCCCTGTTTTTGTGAAGTAGTGGGAATCAAAATTTGATTGCAATATTTCTAAGAAAGCACAGGAAGAGAGGAATGAAAACATTTAAATTTAAATGATAAGAATTCTTTTTTGCAAACAGCAATGAATCATTTGGTCAAAGTTGAGACAAAAGAACTATCTTTCTCAGGATGGAAAAACTACAGCCTAGTTATAAGACTGTGGAAAAGACTCAGCAAATTGATGTGTCAGGAAAGAGAGGGAAACACTGTAGAGCAGTGCAATGGAATTTGGTGTAAAGCAAAGCAGTAGAGCAGTTGGCTTCAGATAGAAGGCAGGGCAGTAACTGTAGTTATGTGCAGAAAGCAGTGGACACAATCTGCTGGTAGTCAGATGTGGTGGTGGATAATAAGTTCTTTAGTTGTTAAACATCAAAGCTTTTCACTCTTTCTCCAAGGACAGGTTTCTTTTTCTCCATGATACTTGCGGGATTCATTTTTTTTTGACTTTTGTTCTCATAAAGACTCCCTTATTTTTGTCACCTCCAGTTTCTTTTCTCTCTCCTTCATTGACATGGTTACATTAACATTTCAAGTCTCTGGAATGGTCCTCCTTCTCTAACTAATCTTTGCCCTGTATCACCTTTGTGCTGTGTGCAATGCTAGCTACCCACACACAGGTAAGTTCTCCTACAACAAAAATCTCCCTCTTCACATTACTCTTGTTGATGTTGGCAGCTCTGGTATTGACAGGGTGATCCTGTCAGTGCTCTGCCCCCTCAGTTCTTTGACCTCCCTTATGCAATGTTTTTCCCTTCCACCTCTGCTACCCATCAGAGTCAGTACCTAGATCTTGTCATCAATAGCAACCATAGTCCTCCTGAGATCTCAGCTTTACCTCCTCTGTGTCCTGGAAATCAAATTCTGCCCCATATGTCTTCCAGGGCTGATCACTTATCATCTTCATCAACATTTTGCCTCATTCAGATTCTCTTCTCTTTCTCTGTCTTAGACTTGCTGATGTAGAATTATAGTTATTCTCATGAAAATGTTCTTGACTCATCTGTTCTGACATTACATGGCTCCACCCCAGGTATTTTGCCATATCAATGAGAAAAGCAATGAATATAAAAATGGCATTTAGAAGTGGGGACATTGTGACAAACCCTCCATGTGGTTTTTAGTCATTTTGGAAAGAGTTTTTGAGAAAAATGTGGGAGAGTTTAGGACATTGAGCTATTGATGCTTTAGAATTCTATAAGCAGATCCTAGTAGATCATTTTGGTGAGAATTTGGAATGCTGTTAGTCAAATAGTGGAGGATCAGTTCACAACATTATGGAGAATACAGGAATCTACTGACGGCAGATCTGGGTGGGGGGCAATAAAGCTACCCAAGACCATCAGGATGCAGATGGTTTCATCGTGGGCTGTAGATGCCAAGCATGTAGCTGCAGGATCTGTTGTGTGCCCCACTGGATTTTGCTCCGTTTTTGGCTAGATGGTTCTTTACCAAGTACCCATTCTTTCCTCTTGTAATCATAATGCTTACTCTGCCATTGTAAATGTGTAACTCAATTTTTAATTTCACAAAAGCGTGAGCTTTCCTTGAGTCTCAGAAGACAGCTTGGACTCTTAAATACTGTTGAGACCTCTAAAATCTATATGGGCTTTTAGAAGTTGACTACATGTATTTTAAATTATGGGATGAATATGAGGGATGAATATTAAGATTTTTCTTTTGTTTTTTGATTTTTTTGTTTTGTTTTTTTCGAGACAGGGTTTCTCTGTATAGCTCTAGCTGTCCTGGAACTCACTCTGTAGACCAGGCTGGCCTCAAACTCAGAAATTCGCCTGCCTTTGCCTCCCAAATGCTTGGATTAAAGGCATGCACCACCACCGCCCAGTTGAATATTAAGATTTAATATGATGTGTTTGGATGTTGAATAAAAAGGAGAGGAACTGGCTGGCTAATCTTCATTATCAATTTGACTGTATTTAAAATCACCAGGAACATGTTCTTGAGTATGTGAATGAAGGTATTTATAGAAAGGCTTAGGAGGAGGGAAGAGTCTTTCTGAATCCAGGTAGTACCACACCATGGACGGGCATATTGAACTGAATAGAAATGAGACTGTAAACAGAGTACTAATATTCACAAATCTTTGCTTCCTGACTCTAGATACAGTGTGGCGAGCTGCTTCAAGCCTCTATCACCATGTCTTTCTTTTCATAAATGGACCATTGCCTCAAACTCTGAGCTAAAATTTTCTCCTTAAATTGTTTTTATCAAAGCAATCTGAAAAGTAACCAATCAAATATGCAAGTGGTGCATTTTATAAAGAAATTTCCCAGTGCATATGGTTAGGGATAGAAATTCTGGGGCTCGCAAAATACAGTGGCAGTCTTCTGCAGCTATCCTTGGTGGTTCTCCCTATGAATGTAGACTAAGAATAGTCTACATGGATTGCTTTGGGTACATGGATAAAACCTAAAGTTCTTGTTAGTGCAACAGAGTGACCTTGGCCACTGATAAGGCTGGTCCATGAAAACTGCCACTCAACAATCCCCACTCTTTCCCCAGGATAATGCAGATTAGTATCCTGCCCCCACTCTCTACCCTCATTGGTTTCAGGACACGATCTTTAGTATTTTGAAGTTTCGAAAACTTGTCCTTATTAAAAGTTAACTTACCTCAACAGTATACCAGGTTTTAGTGAATGACATGTTCTATTTGACAAAGCAGGAGCAGATTGTTTTCAAAGAGATTCTATTGGTTTATAAATCTGCCCAACCATGTATAAGTTTTTCAAGTGCCTTTGTGGTATGATTATTCTCTTTATGGTGCTGTTTATTGAATAGAAGCTCTTGACACAAGTATTATTTCATATATCAATGTTTTCTTTTAAAATATTTATTTTTACTTCTAATTAAGTATATGTCTGCATGTCTGAGTGTAGGGTAAGTGCATGTGAGCATAGGTATCATCATAGGAGTCAAGGGTGCTGGGTGCTTGGAGCTGAACCTATACACACCTGTAAACCACCCAATGGTGGTTCTGAGAATTGAATTCAGGCCCTTGGCAAGTGCAGTGTACATTCTTAACTCCTGAGCCATCTCTCTGGTCCCCAATATTTTTTGATAGGTTGCATATTCTTATCAGTATTTGGTATAATCACTCCTTTTGCTAATCTTGAGAGTACTCAGTATTGTTTCTGAAGTTTTATTTTTTATTTCCCTAATTACCATTAAGCATGATCAATTTTCCATATACTTATAGGCTCTTTATATTTCCTTTCATGTGAAATGACTGAGTCTTCCTGTTAAATTACCTTTCATTTGTGTGCACTTGTAAAAACCTTACAGTATGCACACCATTCCCGTCAATCACATATTTGCAAACACCTTTCCCCAGGGTGTGGCTTGTATTTTTATTATTGTGTGATATCATTTATTGAAAAGAAGATCTTCACATAAGTGTCATTGAATATGTAAACCATTTCACATATGGATTGTATATTTTTATCTTATATAATAAATAATGTAATGGTGATAGTTATGATGATATTCTCATTTGTTTTTACTTTGTATGTTACATTTTAAGTTTATAATTTGAGATTTACTTTGTGTTCATTGTGGCATTGGGATAAACTTTTTCCTTTTCTTTGAAGATAGACAAATTTTCTAGCATCCAGAATGTTCACTAAAATTGGCTCATTGAGAAATAAGAGTACAAAGATATTGTTCTTTCCCAGCTTTCAACTTGATTTGAAATTTGAATTTTCATATATGGTTAATTACTTTGTGTTTCCTAATTTAGAGCAAGAGTCCATCCCACATAATTTTGTAAATAAATTTGATTGGAACATTGCCATGCTAGTTTCTTTACATTATGGTCTATTTTGAAACTTTTGACTATGATAGCAAAGTTACTAATTATTATAAGAGCTATCTGGCTTCCAAAACCTTCAATGTTTGCTTTATTATTTTTTAAATAAACACATTCAGTGTTTATAAATGTTTTTTCTATGTTAAGAAAAATGCTCATTTACATATTTGGGGAATTGATCCTTTATATTTATTAGAGCATATTAGTTATGTCATTCAAATGTATTTATTTTTATTTCTCATTTGTTATAGGATGTGATTGAAATATTTCACAGTGATTCTCCATGAACATATGACATTTTCTAAGTTTGTGAATTTTTAGATTAACTTGTAATTATTTATATTTCTTTTTTGTATGTGTGAGTATGGTGTATGGGCATGGCATATGCATGTGTATATGTGTAAGAGTATGTGAGTGCATGTAAGAGAATGTGAATGTGTATTGTGCATATGTATGTGTGTGAATATGTGTGTCTGTGTATGAGTGTGTATGTGTAGAAGTATGTAAGTGTGTGCACGTGAGAATGTGTGTAAGAGTATGTGTGTGTATGTGAGTGTGTGTAAGAGTATGTGAGTGTATGTGTAAGAATATGTGAGTGTGTTTATGTGAGTGTGTGTGTATAAGAGTATGTGAGTGTATGTGTAAGAATGTGAGTATGTGTATGTAAGTGAATGTGTGTATGTGAGTTTGTGTAAGAGTATTTGAGTGTGTGTATGTGAGTGAGTGCATGTGTGTAAGAGTATGTGAGTGTATGTATTTGTACATTCATGCAGAGGTAGAAGAGGATGTTGCATCATTTATAATTTTCTACCTTTTTCTCTTGAGAAAGGGTCTTGCACTGAACCTGGAGCAGGCCAGCAGCCAGCAAAGCCTGCTGATCCTCCTGTCTCTGCTTCTCTTCCCTCCATGCTGGGTTTATAGGTATACATTAGAACACATCAACACTTCAGGCTCTGGCTGGTAGTCCTGATACACATCATTGTTCTCTTTTTAGATTATTGGAAAGAAACACGCAGGCATAGAAGAGAGCTTTGAGGACCCACTCTGCTATTTATTCTCTTAAACTTTGGTCAAGTGAGTCAGATTCCTTAGTTTTTACCTGTTGTGTAGCCTTGGTATTTCAAATGCTCCATTTTGGCTTTCTCTTTGAGTTACTTGGATTTTGGATGTGTGTGATAGATGTGCTGCTTTTGGGTAACTTGCTCAATGGTTTTAAATGACAATTCTCTCTCATTTAAAATTGGATAGGCTCAGCATGCTGGCTCAATGGGTAAAGGAACTTGCTGCCAAGTTTAAACCTGAGTTTGATCCCTGGAACCTATGTGGATACAACTGACTCTTCCAAATGGTCCTCTGGGGACCTGCGTGTGCTCCCCATGAATAAGTAATTAAAACAAACAAACAACAAACAAACAATAGTTGCTTCCAAAATAACCAAAATGAGAGAGTTGCTTAGGCACAGACAGCAATGTTCGTGATTCACTGCAGCTTGGATAAGTGACAAGTTTTGTTGTTACTGCTGCTAATATTACTTAGCTCCCTCCTCAATATTTATAGACAATGATAGTCTACTACATATATCAGGTACTGCCTTAGGTACGTAGGAAACATCAGTGAGCCAAAGTGATAAATCGTGTTCTTGTGGCGTTTGTGTATGGTGGATTTGTTACTCTGGAGGGTGAGATACTTTAGAGGAGGTGGTGCCTGCAACCAACCACCTGAAATTCCTGTCCCTGTGAGATGCATCTGGCTGGTGGGCTGGCCCTTACCGATGCCTGAGTATTCTGGCCTGTTTCTGGCCTAGGATGGCTGTAGCAGAGTTGACTAGTCCAGGACAACTTTGACCCCTCTGTCTTTTTCATCAGTGAGTGAACATAAGGATGTGCTCATGAAGATGGCAGAGAGATGAGAATAATGATGAAATATGCAAGTGCTTTTCCATCCTATGTGGAGTTGTTTTCAACATCTCCTTGGTCACCTTAAGACATTTGGTCATCTCAGAGACAGAGGAGATGGAGAGAGGTAGGTTAGAAAGGGGGATGCACTAGTGGTAAGTATTATAACCATTTCTTATAACCATTAGCACAGTTAATTTATGTTCCTCTAAACTGGTGTACTGACATTTGTAGTTTTGTGTATACTCACACAGTTGGGGACTAATGCTCAACCCTACTCAGAAGAGCCACAACGAAGTAATATGAGATGTTTCTTTCAAGGTGCATGGCTATTGTGCTTCAGAGCCAGGATTACCAACAAAATTTATGAGATATTTATGAAGCCAATATACCCTGCAGTATGGATAGAGACAAATAAACTGTTTAAAGAAAACTGTATGAGAGCCATACATGTTGTGCATGCCTATAATTCCAGCACTTGAGAGAGGGCTAGCCTGAGCTATACAGCAAAACCTATGGTTTAAAAAAAGAAAGAAAAAAGAACAGAAGAAACACAAAAAAAAAAAGGAAAAGAAAGGTGCAGGAAAATTATTTGAATCAAACAGTTTCATTCTTCTGCAGGTGAGTATCCCATTTTGCCAGCATCATTTATTGAATATGCTATTGACATGTATGCTTTTGTTTCCTGTGTCAAAAATTAAATGGAAATATATTTGTAGGTTAGCTTTAAGGGCCTCTACTTTATCCCACTATCCTACACGCTGTGGATCCTATCTGGTACTAAAGAAATACAATATTAAAGATGAAAAGTCTAAGTTAGATCAGCCAGCAGTAGGTTGGGCAGGCACATAGAAATGAATAGGAATGAGGTGTGCAGTTTCCAGAGTTCAGGGCCAAATGATGGGTCAGGAAGTTCAAGACAGGCAGAAGAAGTTAATAGGTGATGTGAGTGCCAGGAGCCCGTGACATCACCTTGGTACAAAGCAACTCTTTGGCCCAGATGGCAGCGTAGGATGTTTAGAACCTATGTGTGGGGT
This sequence comes from Mastomys coucha, assembly GCF_008632895.1. Lineage (NCBI taxonomy): Eukaryota > Metazoa > Chordata > Mammalia > Rodentia > Muridae > Mastomys > Mastomys coucha. The sequence goes on from NW_022196897.1 coordinate 118,777,462, forward strand.
CAGGAAAACACTTGGCTTGAGAGAGGGACCATATGGTTAGGGGGTAGCTACAAGCATTTTCAGTGGGATCTCTCCATCGTTTCTTCTATGTATACTCTTCTTGATTGTCCCTTAATGGCTACATACACACACACACACACGTACACACACACACACACACACACACACCACACCTCCTTGCTTACCCACTAGTGGCTTTCTTGCCTAGGAGCTTTGTTGATGTATCTCCTTATTACTGCTTTGCAGAATGGAAGTTTTAATGGCGCACCTCTGCACAGGTGTGTGCTTCCAGTGACTTCATTTGACCTGTGGTGAGTAGCTAGGAACAGTTATGATTCATGTCTCTACTCCCTTTCAAGATCTAGCTATGAAGCACATTGGAATAAGAACCTACTTTCCTGTTGTGTCTTCAAATCCACATTTTTAAAACTGTTTTATCTACCTCATACTGAGGGTTAAAATAAACACGTGACTAGCAGAGTACTGTCTTGCTCATTATTTCTGCTTCTCTGCCGCTAATAATGAAACCTTCATTGTCCCAAGTTTCTGCACTCACTGTTTAAACAGAATAATGGCCCAACCAAGACAGAAGAAGCTTCAAATGAAGGCTTGTTGCATTGTGTCCATGCAAAGAGTAGAGTCTCTCTTGACTACAAGTGGATGTAGTTGGTTGGTCCTCAATAGTCGCCATGGATGGGTTAATTATAATTAAGACTAAACCAAAGGTTATAAAGGGATGGGTTTCCCAAAGCTTAGATAAAGCTATCAGACTTCAGGTAGAAGAGTGTTGTAATAGAGCTAGCCAAAGACTTGAAGCCCGAACCCTTATGTAAAAATGCCAACATGATTGCACAGGGACTTGTATAGGTGGCAAGATGCCTTCTCCATTGCCAAATTTGTGTGCTTATGTTAGAATCCCCATTGCCTCAGAGTAAGAACTTAATGGAATAGAGTCATTAGAGTTATAGTTTATATCAGAATATACTGAAATAGGGCGAGCCCCTAATCCAATGTGAGTGCTGTTCTTATAAAATGGGAAATAATTGGAGGCAGAAACATGGGAGAAGGCCATGCAAAGACTGAAGTTGTGCTGTCATACATCAGGAAACACTTGAGGCTACCAGATAAAGGAAGATACAAGGAAGGATCCCCTGCATAGGTTCACAGAGAGCATGACTTTGTTGATACCTGTCTTCACACACCTAGAGATGCATTTATTTTATTAAAAATTTTATACAAGTACATGTTTTACATTGAATATTGTCCTTTACCTTCTCTTTTTTCGCCTCCCATTAATCCTATTGTTTCCCTAGGGACTTCTACTTTTATGTCACATACATCCACATGATTTTATCAATTTATGCAGATTCTAAGAACCACATATGACAAAAACATTAGATATTTGCTGTTCTGAGACTGGGTTAATTAATAAAGTTTCTATAGTTGCATCAATGTGCCTGAATATGGTATCAGTTTGTTCTTCAAGACTGAAAAAAATTCCTTTGTGTATTTGCACCACATTTTGTTAGTCCATTCCTCTGTGGTTGTACATCTAAGTTGGTTCTCTAATTTAGCTTCTATGCATAGTGCTGTGACAAACATTAGTGTGCAAGTGTCTCTGTGGTATGTTGACTCGCAGGCCTTGGGTAAATACCCAGGAGTGGTAGCTGATCTATTGCTAGTTTGGCAAGGAACCTCCACACTGACTTTCATCCTGGCTGGACTAGTTTACATCCCCACCAGCTGTTAAGGGTTCCCTTTTGTCTACATCCTTTATAGCACTGTATTTGTTTTCTTAATGACTGCCATTCTAGTTTTAAAGTCACCCCAGTCTGTAGTATTTTGTCATGACAGCTCTAGAAACCTACCACATTACTCAAAAGCTGTTGACATTTGGATACTGCTTGTCAGGATATTGATCAAACTGAGAAATATCTAGTTCTTTATTGACAAACTATGGATGCTCTACCCACAGATTGTCTTTGGAAATTAATCAGAGCATCTGTCTTCTGATATTAATCATCTACCATCCATGTAATAACACTCATGATATATGTATACTGTATGTTCTCTTCATGAGCCTTCCTTGTCAGACCTAGAAATTTAACTCCCACATTACTGTGTGGGTTTGTATGCATTTCTACAAGATGGTCTTCAATCAAAGAGTTGGGGTGGGGAACCCATCTTTACCAGAAAAGCGATTCCTCCTCTTTTCTTTCACAGTCTGAACCCCAAACTGTAGTGGGATCCAACTTTGTGGCATCTCTGGTGCTCTGGAGCTGTTCAGTGGATCAAACTGTGGCTACACTCCAGCTGTGATCACAGTCCTTCTGAGGTTCCATACACTCTCCTCTCTCACTTGTCTTACTCTTTCTTTCTGAGCTCATTCTCAATAAGTCAATCTTAGATACTGCAGTGGGGAACTTGGGTTTAGATCTTTTGATCCTTTCTCCTCAAAAAGTAATGAATGCAGACCACCCCTTGAATAAAGACTAAAACAAGCAAGAGAGAGGATGTGTGTCATGATGGGACCCGGGTTCGGTGAGGCTAGGCACCCAGATGTGGAAACCTGAATCTCCAAGGTGGTAGAGTTCGTGTGAGTAGTTCCTTTCTTTCATCCGATGTCTTTAGCATGACATTAGCCAACAACCATGGCTGTCTCTATGGTCATTATAGGTTCTCACAACATCCTCTCATTGATTCCATCCTCCACTTTCCAAACTAAGGCCAGGTGGGCGAGAAGACTTTCGAAAGACACTTTCCCAATCAGGTGAGTTGAAGGGAGCTCGTCTGGCCACTTGCTCCTCCAGAAGCAGCCTTGTCTGCCCTATGTTCTTGGCATTGGTACTCACCAGCAAGACCCACTCAGCCTGACAAAGGAATCCTTGGTGACCACCTTGCCTCATGTGAACCCACAGCATTGAAAGAACAGAGGAGGCGGGGCTGGCTGACTCAGACACACTGGGAACACAGGTTAAATGAGAAATAGAACATTTGGGATCCAATAAAGAAGCAAGAGGTTTCTTTTATTGCTTAACAGTATTATAAATTTATTTCATGAATTTTAGTCTTTTTCACCTTCCTCCTCCTTTTAATCCTCCCTTCCTACTGAAGCCTGTATTCATAGATCCCCTTTCTACTGTACTTTTTGTGAGTGAAGTTATAGCTCTCTAAAACAATATTCTTGGCAATTCAAAAAAAATTCACAGTTTTGGTCACTACAGAATTAGTTTGTAGAAATCCTTATCACTTGTGTCTACAAGTAGTAATTTTTTGGATATTTTTGGAAATTCACAGTTTTCATATTTTAGCAGTAAAATGTAAGAAAGATGCAGGGAGAGTAAAAGCATATGGAAGAAACAGACTTGATATTTGCTGCCTGTGCAGCCACACTAATCTCTCATCGTGCAAAACTCCATGTGGAGAACCAGTCTCCACAGACACACACTTGAAACTCATTTCAGAAATCTTTCCAACCATATTTGTCAAATGTAATCTGTAATCTATGAGCCCATGTGATAAAAAGCAAGTCCGCGTTAGTAAAGTCAACAGAGTGATAGATTCTTTGAGCTGTCACGGTGAACATGCCAAGAGTTCTGGGTGAGTGTACCTCATCCATTGTTCTTTCTAGGACTGTCCTAATATTTACATGTAAAAAAACAGTAGCAGACCCTTGTGCTCTCCTGCACAAGGTTACCAATGCCAAACTTCTCTCTAGGCTGCCTTTGGTGTCACTTCTCTTGGACTTTTGCCATGCCTTTGCACCTCTCCTGAGAATCACCTGACTCACTGGAGATCAAATAATTAGAGAGGGCTGCCCAGGAGTGTTGGCATTCTAGCAAATATTTTCAGAAAAAGAAAAAATGAACAAAACTCCCCAACCAAAAAAAACCCCAACTAGCCAGGCAGCCAACCAATCAACTGGCCAACCAACCAAGCAATTAACCAACTGACCAACTAATCAACCACCTATAAAGCAACACATCAACCAATCAACCAACTGAAGAAACAAAGCTGGGAGTTCCTTGCGGAAGCCACAGCTCACTGACTAGTGTCTGGGGAATGGAGTTTTCTCATAGGCTTTGGGAATTCAATTGCCTAGGGGTGATCAGTGCATTCAAATTACTTGTGTGTTCCATGATCTTATCCCAACATTACAAAGACAGCCATCCCAAAAGGACAATCGCAGATAATTGCCATGGGAACCTGAAAACAACGAACCTGTTCCTGTGGGATGGGCTTTGCACTGAGCTGTCATTGTGGACACACCCAGTTCAGATGGAGTCAAAACCTCACTACGGCACGGTTCTTTTGGCAGCTAAATAGGTCCATAAAATTGTATCTTCTAGAATAGCGAGCAGGATCCTCAGATATTCTTTAATGTCTGTGGTTATATGTGATAGATTTACAGGATGTAATATAAATTTAGGTCACAAACATGCCCTTAGAATTCTTAAGATTACGTCTTAGAACTTTTGCAAAACTCAGGTATAAAATCTGTAGTGCCCTATTAGCAGAACATTCTTATTTGGTGCCAGAGTTCATTCACTGAATTGTACTAGCCATCAATGTTCCTTCTAGATTGTTTGTTGTCTCATTAGATCTACACAAGATGTTATGATAAAGTGTTTCTATTTTGCTGTTGAAGAAATAGACTTAGAAGGGCTCAATGCCTAAGGACTTAGTTCCTTTGGGGTTCCTCTAACAGAATATTTGAGATTTTGTGAATTATAAAGGATATGAGACTGCTTCTGACTATGTTAGAGTCCATTAAGTTCAAGGTCAAGGGCCTGCACCTGGATATGGCCTTCCAGCTGTGTCATCTTATGAGAAAAAGGAGAGGGAAGAGAACAAGAACTTACAACAATGTAATACACTGAGTTCATAGCATCACATTAATTATTGGCATTAATCCTTTTATGCAGGGAGGCCTTATTACTTATGTGCTCGGGCTTTGTTGCATGGGCAGGGGTGGGGCTTAAGTTTCTGCATGAACTTTGGGGAACACATTCAAATCATATAATTTACATAATACCATGAAACTTGTGCTGGCATAAGGAGCAGAAAACTCTTTCTTACTTCTATCCTTCCACAAACAAAGGACTCAAAAAAGGCCAGTCATGGCTCATTCAATATTCATTCCTTTTTAGACAGAAATATTAATTGTCTGTTTATCCTTCTGTTAACTTGAGTCCATGATGGGATTAAAAGCATAAACACTGAACGGGCCTTTTAGTGAGATTTCTTTACTATGCAGCATTGTGGCATTCTCTGGACTTTGCAGATGTTGCCAAGTGAAGAGTCTTCTTACCTTACACCCCATCATCTGTCTATTAAAGCTTTATTACCCCCATAATTGAATCACACCTAAACTGTAGAGACGAAGGTCCTCCAATCATGTTCTCACTTTCCCTTCTAGTTTCTGATCGCTCCTCAGAGATTGCTGTCTTTTCTGAATACATAGAATTCCTATTTCCTCAGCAGACACTCATCCTCATAGGTCCTCTTTGCTTATCTCTGTCAATTTTCATAGTTACAGGTCCAATCCAAGTTCTGTTTACTATGGGAACCTCCCTTGTAGATGCTCCTTTTTTACGTATGTGGTTTTCAAACACTGACTCCAGGAATGTGGCCCAGAAACTGTGAAAGGTGGATAAAGGGACAGCAACCAAACTCCTGAAAATGCCCCATTCTCCATCTTTATAGAATCAGGAGGTAGGACTGTCAATAGGCCCTTTGAGCATCAAGTTTTAGACTACCATGCTGACTTAGTCCAAGAATATCCCATAGGTGACTGAGCTAGAGAAATCAAAATGATGATAATTTATTAGTTTAGCTTGGGAAATGTAACACTAAGTGGACTGGAATTCTGTGTCAAAGGCTGGACTCTTACTCCTTAGGTCCAAGATAAGCTATATGGGAAACAAAAATGTTTCCTGCATGTTTTGAGACCACCAAAACAGAAATAAATATTCTAGACATAGCAGTATACCTGAGACAAGATAAATCCATGAACATTTAGCTCATAGCTCTAAGACTGTAGAATACAGCAAGCATCTTGATTTTAGACCTTATCCCTCTTCCTGGTGTGTGTGTGTGTCTGTGTGTGTCTCTCTGTGTGTGTGTGTGTGTGTGTGTGTGTGTGTGTGTGTGTGTGTATGCTGGGCAGTGGACTGTGAGGGAAAGCCTGGTAAAGTCAAGCCAAACTCTTGAAGCCCTGGAGACTCCCCTGAAGGGACTGTAGGAGCTTTGCCTGCTCTCAGCACTAGGTCCCTGTCAGGTAACCAGAGCCCTCCATAGATTTGTGGCCATCAATCACATAAGGGCAATGCCCAAGCCCTTTCACATGTAGATGAGAAGTCTCTAACATCTTGAATGAAGACAATAGGAAAAGAGATATGACCATAGTCAAGTAGGCTCAAAACAGAGTTCTTCATGCTAATGAGCTACCCAGAGGTCTGGAGGGCATTGCCAATAAGCATCCTTGCAAAATCGAGGGTCCACCCTGAGAAGTGGGGTGTGGTTTTACACATCCATTTTTGGAACCACAGACTGTCTCTTTTCATTGAGATACACCATGGGGAGTCATGGAGAAGGCTATGGAGAGACACAGCCTAGTCTCCCATAGAAGGCCTCTCTGAGATCTCAGCCACAACCACCACCAAACCAACTGTCATCAAGCCAAGGACAATCCCTATGGGACCAGCAAGAGTTCCTCTCAGTCCCCTCCCCCTCCCCCGCCCCCGCCCTCCAGGCTAGAGGCAGCCTGAGCCACCCCCAACCCTCCACTACTCTGTTTTCTGCTCTTTTGTGATTCCCAGAAGTATTTGAATGTCCAAGAGCCCGAGAACCCCACAGCCCAGCCTTGTCACAGGCCTGGGGACCCCTGAACCAGCTCTGGTTTGCCCATGCCTCAGACTGATTTTTCACCCTGGGAACATGTTTCATGGCTTCTCTACAGCCCAACACTTCCCCCTGCGGAGGTGTGAGTTAAGTGCAGTCAAACACCCTGAGTACTGCACATCTGGGCATGCCCAGTGGCCAGTCAGACATGGGCTCACAATCACACTGGGGCATAGAACCTTCACAGGGCCAAGGGCCTCTCCTCCCATTGATGACCTACTTGGCCATCCTCTGCTATACATATGCTGATAGAGCCATTAGTCCCACCATGTGTTCTCTTTAGTTGGTGGTTTAGTCCCTGGGAGCTCTGAGGGTACTAGTTCATATTGTTGTTCCTCCTAAGGGGCTGAAAGCCCTTCAGCTCCTTGGGTCCTTTCTCTAGCTCCTTCATTGGGAACCCTGTACTCAGTCCAGTGGATGGCTGTGAGCCTCTACTTCTGTATTAGTCAGGTACTGTTAGAGCCTCTCAGGAGACAGCTATATCAGGCGCCTGTCAGCCATCACTTGCTGTCATCTACAATAGTGTCTGGATTTTATGATTGAATATGGAAAGGATTCCCAGGTGGAACAGTCTCTGGATTGTCCTTCCTTCAGACTCTGCTCCATAGTTAGTCTTTACTACTTCTTCCATGGGTATTTTGCTCTCCTTTTTATGAAGGAATGAAGTATCCACATTTTGGTCTTCCTTCTTGAGTTTCTTGTGGTTTGTGGATTGTACATTGTGTATTCCGATCTTCTGGGCTAATATCCACTTATCAGAGTGCATACCATCTATGTTCTTTTGTGATTGGGTTACCTCACTTAGGATAATATTCTCCAGATCCATCCATTTCCTCAAGAATTTCATAAATTCATTGTTTTTAATAGCTGAGTAGTACTCCATTGTGTAGATGTACCACATTTTCTGTATCCATTCCTCTGTTGAGGGATGAACATCTGGGTTGTTTCCAGTTTCTGGCTATTATAAATAAGGCTGCTATGAACATAGTAGAGCATGTGTCCTTATTACCTGTTGGAGCATCTTCTGGGTATATGCCCAGGAGTGGTATAGCTGATTCCTCTGATAGTACTATGTCCAATTTCTGGAGGAACTGCCAAACTGATTTCCAGAGTAGTTGTACCAACTTGCAATCCCACCAACAATGAAGGAGTGTTCCTCTTTCTCCACAACCTCACCAGCATCTGCTATCACCTGAGTTTTTTATCCTAGCTATTCTGACTGGTGTGAGGTGGAATCTCAGGGTTGTTTTGATTTGTATTTCCGTGATGACTAAGGATGTTGAACATATTTTTAGGTGCTTCTCAGCCATTCAGTATTCCTCAGTTGAGAATTCTTTGTTTAGGTCTGTACCCCATTTTTCCCCCTGTGCCTATGTGCACGAGGCTCTTCCCCACTTTCTTTTCTATTAGTTTGAGTATATCTGGTTTTATGTGGAGGTCCTTGATTCACTTGGACTTGAGCTTTGTACAAGGAGATAGTAATGGATCAATTTGCATTCTACATGCTAATTGCCAGTTGAATCAGCACCATTTGTTGAAAATGCTGTCTTTTTTTCCACTGGATGGTTTTAGCTACTTTGTCAAAGATCAAGTGGCCATAGGTTTGTGGGTTCATTTCTAGGTCTTCAATTCTATTCTATTGATCTACCTGCCTGTCACTGTACCAATACCATGCAGTTTTTACCACAATTGCTCTGTAGCACAGCTTAAAGTCCAGGATGGTGATTCCACCAGAGGTTCCTTTATTGATGAGAATAGTTTTGGCAATCCTGGGGTTTTTCTTATTCCAGATGAATTTGCAAATTGCTCTTTCTAAGTCTGTGAAGAATTGAGTTGGAATTTTGATGGGGGTTGCATTGAATCTGTAGATTGCTTCTGGCAAATGGCCATTTTTACTATATTAATCCTGCCAATCCATGAGCATGGGAGATTTTTCCATCTTCTGAGATCTTCTTCAATTTCCTTCTTCAGAGACTTGAAGTTCCTGTCAACAGATCTTTTACTTGCTTAGTTAGAGTCATATCAAGGTATTTTTTATTATTTGTGACTATTGTGAAGGGTGTTGTTTCCCTAATTTCTTTCTCAGCCTGTTTATCCTTTGTGTAAAGGAAAGTCACCGATTTGCTTGAGTTAATTTTATAATCCAGCTACTTTGCTGAAGTTGTTTATCAGGTTTAGGAGCTCTCTGGTGGAATTTTTGGGGTTACTTAAGTATATACTATTATATCATTAGCAAATAGTGATAATTTGACTTTTTCCTTTCCAATTCATATCCCTTTGATCTCCTTTTGTTGTCTTATTGCTCTGGCTAGGACTTCAAGTACAATATTGAATAGGTAGGGAGAGAGTGGGCAGCCTTGTCTACTCCCTGATTTTAGTGAGATTGCTTCAAGTTTCTCTCCATTTAGTTTGATGTTGGCTATTCATTTGCTGTATATTGCTTTTACTATGTTTAAGTATGGGCCTTGAATTCCTGATCTTTCCAAGACTGATCTGTGACCAATTATATGGTCAATTTTGGAGAAGGTACCATGAGGTGCTGAGAAGAAGGTATATCCTTTTGTTTTAGGATAAAAAGTTCTATAGATATCTGTTAAACCCATCTGTTTCATAACTTCTGTTAGTCTCACTGTGTCTTTGTATAGTTTCTGTTTCCATGATCTGTCCATTGCAGAGAGTGGGGTGTTGAAATCTCCCACTATTTTTGTGTGCAGTGCAATGTGTGCTTTGAGCTTTAGTAAAGTTTCTTGTATGAATGTAGATGCCCTTGCATTTGGAGCATAGAGGTTCATAATTGAGAGTTCATCTTGGTAGATGATACCTTTGATGAGTATGAAGTGTCCCTCCTTATCTTTTTTGATCACTTTAGGGTGAAAGTCGATTTTATTCGATATTAGAATGGCTACTCCAGCTTTTCTCTTGGGGCCATTGGCTTGGAGAATTGTTTTTCATCCTTTTTTTCTGAGGTAGTGTCTGTCTTTGTCACTGAGGTGGGTTTCCTGTATGCAACAAATGTTGGGTCCTGTTTATGTACTCAGTCTTATAGTCTATGTCTTTTTATTAGGGAACCGAGACCATTGATATTAATAGATATTAAGGAAAAGTAATTGTTGCTTCCTAATATTTTTGTTGTTAGAGTTGGAATTCTGTTCATGTGGCTATCTTCTTTTAGTTTTTTTGGAAGATTACTTTTTTACTTTTTCTAGGATGTAGTTTCCCTCCTTGTGTTGAAGTTTTCTATTTATTACCCTTGAAGGGCTAGATTTGGGGAAATATATTGTATAAATTTGGTTTTGTCATGGAATACTTTGTTTTCTCCATCTATGATAATTGAAAGTTTTGCTGGGTATAGTAGCCTGGCCTGGCGTTTGTATTCTCTTAGGGGTTGTGTGACATCAACCCAGGATCTTCTGGATTTCATAGTCTCTGGTGAGAAGTCTGGTGTAATTCTGACAGGTCTGCCTTTGTATGTTACTTGACCTTTTCCCCCTCACTGCTTTTAATATTCTTTCTTTGTTTTGTGCATTTGATATTTTGACTGCTACGTGGCAGGAGGAATTTCTTTTCTGGTCCAGGCAATTTGGAGTTCTATAGGCTTCTTGTATGTTCATGGGTATCGCTTTCTTTAGGTTAGGAAAGTTTTCTTCTATAATTTTGTTGAAGATATTTACTGGCCCTTTAAGTTTGAGGTCTTCACTTTCTTCTATATCTATTATCCTTAGGCTTGGTCTTCTCACTGTGTCCTGGATTTCCTGGATGTTTTGGGTTAGAAACTTTTTGCATTTTATGTTTTCTTTGACTGTTGTGTCAATGTTTTCTACGGTATCTTCTGCACCTGAGATTCCCTCTTCTATCTCTTGTATTCTGTTGGTGATGCTTGCATGTATGGTTTCTGACTTCTTTCCTAGGATTTCTATCTTCAGAGTTGTCTCTCTTTGTGATTTCTTAACTGTTTCTACTTCCATTTTTAGGTCCTGGATGGTTTTGTTCAATTCCTTCACCTGTTTGGTTGTGCTTTCCTGTAATTCTTTAAGAGATTTTTGTGTTTCCTCTCTAAGGGCTTGAACCTGTTTATCTGTGTTCTGTATTTCTTTAAGGGAATTATTCATATTCTTCTTAAATTCTTCTATCACCATTGTGAGATATGATTTTAGATCCAAATTTTGCTTTTTCAGTGTTTTGGGATATCCAGGACTTGCTGTGGTGGGAATACTAGGTTCTGATGTAGCCAAGTAGTCTTTGTTTCTGTTGGTAAGATTCTTGCTTTTGCCTTTCGCCATTTGTTGATCTCTGGTGTTAGATGTTCTTGCTGTCTCTGGCTGGAGCTTTTTCCTCCTGTGGGTCTGTAAGCCTGTGTCAGCATTTCTGGGAGATTAGCTCTCCTCTGGTAAGACTCGTATGCAGAGGGCTGTGGATCAGTCATATTTCCTGAGTCCTTGGGTCAGAGCAAACCCTGGAGTCAGGCTCTCCACTTGTGGGAAAGGTGCAGAGAGGGCTGTGGATCTGCTGTCCCTCCTAGGTGTAGATGGAGGTAGAAAGGATCCTTTTCCAGCTACCCTGCCACTTCTGAGACCTGTGCTTCCCACTGGTCCCATCTTAGAAAGTCACCAGAGAGAAAATCTTTTGTCTGTATACCAGGCTGGCCCTGAACTCAGAAATCTGCCTGCCTCTGCCCCAAGTGCTGGGATTAAAGGTGTGCATCACCACTACCTGGCTAGAGGGTCCACTCTTATTCAAGCCACCACAATTACCCATAGTGACACACTTCCTCTAGCAAGGCTATAGTACCTAAATGACCCAAAAAGTGCATCCAACTGGGGACTAAGTGTTCAGGTATCTGGATTGGGACACCACTTCTCATCCAAATCAAAACACTGTATTTCATTTGAAAACGAGAATCTGAGTTTGCTTTCTTTTGTACGAGAGTTCATTTGATATTATTTTCTTGCCATACCTGACTCGATAAATAATACAATTATTTTCCTGTTTCTGAACTGAGGTCATAAAGTAAAAGACCCATGGTTGTAACTTACTACCAATAGAGTCACAGTGTCAGGGAGATATGTGAATATCCTGTGACCCTTGCCCCGGGAGTAATTGGATCCTGGCTGATTAGGACCAAGTAGTTAGTATGCACAGCCTGAATGTAGTTATAGATGTTTCCAGTCTTTCTCTTGCTCCCTTTTAGGCTTCCTGGGGATCTGACTTATATTTCCAGAGAATCTAGACAGCCTTAAATTTTGAGATCCATAATGAAAGTAATGGTCTTAGGGATCAGGTACACAAAGAATTAAAGAAGTTGTTTTTTTTTTTTTTCCAGTTTAATGCATTTGAAAGTCTTTCTTAAGTCTAGGTTGAGGTGACAGCCATAACATTGCTTTTTCCTGCCATTGTGATATACTGCAGTAGGTGATTAGAACCCCTGCATCCTCAGTTTCTCATGAATAAACAGGAAACCACCAAAGATCAGGGGCTACAGATCAGTAGCATCAAAGCAATGCCTTAGGTAAGATGTCCTGTACACGGGTTCTTGTTCCAAACCTAGATAATGAATTATGGCCTGTGGTTATCCTGTTCCTTCTCCATGTTGTTGGAGTCAAAGGACATTTCTCTCTTCTTGTTTCTGACTCTGTAGTGTCTGCTGAGATCCCCTCCTTCTTTCCTCTCACTGCATTTCATTCAAACTTTCCTTCTTTCTCTCACTCCTGCCTAACTTAGCAGGCAGCGAGTGCTCACTGGAGATGAAGTTAGAGTTGTGTGTGCCAAGTTAGCTGGGTTGGAACCCAAAGGTACCTTCCGTGTACAGATGTGGTTAAAATGGACCACTGGAGGGGTTTTGTGAAGGACATAGGCTGTGTGCATGCCTTAGTCATTTGTGTGATACCTGGAATCTAACATACTTTTCATACATGCCAGTGGTTATTATCAAGTTCATTCTATTAGCTGGTTCTATGACCACTGTTACATCTGCCTGGTCCTCCTTCACCTGATCCACTTCCTGTGCCAAGTAAAAGTCTTGTTTCATGATGAAAATATCCAGCCGGATACCCAAATACCAAGGGTGGGAGCTTTTTCAAAGTGAGAGAATTTAGATTCCAATCTCTTGTTGAAAATTTTTACTTGACCTTGGAGGTCCCAGTGTGTCCTTTTGTTGTTCCTCATTTCACAACCAGACCCTCCTGGGACACTTCTGTCAGTGTGGTCTTCTGTTAGAAACCTCCTCACTAAACACAGAGGGTGTAGTCTCAAATACTTGGAGGCTATCTTGTTATATAAGGCTATATTTCTATGACAAATCCTACTAGCTAGATCCTAACTGGAAGGGTTTTCCCAAGTCTGGAAGGACCTTCCAAAGAATAGAAGACAATCTCAAAATGGTCCACTGCCTAATGTGTTGTTTTTTTTTCATATTGCTCCTCATCTTTTCATGTTGGAGCTTGTCTGTCTGGGGTCAGATAGTTAAAGATCCTTTGGTAGTTGTTTTTTTTCTTTTTAAATACACATTACCTTCTTTCAGTGGAGATTTCTGAGTGTTGAGGAGAGACTAGGAGTGTTGAGGTAACCTCTTTTTATACTAGACTGGTATTCAGGGCACTAGAGTCTATCCACAGATCTCCCCTGCAAGTTGAGTGCTATCTGCAACTACAGTCTTTAATCCAGCAATAACCCTACTGTGAAAACAGAGTGCCATTTGACTACAAACAGCCACTCGTTAAGTACCAGTTAGTTCAGGGAGTAAAGTGATGTTGATAGCACTGTGTGCTGGTGTTGGCTATTGTGAGGATGAGAAGAAAGAAGAAATCATGGGGAGACTAGTAAGTAGTAGCAGGTTGTTGGGTAGAAGTCGAGACCTACTAGGAAGAAAGCATGGGCAGAGGCCTAAAGGGAAGGTTTGGAGAGATGTGGGAGTTACTTAAAGGAAGAGAGGGGTAAAGGTACACAATCAGATACATTAGAACCATCTTATCTCTCAGGAGGTTGAACTACTGAGACCCTGAAAGCCAGCCAGACCGGACCATTTGTTGGGGGTGGGGAGAAAGATCTAGAAGAAAGGGGAAAGAATAAATAGAAGAGTATTTCAGAATGGCTGCACCTCAGAGATGTCACCTCACCTTTAGTTTTTATAACTCTTAAGTGGCCACTTCTGCTTGCCACTGAAATGACTGAGGTACAGAGATCTACCTGACTTGCTGCTAAGTTTTTTCCTTGTTTAAGCTGAGTCAGGAACTTGAGCTGGAAACACAGCCTCCTGAGATCAAAGCCCACAGACATGACATTAACACATCACAGTCTCCCTTGCTTACTCCATACCATCCCTGTTACAAACCACATGCTGCTGCTTTGGAATGTGATTATCTGGGTATCCAACTGTGATAGTTAAAATATTGACAACTTGAATAGATCTGGGATCAACGAAAAGACCTGCTTTCTAATTAAGGAAGAGGAAGACCCTCTCTCGAGTGTAGGCAGCATGTTCCAGCAACAGCCCAGATCAAGAGAGCGGAGGAAAAGCCAGCCTTTGCTCCTTGCTGGTGTGCCAGTATACTCTGTCTATGCTACTGCTGCTACAAGTCTTTGTTGACATCAGAATCCAGCTTCTTTGGCCTTCCAATCAGGACCAGAATTTCTGCCAGAATCCTCCAGTCCTTCAGTGACAGATTGGGGCTGCAGAGACACCTAGTATTGTGGACTGAGCAGGTACTGGGTTCTCAGCCTCTCTTTGATGTAGGAGTTCACTGATGGACTACTCAACCCATATCGTGTAAGCCAATCTAATAATCTCCCCTCCATAGTGATATGATAATCATCATTTCAATTCTGTTCCTCCATAGAGTCTTGACTAACATAACACCCAAATTAGGAACTGACTATGAAAAGACATGGAATATATGAAGCTCCATAGCTTCATGTATTTGAATGCTTGGTCTATAGGGAGTGACACTATTTAAGAAGGATGAGAAGGATTGGGAGGTATGGTCTTGTTGGAGGAAGTGTATCATTGGGGATGGCCTTTGAAATTTCAAATGCCCTCACCAGGCCCAAGTTCTCCCTCTGCTCATGAATCAGGATGTAGATCTCAGCTATTTCATTAGTCCCTTTCATACCTGCTGCTCTCTGCGATGATGACAATGGACTCCTCATTGTGTCATGGAGACACTTTCTTGTATGAGAGTTCCTCGGTCCTGGTGTTTCTTCACAGCAATGGGACAGGGACTAAGATAGGATGCAAAGGTAGAAAAAGTTGAAATTTCTTGAAGGAATGTTCCTCTAGGCATGGAGACAGATAGACCCTGAGGACTGAGAATTAGAGAGCTGGATATTAGGTGATATTAGGGTCCCAGCAAGTGCATATGAATGACAAGCTGGACTTCACAGTGATAAAAGAGAAAGGCACGGTGTCTGAGCAGGGGAAATGACCCATGACCAGAAAACAATGAAGGAATGCCTGAAAATGTTGAGAAAGTGTAAGGTCATTAGATCCTGTTTACACAGACACTAGGTGTATCAGCAATCGTGGGCAACTTCTAATCTAATCCCTGAAGTTCCTCTGAATAGGGTCTTTCATAGACAGATGCACTTGACAACCTCTAGGTAGTTGCTGCAGCTTTTCAGAACAGTGCATGAATTAATAAGTGGTAGGAGATGGGTGTGGTGCTACACACCTGTAATCCTAGAGCTACACACACACCTGTAATCCCAAAGCTACACACCTGAAATCTTAGAACTGCACACCTGTAGTTCTAGGGCTACACACCTGTAATCCTAGTGCTACAGACATATAATCCTAGTGCAACACACCTGTAATCCTAGTGCAACACACCTGTAATCCTAGTGCTATACACCTGTAACCCTAGGGCTACACACCTGTAATCTTAGAACTGCACACCTGTAATTCTAGGGCTACACACCTGTAATCCTAGTGTTATACACCTGTAACCCTAGGGCTACACACCTGTAATCCTAGTGCTACAGAGGCCACACAGGGGGATTATGAGTTTGCTGGCTTGCCTGGTTGGCAAGGAAGAGAGTCTGACTCTCTCAAAAAAGCAATCAAAAGAGACTAATTCACTCATTTATTATAATTATTTTCTTCTATTTAGAACAGAGTCTTATGTATTCTAGGCTGGCCTTGAATGTGCTAGGTAGCCCAGCCTGGCCTCCTAATTGATATTTTCCCCCATAGGTTATAAGCAAGTGTCCCCATGGCTAACTAAGAGAAAAATTTAAGCAGTATTTCAAGGGCTGAGTAATTACCATCCGAAGAATCTAAATATGGGAACAAAAGGATGGTAGCATGCATGTAAAAATCTTTTACAACAATTCTTTGCATCACCTATGATTCCCATAACAGCTGTGACACATGGCTCCTATGCATCCTGGTCACGCAGGATTCCATACTCCGTCCTCACTCCCAGAAACTCTAAACAACCAGGAGATGACAATCTGTGAAGAGGCCGCAGCTGCTTATCCCATGGGAAAATTTGGAGGCTTTTGTCTTGTGGCTCCTCAGAAAATGCTGGGTGGAACTGCACCCCCAACAGGAGCTCATAAAGAGCCCGTGGTACCCTCTCTTCATGGGGTCATTCTCGTTACCTCTCATGCTCCCTGATCTCACTCCAACTTGCTCAGGTTTTTCGTTCTAGTTAAGTTCTTCGGAGTCTTTTATCTATCTCTCCTCTTTTGAAGGGATTCATCAGAGGCATAAGATTAAAAGGTGAGTCTAAGGTGCATGATGTGCAGCGTTTACATAACGCTCACTTGTGGGGGATTAGAGAGGCAGAAGAACAAAGGACAGCAGTAGATGATAATAACTGGATCTCCTTTAGAACACGTGGGCTTCAAGGTGAGTGGGAAGAGCTACAGTGGAGAGAAGCAGGGCTTTGCAAGCCATCAGCATGAAGATAATGGAAGAGAAAGAAAGCAGTGCAGGAAATGGGGGTGGGGAGGTCTAGGGAAAAGATCTGAAGATGTCAGAGGTAGAGGGAACCCGGAAAATGCCAAGATCATAATAAAGGCAGAGACCAAAGCAACATTCTCTTTGCTGCAAGTTCCTTATGCTTGCTTGAGTCCCTAGCAGAAAGTGATATTCAGTGAACATCTATTCAGAGAATACAGCAGAAAAAGGCTGAGGAGTGGGAAAGCAGAAAAAAGCAGGAGAGCTGGGAAAGCTAGTTGCCATGTGGGAGAGAACAGAAACATGTCAGTCAGTCCATCTGGGGTATTGACTGAGCTGGCTCACTGGCAATTTTTCTGACATCTTTGAGAAAAGCAATGGGGACAAGTGTGAAGAGCGAATGGCAGGGAGCAGAGATGGATGTGCCTTGAAGTGACAAATACTGTTTTAAAAATATGATTTTGAACTAATTCAAGCTTGTGGGAGAAACTTGGAAAATGTTGATGGTATGATACCCAATGGAAAGTAATGACCACTGAGAACACATGGCCATTGTTTCCCTAAACATACACATTGTCCAACTGCCCTCTGAATATTGATGCTGATATTCAGAGACTAGTGCTACTCTCAATCTGAGCAGAGAAGATCCTTTGGTCAGAGGGTGACAATGAATACAGGGACTCATGCTTGGTTTGGTCAGGGTACGGAGAATAAGGGACTGAGGAACTCTAAACCTCAAGCAGAACATCTGTGTCAACACCTCGTCTCCCCCAAAAGATCCAGAGAACACTGTAGAAGAGAAGGTGAAAATAAATTAAAAGCTGGGGTGTATGGAAGTGTGTTCCAAAACATGCCACCCAGATATGACAGTTAATGGTGGACTAGAAAGGAAGAAAAAAGGGGTCCAAAAGGAAAGGAGTGCCGGGGGTAAGGGATATGAATACAGGCAGAGTATTCCTCAGCAATTACAAAACTCAACTGAAATGGATTAAAGTACATTGTATACATGTACAATACCATCAAAAGTAGAGAAGAATGGCCATTTAAATTCCCTCCATTCAGCTTATCCTTAGAGATAAGCATGAACACATGGCTATACGTAAATAATTCTGCACATCAAAGCTGCTCAAATGTTGACAATTTCCTAAGAATAAAGGGATAGTTCTGTGTAGATAGTTGCTCCCTCAAGAGGTAGGGAGTGGAGAAAAGACCTCTAGGGAGGACTGTGGGATTTGCAGAATGGAAACAAAGGTCTAAAGTTTTACACTTTAACCAGAAACTTCTTTTCTCTAGAGTATGGGCATCACCACATTTTATGAGGTAAGAAGACAAGTTGATGACAAGCGAGGAGACCTGGTTACCGGGGTTGCCAATGGACGTTCACTCTGTGGCTTGGTGATCTACGTGGGTGCTTTCCTCCAGCTCTGGAAGCAACTGGGAAGCTGCACGGCAGTAGACAGGGTGGGGACTTCAGGGTGGCAGCCCAGGGAAAAATAGTTTCATGGCTGTGGTCACAGGGACCCCAGTGAAGCTTCCCCTTCAGGGCTTTGCCCTGTACGTGAACTCAAACAGCTTGGTCAGGGAACGGGCTGGGGCTCTTGTCAGGGAAAGAATCGCATCTGTAAACAGTTTGCTTGAAGCAATGTGGGCCTCAACCTCAAGGTAGGAGGCAAGATGCCATGTGTTTATTTCTGGAGTGGATTTGGGGATCTAATCTGCAGAGAGCTGGAGTGTTTGCATCCCGTTGGAATTCCTTCAGAGCATCATCGAGCAGTCGGCAGTAGAGCTGGCCTCCAGCCATCTCCGGAGGCCACCAGGGCACAAGCATTGCATTTCAACCACCCCTGACTTCCAGTGGCACAAATATAAACAGACAAAGGGTGCGTAGAGGGGAGTACAGGATTGATGTGTTTTCAGATTATAGGTGGAGAAGGAATGTCACGGAGCTGTGTCATGATGTAAAAATCAAGCCAAGCTCTGATCAGGAGACTGACAACCACGGCCCCCTGGTGAGCCCTCAGATAAAGCCCTACCAGCCATGGCTTGGCCCATGCTGAGGGATGACATTGTATAGATAAATCCTCTTAGGACTGCTTTCATTGTGTCCCATAAGTTTTGGTATGTTGTGGCTTCATTTTCATTAAACTCTAGAAAGTCTTTAATTTCTTTCTTTATTCCTTCCTTGACCAAGTTATCATTGAGTAGCGTGTGGTTAAGCTTCCACGTGTATGTGGGCTTAACAATGTATTCTATTGTTTATGTTGTTATTGAAGAGCAGCCTTAGTCCATGGTGATCTGATAGGATACAAGGAATTATTTCAATTTACTTGTATCTGTGGAGGCCTGATTTGTGACCAATTATATGGTCAATTTTGGAGAAGGTACCATGAGGTGCTGAGAAGAAGGTATATCCTTTTGTTTTAGGATAAAAAGTTCTATAGCTCCCAGGGTCTCAACCACCAACCAAAGACTGCACATGGAGGGGTCTGATTGTTCTGGCAGCACGTGTATAGTAGAGGATTGCAAATTCGATCATCAATAGGAGGAGAGGCCCTCGGCCCTGTGAAGGTTCTGTGCCCCAGTGTGGAGGAATGCCAGGGCCAAGAAGTGGGAGAGGGTGGGGTGGCAGGCATGGGGAGGGGGGAGGCAACAGGGGTTTGTTTTTGTTGTTTTTGTTTGTTTCTTTGTTTGTTTTTTTTTGGAGGGGAAACTGGGGAAGGAGAAATTTACATGTAAATAAAGAAAATATCTAATAAAAAAACATTTCCAAATAAAAAAAAAAAAAAGAAAAATCCTCATCAGTTATAAAACTCAACTGAAATGGATTAAAATTCTGACAAAGCCCTGAATCTATGAGGCTACTAGAAGAAGGTGGGGAACTGCACTCAGAATTTTGCAACAGGCAAAGGCATTTGGGGTAAGAGCCCTAGAAGCACAGAAAACAAACACCGCCATGGGTGAACGGTTGACGTTGGGCTAGGAGCCTCTGCACAGCAAAGGAAACAGTTGGTAGAGGGAAGAAGATGCAGCACACACACATCCACACTGGGGAGGATGTTTGCAGATGGAAACTCTGTTAAGGGACTAAGTGAACTAGAAAATATAAGCATAAACAAAAACGACCTAATTTTTAAAATGGGCACTAGAGTTAAAGAGATGCTTCCTCAAGCAAGGTCCTCTGGAACAGCCAGATGTTCATGGAACATGCTCAGCAGTACCAATCACTAGGGTCACATTGACCCAAACCTAATGGAGTGGAGACACCATCTCACTCTAGCAAGAATGACTACCACCACCACCACCACAACAACAACAAAAACCAAAGGAAAGAAGGGCTTGCAGGACTGTGGAACAAATGGAACGTGAATACAATTGCTGGGAAGGCAGATCAGAAACACTTTGGTGTTTCGTCAAAATATTAAACATAGCACATGACCTCCAGCCCCACTCCTGGGTATACGTCCAAAGGGCATGAACGTAGTATATCGAAGAGTCATTTACATACCTGTGTTTATTTTACCAGGTCCACAAACTCCATGGAATGGCAAAGTGCAACTGTTTGTCAACAGATTAATGTATTAAAAAGTCTGACACACACACACACATATACATATCACACAATGGGATGCTATTAAGCCATAAAAAGAATTAAATTATACCATTAGTGACAACAGATGAAATTGGAGTCAGTATGTGACATGGAATAAGCCAAACAAGGTAAGACAAGAACCATGTGATCCTTTATGTGTGTGGAATACGAAGACAGTCAGATAGAAGTTGACGCAGTCAGTCACATGGTAGTTTCCAGGGGCCAAAAGAAACAAGTGTAGGGTAGAGGGGAGAGGAGAAGTTGGTTAATGATTATAGCTTACAGCCAGGTAGGAACAAAGTATGCTGGACAGTAGGGCCTGTTGCCTGATTACAACCCTGCTGCATATTACAATGGAATTCTCCTAAGAAGGACGTCTAATACTGCATTTAATTAGACTCTGGCAGAAACTCTTCCAAGAAGTCAGTTCAAAAACTTAGGTTAGATTATAGAACCGCTTATTTGTTCTCTCCCCCCCGCACCCTCCTCCCGAGTCCCCGTGTGTGCTTTCGAGAGTGTCTGTTCATTTCTGTTCATTTCTGTGTGGGCTCAGCTGTGTGTGCATGTAGGCGTCAGTCTGTGCATACTTCGGGAAGACAGAGACCAATGTGAGTTACTCAATTGCTTCCACATGATTTGTTGAGGCAGGTGTTCTCAATGAACCCAGAGCTTGCAACTCTACATGGGCTGGCCAGCAAGCTCCAGGGAGCCTCCTTCCATTTCTGCTTCCCCGGCAGGCACTGAGATTACAAGTGTGTGCTACCATGGCCAGCAGTTTTATGTGGGTGCAAGGGATCAAACTCAGGCCTTCATGCAGAAGCAACAAGCACTTTACCAAAGGAGCCACCACCCTCTCTGTTCTCTGTTGTTTATTTTTAGTGGGAACCCTAGCAAGATGTTTTACAGTGTCAACTTCCAGTGTTGGTTGTCCTATCATTCTCTCTGAGACGTTAACACATCATGTGCTAACCTGGACCAATCTTACTGTGTCCCAGACACCTCCCTTATCTTCTCTCATATTTAGCAACATTGTCGGCCATTTTGCCTATGTTTCTAACTTACCCAAGAGAACAACAAGAGGTTAACAGATCTGTCTAGAGTCACTGATGTAGGATAAGGTGAAACGACCTCATCTATAGGCTATGTGATGTTCTTACCACATTCTGTGAACACATCTGATTTATTCAAGATCCCAGAAAGAGGGGCATTGCCAAAGCCCGGGCATCATATAGAACTCATATAAGTACTCCATACCTACAAACCTCAGGTTGCTCTCGTGTTATAGAACATTACACACATTTTAAACAATCCTGGGAGCAAGCATTTCCAAGACTTTGTTGGAAATAGAAAAATATATGATGCTTAAATATTCACAGGATACATGGTGGTTTAATTACCTGAAAAAAAAAAACAAAATAAACACAATTAGTTCCTCCTATCTGCCCAAGATATCGACTTTAGAAGAAATAATGGCTCCAGCATTCTTGACAACCCACAGAGGAATATAGTAAGGACATGTTGCTATTCTCAGAATTTCATGTTTGAGATGGCCCAGGAAAGGAAAATAAAATGTTTTGAACCTTGAATTGAAAAAAATTGTCTTTTTATCGATAGTGAAGGTCTTTTCTTTCCTCTACGGCTTTTTGCTCTATGTTTGACATAAATCGAACTTACTCCAAAAAACCATCACACTTTACTGTTTTGTTCATCCGTGATTAGTGTGGTGGTAGTAAATGGTGAAGTGGAGCACTCCAAATTACTTAGCCATTCCCGACCTTCTTCTGCATGATACCAGAGGTTTTCAGTGTGGAGACTGTGGACTTGAGCAGCTTCAAGAATGAGGAAAAAAAAAAAAAGAAAGTTCTGTGCAGGATCTGAAGTGTAGTTTTGGCAAAAGACTTTCCAGTGCTTACCATAAAATTTCAAGTATTATATGACCTGAAGAGATTAGGAAATTTGGAAATGAGCAATCTTTCTTTGTAAGTTCTTCTCTTGAGAGTTTTGATTTTCCTAATTATATTTTATTAGGGAACTCATCTCCACTCATAAACTGAAGCATCTGGAGTCTTTAAAGATTGCAACAGGCCCTTTAAGAGTTGAGCTTGTAAATCATGGCAACAGGTGTGAAGCATGGTTGGGTGACCCATGGCTTACCCTTCAGTTCTTGTCCTTCCCTGACAAGAACTGAATGCAAATGCATGACTCACCTGACTGGAGCATCAGAGGCTCAGGCCAGGAACTGGCTTTCAGATACATTGTTGGTTGGTGTTAAATGCCCATACCTGAGGCAAACCTGGAAGTAAGACACAAAGGCCATCTTCAATAATGGCCAAGCATCAAAAAGAATTAACAAAAACTGGCAGTGGCCGATGGCCATAAGAACCAAGTACCCAAATTAAATAAAGCAAAACAAAGAGAAGCCAAGTGTTGTCCTGTATCCCAGTCTTCTACTATTTGATGCTGTTGTTGCCTTTCTTTTCTCTTTTCCAGTGCTCCAGACAGTCCTTCCCACCGTCTGTCTGCTCCAAGGATAGGTACACTTGGTGACTTGTGGTAAGGAAGCATTAAGTTTGGGAGTGGTATTTCTGATGCCTGTGATTGATTTCCCACAAGGAAATGGGCCCCGCATTTATAATAACACCTGATTTCCAAAAGGTCTTGTAGATATCCCATAGAAATTTATGCATAGGAGGAAACAAGGGAAGGCCTGATGCTGAGACTATGTGTCGTAGTTTTATCTACCTGAGATTTTAGATGTAGGAGTTGCTCAAGCCAACAAAGTTGAATGTTTGGGCTCATATGTAGTAATGGAATCTTGAGAAGTATGGAATTTTGAAGATTCAGAAACAACTATCAGAAATCCAAAAGACATCATCTTGTAGAGTTCATGGCCAAGTTGCTGCAGGGTGATGTTGAGGTGTACAAGATTCTGACACCCTGGTTTGCAAACTCCATTCCGTGGGTTGTATTGCTTGCACCATGTTTATAAAGAGCTCTTGTACTTGACTTTGTTTCTTAGCCTTCCTATCACGGTATTTATAAAAATATTGATCAGGGTTAAGACTTCACTTTAGGAATGGTTACTGGGTAAGCTCACAGTATCCATATAAATAAAGCATTGAACTCTCTTGCTAGACAAGTCTCATCTTTGCCCTTTAACCTCTCTACTTGTGTTATGATGGACCCAATCATACTCATGTATTGTTCCTGGCTGAAATGTTGCAAAATGTTAAGTGATAATCTTCTGCTCTGCCTACCCACCAGAGTTATTCATCGCATATGTGACCATGAACTTATGATTCTAATAGACAACAGTCAGGATGTGCTTTATTTGTTTAAAGTTAAAGAGAAATGAGAAGCTTGTACAGTTGGAAGAATGGCAGACTTTGGAAGTGATGGATCTTGCAGACGTAGTTGCTTTGGAATGGACTACATTTCATCATCGCCTCCAGGCAGGCTTCTGGCTCAGAGCTGGAATGTTAGCACCCACAAGGCTGAGGCAGGAGAATTATGAGTCGTAGGCCAACCTGGGCTCCAGAGAAATTTCCAGGTGACTCCAGGATGCTGTGTGAAACTGTTACAAAAAAAAAAACCCAAACGAAGAGCTTTTAACCAAATAAAACAAGGATTTCTATATGGAGAATTTATCTGGTAGTGAAACATTCTGGAACGGATCACTTGCCCCCATGAAGAATTAATATAGTAGGTGCAGAAGAATGTCTCCTACTATGAGGCTTTTTTTCTGACTCAGCTCAGCAGCACTATCATCATTTCAGTGGTAAATGTAGTGGCAGGTGGTCTCCACACCCATCAGGGGAAGTGAGGTCCTTTGATGTCTGGATGTAAACTTTTCAGTTTTGTGAATGTGCATATTCTCCAGATGTTATGTTGAGAGCACAACACAATTAGGGTAACTGTGAAAAAACTAATTTTATTTTTAGGTTTGTTGAGAAGCACATGAAAAACCTAGTATATCTGAAATGGAGGCTGCCTTTTTCCATGCATATACATGGCTTGGAGAAGAGGGATGCAGAGTCTTAACTGGATGACACAGCTGTTGTCAACCAGTGTCCAGTGTGTTTGTATTCTGCATTCCTGGAACTAATTGTGTAAACTAACTTCAATGAGCCAGTGTTTCTAGTTCTGAGTTGTTTTTATTACATTGAAATGGTGAGATAGAAACTAGTAAAGAGCATAAACTAAACTTACTTTGGCTTTTTTAACAAAACATGCCGTTTTTTTGTATTGGTCCAGGATGTCCTGTATTTAAAGTTGAGAACCATGTTCCCTGAGCACTTGGTTTTATATATGTTACTCAACATTGGATTGTTTATGAGGTGAACTAAAATTTTAGAATTGAAAAACTTATGTTTTCTTTTCTTATTTGGGTGTATCTGTTAGGGATGTCCTAATTTGTTTTTTGTTACTATGATAAACACTGTGATGAAAGGTTGACTTCACCATATAATTCATCATTGATGGAAGCCAAGATATGAATTGAAGGCAGGACCGTGAAGCAGAACCCATGGAAGAATGTTGCTTATTGGCTTTCTCCTCTAGTTTATGCAACTATCTTTCTTCTATAACCCAGAACCACTTGCCTAGGGGTAGCACCTCCCATAGTGGACCAAGCCCTCCATTATCAATGTTTTAATCAAAAAAGTGCTCCACAGACACACCTATAGGCTAATATGTTAGAAGTAATTCCTCAACTGAGGTTCCTTCTTCCAAGGTTTGTCAAGTTGACCAAGATAAGCTGTCTCAAGTGTTTAGAAAAGATAAAATAGTAGAATGCCTGCTTGAAGTTTTGTTCAATTGGTTCTCATCATGATTGTACACCCTAGGGACCATTACATCAATAGCATTACCTTACAATTGATGGGAATCAGAATCAGGACCTTTGGGAAACAAATGAAGTGATCGGGCACACATATTCCTAATGCCTCTCCTTAGTTTTCGGTTGGTTTTCTGGAACTTAATCCTATTATTTAAAAAAAAAATAACAATAAAAATAACGTTTTAAGCAATTTTTTTCTCCTTTTTCCTCTTGCCCTCAGCTCTAATACTGGGAATCAGCAAAGAATGTGAATCTCTGGCTTTGAGAAAGTTCACTTATGGGATATTAAATCCCATGAGTGCTTTAGATCCTCTCTGATTTTTCTGGAAGTACCTTAGAGTTCATGGGTTTGATATTTGGTTTGTTTGCTTTTGTTTTTGATTTTGTTTAGAGGTTGTCTAAAGGCACAGTGTTTGTATATCAAGAAGAATTTCAATTCCAAGAAGTGGCATTCATATGTGTTCAAAATTGGTGTTGCTGTTACTTTTGCAATTCTATTATAATGGCATAACAAAGAATATGGTCTTACCTGAGAAATGATTGCAAGTTTGCATACTTTGGCACTAGAATATTTTCAAATCATTCACAAAAGTCAGCATTGTTAGGATAATATTTAGGTGGTTGCTTACATTTCTTTCATTAAAAATGACCCATAAACAATAGAAATACATAAATAATTTTTGTAAGCTTAAAAGTAGCACAAAAACAGAGTCAGTCTTTTGTATCTTTACTTCATGCTTTTAAATTTTGTTTTGATAATTTTCACCATGGTAGACATATTCTGGAGCAGTTTTATATTAAATATATTATATGATTCTTGGGAAGATTTATATAATTCTAAGATATGAGAGATTTTTAAAATAACAAGTAAATAATTATGAGACAGTTGTGTTTGTGTTTTCAAAATATCAAGCTATTAGCAAGCAAGATACCAGGGAGGAAGAAAACAAAGTATCTGATTTGCCATAGGAGAGAAATTACTTTATAATGACTTCTTGTGTAGCCAGTCAGAACAGAGGAGCAATTGATACACTGACAGGCTTTGTAGGACATTAAGAGGCCCAGGTGGCTCATGCTTACACATTTGCAAAGGATCTGGGGCAAGGCAGCTGAACTGCCATTCAAGAAGCTAGAAATCATCAGTCTGGACATTGAGATAAAAAGGAAAAGATGGAGCAGGAAGGAAAGACAGAGGACAATAGGATAAAATGATGATGCAATTGAAAATGATGATGGCAAAATTAGATGAAGAAGCAAAAGAAATATAGGAACGAGGGAGACCTGACCACAGAAACAGGAGAACTAATGAAGGCTTAGGTAATGGAGTACATTGTCTCTGCTTTAATTCTTTGGTGTTGTAGAATCAAATTGTTCAGTGAAAAGCAGAAAGGACTTTCTATAACTTCAGCCTCTGCATGAGTTTACCAGACAAGGAGAGGCTGGTTCTGCTGGTGACTTGAACTGTATTTACCATATAGCATTAATGTTTATGATGTAATTAGAATAGGTTTGGGATTTCTTTGTAATGGATGTTTTCCAGGGTCCTGTGTCTAAAAGACAGTATTAAAAATGGAAGAATAACAAAAGCCCAAAATGCTTACTAATAATGATATCAGCCCTAAATGGGACATCTATATTATCTGCTCCAAGACACACAGAATATCACAGATGGGAGGATAAAAAGATTGTGAGAGCTCGAGGATGTAAAGGAGTGTTGTGGATTGTTGTATGTCTTTTTCAGAAGATACATACATATATTTATGTATAATTTTTTCATACAATATATTTTGATCATATCATTTTCCAACTCTTCCCAGATTTTCTCTGCCTTTCTCCCAACCCAACTTCACATGCTCTCTCTCTCTCTCTCTCTCTCTCTCTCTCTTTCTCCTCCTTTCTTTCTCAAACATCTTTCAAAATCAAAGAAATGAAGTGAAAAA
The DNA here is from genome assembly GCF_008632895.1 of Mastomys coucha. Classification (NCBI taxonomy): domain Eukaryota; kingdom Metazoa; phylum Chordata; class Mammalia; order Rodentia; family Muridae; genus Mastomys; species Mastomys coucha. The sequence goes on from NW_022196897.1 coordinate 118,804,626, forward strand.
CAGAACAGAGACAACAACAAAGATAATAATAAAATAAAAATAGCAAAAAATAAAATTTAAAAGCATGCAAGAAACAAGCATGGAGTTCATTTTGTATTGGCCAACAATACTGGGCATGAGACCTGTCCTGGAGTTTGGTTGATATGTACAGTGGACACTCCATTGGGGAAACCTGATTTTCTCTTTCCCAAGGGGTATCAATTGCAGAATAGCTCCATTGGAGCTTTGTAGGCTTTGTGTCTACTTCCCCTTCTCAGTGCTAGGATTTTGTCTGGCTTTAGCCTGTGCAGATCTTGCATATACTGTCAGAGTCTCTGTGAGTTCATATGTGCATCAGTCCTGCTATGTCCAGATAATGCTTTTTCCTTGGAGCCATCCATCACTTCTGGCTCTTGAAATCTTTTTACTTCTTCTTCTACTTAGACCCGTGAACCTTGAGGGGAAGGATTTGATGAAGACATCTCATTTACAAGTGAGTGCTCTATAGTCTGTCACTCTCTGCAGTGTCTGGTTGTGGAACTTTTTGTAAATTGACATCTACTGAAAGAAAAATAAGCTTGCTTTCCATAAGTTGAATGATACTCTATGGGTACAAAAATATGTCATTTGGAATCATTTTACTGCTATGTTCCTCTAGCAGGACAGTACTAGTAATCCTAGAGTCCATGACCTACTTAGTCTCAGGTTCTTGGTCACTTTATCAGTGTGAGTTCCCTTTCATGGAGTAGGCCTTGAAGCCAATTATTAAAAAGTTGGTAGAAGAGTTAGGGAAAGGACTGAAGGAGCTGAAGGGGATTGTGACCCCATAGGAAGAACAACAATATCAACTAACCGGACCCCTCAGAGTTCCCAGGTATGAAACTACAAACCAAAGAGTATACATGGATGGGTCCATGGCTCCAGCTACATCTATAGCAGAGGACTGACTGTCTTATCTGGCATCAATGGGAGGGGAGGTGCTTGGTCCTGTGGAGACTTGATGCCCCAGTGTAGGGAGATGCTAGAGGGGTGAGGTGGGAGTGGGTGGGTGGGTGGGGAAGCACCCTCTTAGAGGCAAAGGAGAGGGGGGTGGGATAGGGGTTTTCAGAGGGGAGACCGGGAAAGGGGGACAACATTTGAAATGTAAATAAATAAAATAACCAAATAATAATAATAAAATAAAGTAAAAAAAAAAGTTGTTGGCTATTCCTATGACATTCACACCATCATTACATCAGTACATCTTGCAGAAAAGTCACTGTTGTTGGTCATAGGTTTGTAGCTGGGTGATATTGATGGCCTCTTTTCTCTTCCAGTAGCATGCAAAATACCCATTCCAGCACCATGAATGCTAATAAGTAGGGGTAAAGCTTGCATACCAGCTCAATTTTTCTATGTTCAATAACATAAGTAAATAATGTCTTTAGCATCAGGTTACAGAATCCATATACTTGGTAATGGCCTGTTTGAGAAAAAAGTCAGCTGAACCTCTTTGGCCAATGACTCAGTAAGATACAACACATTCTTGTCATATAAAATACTATCTTCTAGACATGGCGTGGCTTTTGCAATCATGAACACATATAACACAGCTTTGGCTATCTGCCCAAGCTGTCATGTACACACACACACACACACACACACACACACACACACACACACAGCACGCAGGCACACAGACATGCACACATGCCAGGAAAGTAGGATAAGGACTAGTTGAGAAGAAGATGAGGTTCAGCAGCAGAAGATGGATAAGAGAGGTTAGTAGAAGATAAGTATGATCACAATAAATTGTATACATGTATGAGGTTGTCAAAAATAAAAGAGAAAGGTGACATTTAAATGTGACTGTAATAGTTCTTTCTCAATTGTTGAGCAAAATTAATTTTCTAAGAATGAAAGTGGCAATCAAGACTATGGAGAGTATAATAATAATTCTGAAGATTAAAACATCTAATAATAATTTTCAAATTTAAAGCAAAGAGACCATACTGTTCTTTGTGACTGGACAATCCTTTGTTGTGTTATTTTCTGTTTTATTGGGCATTTTGTCTCCTTGATTTTTAGCCATTGGATGTCAGCCTCACTTACTCCACCCCAGATAAAGACAATAAAATATATCTCTATGTAGTTCCAAACGTCCCCAGTGGAGAAATACTGCCCTACAGGCATTGGCTATAATTCACCAAACAGAATTCACAAAACAGAAGGGAGAGAAACAGAAATGATTTTTCTCAAATGGTTCATAACTTCACTGAGCTGAAGCTTAATCTTCCAGGGGGACCCAGAGGGACAAAGGCCTGGGTCATTTAGATACAACTCCTGCCAGTCATTGATTAGGGGGACAGTCCCTGGGTTATATAGAAGGAAGAATAGCAGGTCTTCAGAGAAATCTACATTCTAATCTCAGGGACATCAGAAGTTCTCTTATATGAACAAAGACATTTTTATGGCAATAGTTATGAACTTTTTTGAGATTATCCTGGACTGTCTGGCTGGGTTTCAGTATAATAGCATGTTTTATAAGAGATCCCTTTTCTTGCAGTGGAGTGAGGGTCAACAGATGTGTGACAGTGGTATATGAGTTTCCACAAAGTAGCTTTAGAGTCAAAATGGGGGTATGAGACAAGACATGGGAGAATTCGTTTTTATGGTTTGAATCAGAAATGTCCTCCATAGGTTCATGTTATGAATACTTGGTCCCTAGCTGGTAATGCTATTTTAGAATGTTCTGAAAACTCTGGGAAGTAGCACTTAGATAGAGAAAGCAAGTAACAGGGAGCAGGTCCTTGTGGAAAAATTATCTTTAGCCACCTCTAGTCTTGTTCACTTCTAGGATATGCTTAGCTGCCCTCCGCAACATTCATCTATGATGCTATGCACAAGGACATGTGACCAGGGAACCATCCTCTGAAATTATAAGCCAAGCCCTTCCTCCTGTACATTGCTTCTATGTGATCCTTTGATCACAGAGATCTGATGTGTGAAGCAGCTCTTTGGCCAAGCCCAGGAACATCTATAGATGTTTCAGACATCTATAGATGGCATGCTCTATAGCATACAAAAGATCTGGAGGGAAAAGGAAGAATGCCCATGTTATAGTTACCTCGAGCAACATGAATTTTGACACTAAAAATAATTGAATTTGTCATCTGTCAGAATGAATCAAGAATTAAGCTAAGGTTTGTTCTTTCTAAAAATGAAAGATTTGTTGTACAGTTTAACAGCATAAAAAAATTGCTTTGGGGTAGGAACGTATCACTGACTGTGTGGCAACTCTTTAAAGGCTTTTATCTACAAACAACTGCTTTGCTAGCCATTTAAATAGCCATTATCCATTTTCATAAGTAAACATGTCCCCAGTTCCTGACAATCCTTATCTGCACTCTGTAAGACTAATGCAGAGCTTTAGCCTTAAAAATATTCTCTAGATGGACACTTTTCCTACTTGCTTGCTTCAGCAAACCCAATCTGCCCATGCAGGGTTTTCTGCAGTCACATGTTTGTCTCCGGTGTGTCCATTGTGAACATGACAACAGCTATTACATAAGCAAACTGTAGAGAGTCTGATTTCTCACTTGATCATGTATATTATTTCTCTTCCTTTGTGTTAGCTCTTCTGCACCTGTGTTTGAGTTAACTCTTGGCTCTGGGGATGTTTAGGGGGTGATTAGAATATTTTTAAAAGCCATAGAGTAAATAGATCTCATAATTAGTCAGTTGCTTGTGTAGCCAGACAAGAGGTCCCTGTATTGTTCCAGGAGCTCAAAGCAACCCCCTCCCCACACACACACTTTATGAGAACATAAGGAACTTCCACCTTCTCAGGCTTGACCTTGCCCTTCAGTGTCAGAGATCTGGAGGTCATGCCCAGGACAGAAAGTTTTCTCCAACACTTTTGTTGGAGGTATTTAACAAGCAAGAATTAAGCTGCAGATTTACCCACGGAGGGAGGACTTGAGAAGTAGACTGGGCAGGATTGAGGAGGTGGCATTTTAATTGAATTGTGTATTGAGATATGAAGGCTTATGCTCTCACCAACGAAGAGAATGAGGAGGAAGAAGGAGGAGCAGCGACAGAGTAAATGGAGAAGGTCGGTGAGAGATGCGGAAGTCCTGATAGAGAAGGAGCCGAGAGGATAAACATCTGCCTTTATTCCATGAAATTTTCCCATTGTCATCTCCAATGACGTTTCCATTCTCTGATGTTTCCCAGCCAGGCCTATCATATTAAATCGCTTGCTCTGAAAGTGCATAATGCCAAGTACTCCCCGTGGAGGTCAACACTTCCCACAGAACTTCCCACAGTGATGATGGGAATGTTTTCCATTTGCACTGTGACTACTGGTTACTTGAAGTGTAGTTAGCACAATGAAGGGTGAAAACTTAAATTTGATTTCATTTAAGTTGATTAAAGTTTGAATAGTCACATGTTGCTAGCTCTTGACATTTTGATCCCAGAGTTCTAGACCATAATGCAGTGAGCTGCATGGGGGAAGGGTCCACCGAGGCCCTCTTTGCACTTAAATAATAACAAACGACCCTGAAGTATTTGTTGTGCATTGGGAAAGGAACGGAGGGAAAAGAAGGATGGAGCACGAAGGAGGCTCACTAGTCTGGGAATTGGGAAGAATTCTGAACCCTGGCTATGTTCAGGGACCGCAGTGCAGTGCACCAGGGTTACTGAGATTGGTCCGAGGACAGCTTCAACCCAGATAATTCAGATGAGGACTGCAGGAGTTGGCTCCTTCTCTCTTACCAACCTGGTGGCATGAAGCCGGCTGCCCAGCTATCAACCCTAGTAAGAATTTATTACCCTGACTGCTTGTTTGGCCCTGTAAACCCCCTCTCCCACCACCTACACCCCATAGCCCCTGAGTATGCGGACTAAGCATCTTCCCTCAACATGGCCACACAAAACTTGCCTCTGAGACCCTGGCCACCCCCCCACCCCCAGGAACAGAGAGATATCTTTTCCTCCCCTGCTCCCCATTGAACTGAACTAGTTCTCTGAAGCTGTTTCTGGCTGTAGGTGTTCTTTGCCTGTGCATGCACCACCAACCAAGATCCGCCTGCACCCACCCAGCAGCGCCCAGCTAAGCTTCTCCCTCCAGTCCAGCCCTGGTTGCAACAAGCCTGGCTACCCTGAGGGAAAAGTGGATGCAGACCTTATGGCTGTATTGTTCAGTTTTCCATTCCTGTGTCAGAAAATATGACAAAAAAAAACTTGAAGAAAGTTCAATTTTTGGATGGGTTCAGGAGTTTAGTTTGTTATCTCGTGGCCTTATGTTCTTGGGCAGACAATCCTGGTGATGACTGTGCGAAGGACAGTCTTCCCTTGGTGGTGGATAGAAAGCAAAATGAGGAAGGGGTAGGGTAGCAGGGTAACCTTCAAAGTGTATTCCCCAGGACCTACTGCCTCTATTCCAGCCCCAGCTCCCACAGTTGCCACAACCTTGTAAACTACACTCCCACTTAGGGACCAAGCATTCAATATATGAGCCTGCTTGAGAACATTTCATGTTTAAACCACAACCCTAGGACTGTGTGATGTTGAAGGAGCATTACAGTCCATAGCTCTGAGATGTTTGAAGTTCCTCCCCAAAGTCAGGTGGCTCATTCAATAGTGTACACACCACCGAACACCTGGGATGTGGAGGTGGCTCTGTTCCCTGGCTGGGTGGCATTAACCGCTTAAGCTCTTTGCATGTCAGTGTCGCCTTTGTAAGATCACAGGGTGAGCTAATTCCTAAACTCTCTTCTAATTCTAATACCTTGTAAACATGTATCAAAGTCCCGCTGACCTTTAAAAAAAGCAGAGGCATATAACCTTATTTATAAAATCCTATTTGTTTAGCTGTCCACGTACTGCCTGAGGGATTTTCCAGTTGGATCCACCTTAGCATGAAGCATTACTTACAAACCCAGAGGCTGGCTTAAAGGTAATTACTTGAGAAAAGAATTTGTTACCACCAAAATTGTGTAGTATATTTTTAAATAGAACAAAACCTATTTTAGAAGCATTGACTTGACTATGTAGACCAACAGTGACTCATTTAAGCTATATAAGCACTGAATTCAATATTTACAATGCTACATTTAAAGTCATGCAGTACTAATGTGTAGCCTTAAAGGAACATGGGCCATTTATTATCTTTAAAAACTGCTTTTAGAATAAGAAAATTTTCTACTTAAAATTTGTAGTCAAATCAATACATTTCATACTTTTTTTCTTTTTTTTTTGTATAAAATTGGGAAACATAAGAGAGCTGTCTTAGCTGGGCGGTGGTGGCGCACGCCTTTAATCCCAGCACTCGGGAGGCAGAGGCAGGCGGATTTCTGAGTTCGAGGCCAGCCTGGTCTACAGAGTGAGTTCCAGGACAGCCAGGGATACACAGAGAAACCCTGTCTCGGAAAAAACCAAAGGAAAACAAAACAAAACAAAACAAAAAGAGCAGCCCTCTGGTTGCTTTTCTCACTGAGACCATTTTAATGTGCTGTAGCTTTTCTTGTAACTTTCTCTTTATGCATTATAATTCTAGTTATGAAGTATGCATAGCATGTATGTAGTAAGTTTTTAACAGTGAATGAACAAATGCTCCAGGCTTCTACAAAAGTATAGAAATAATACAGTACATGCCCTGAATAAATGAGCCTGGTTTCACAGATGAATTTTGACATTTATTCTAGATCTTTTTCCTTTGAATTCTTAAGCAATGCTACAGATAGAAAATCATTCATTCTTTCTAGCTTTTCTTACAAAAAGAAAATCTCCACTGGAGATAGTATTGTCTTTTGTACTTAAGATATGAGTTATTGAATTTCTTATTCATCAAGAGAAGTTTGACATGGATCCATGTTAGCCCATGGATAGCTAGTCTACCCGTCGTCACTGTACATGTAGAACTCAGTCTCTGAATTCCAAAGTCACCAAATCTGTTTACTTGTAATCACTTGGTTTTTTTTTTTAGTGTTTTTTGTTATGATAGTTTTGTAACTGATGTCCTTTGTGAAGACATTTCTTTGTGAAGACAGGAAAAGATGCTATAAGGAAGAGAGCTGAATCGATTAAATTGATAGTGCTAATCCTGTGATTCACCAGAAAGAACAATCAAGGAAGCAGACAAACAACTCCACCATTTTGGGGCTTTTTAAAATATTAAATACTGACCAAGAGATGAGCTTTAGTCAGGACCATCCCCTGGAATTTCTCACCTGAGAATGGCCTTGAGCCACATGTTGCAGGGCCTTATAAGGACAAACCTATAGGCTACCCTACTTTCCCATGAGGCTTTGTTATTTCCCAAGAACTGCAATTCCCAGCATTCCAGGGAATTACCTGGTTCCTACACCGGTTTACCTTCAGGTTAATTTTGGGCATTGCAATAGATGGGTAAAATATCTCTCCTAAATAATTGAATTAATTCACACCCTTATCAGCAGAACGACATTCTCATTTTCCATTATTGTCTCCAATAATTGATCCTTTCAGACTCTCAGTGTTGGTTAATTTGCTAAGTACGAGGGGACAATCACTGTTTTAAGACTTTACAGAGTTTTGCTGCATTTGAAAGCTCCTAATATTCGTTTTGATGGTTTGGAGTTTTCTCTCAGCGAACATCCTCTAAATTATTTGTCCTTGGTTGTTTTCTCTTCAAATTGATGGGCTTAGTGTAATTTTATGAATAATGAGTACTTGAAGTCAAGTATTACATTATTATCTGTGTTTGCTGCGGTTTGGTTCGGTGATGATTTGGCGAGCTGATAAAAATTTTATCAAAAGCTGTGATGCTTCTAGAGAAGCATTGAAGTGCCACAGAATTATGACACAAAAAGTTAAATGATCTTAATGATAAAACAGTGTCCAAAGGTGTGCAGATTTGTGACAAAAACCTTTTTCACATCTTAAGATACGTGAAGATCCAAGCTTGCAACAGCATGGCTGGGTCTTAGAAACCTAGCTGGGATGGAAAGAACAGACACACAAACACAATGACAGAAATGCGGGGATCCAGTGTGCTATGCTTGCTCTGATGGAAGGTACCTACCACACAGCAACCAGGAGCCTGGATGCCTTTATCATCTACACTGCCCAGGAGACTTGATTAGCTCCTCTCAGCAGGAGGCCTCTGTAGGGGGGCAGTTTCAAGCTGTAAACATCCTGGAGGAGGAAACTGTGGTTGATATTCTGTCAACATTCCCACCAGAATCCTGGGAAGGCTTTGCCACAGGTCTGCAGCGCTCATCCTTGTCAGTAATACACATCCACTCTGGCCAATTGCCTCTGCCCTCTCTTTTGTCATCATCTGTTTCTTGCCATCCTTCCCCTCAGTTGCTTCTGCTTTTCATCTGGGCAGCTCTCACCAGAGCTTGCTTGGTTAGCTCAGGAGGTGGAGCTTCTGGTGGTTGGAAGTTAGGGTTGAGGTGAGGACTCTTGGTGCTTTGGGAGCTGTTCGGTCTCATGGAGACTTTTCATTGTGTCCTGTGTTGGTTTTGCTACACTTTCCCAGCTTCTGTTTCTTCACTATGCAGTGGAGGTAATGAGAATTGTCATAGATGTCATGAGCCCAGCACCTGACCAACACTATCTTACAGGATGTTACTGCATTTGTTCTCTCAGAGCAATCAGTGAGGAATAGGGGACAGTGTAAATAGGATTGCAGTGGTGACATCTATGGAGGGTGGAGGCCAGAGGAGACTGCAAAATCAGAAGGGAAGTTAACATGGGCAAGCAAACCCAAAAAGAAGTCCACGGTGCAAAGAGAGACTTCTCGGACTTGTTTTCTGTTGCCATGATGAACGCCATGATTAGAAGCATCTTGGCAGAGGGGTTTATTTCATCTTGGAGCAGATAGTCCAACATGAAGGGAAGTCGGGGCAGTTAGCTGGAGGCAGGGACTGATGCAGGGGCCATGGCGGAATGCAGCTTACTGGCTTGCTTTCTATGGCTTGCTCAGTATATAATATATAATTAATAGAAGATATATGTAATTTATATGTAAATATATTTCTATAGAACGTAAAATGTATATTTTAAATTTATTTTTATTTTATGTGCACTGGTCCCTTGCTTGCACTCTTGTCTGTGTGAGGGTGTTGGGTCCCCTGGAACTATAGTTACAGACAGTTGTAAGCTGCCATGTGGGTGCTGGGAATTGAATCCAGGTCCTCTGAAAGAGCAGTCAATACTCTTTAACAGTTGAGCCATCTTTCAGGCCCCAGCTTGGCCAGCTTTCTTATGGCACCACCTGTACAAGGGTGACACTAAGTCCAGTGGGTTGAGCCCTCGCACATCAATCAGCAATCAAGAAAATGCCTCACAGACTTGCCTACAGACAATCTCATGGAGGCAGTTTCTCAACTGAGGTTGCTTTTCCCAGATGACTTTAGCTTTTGTCAGGTTGACAAAGAAACTAATCAGACAGCAGGCAAACATTTTTGTAGAAGAAAAAGCCTCCTCTGGTCCAGGAAGCCTTAAGATGTAGCTACATCTCTGAAGAAGATCTAGGGATCAAATTATTTATAGCTCAGATTCCACAAAGCACAGCATTGTGATTTGCTTGAAGTTTATTAACAAGAAGAAAATGTTTATGAAACCAGTCTTTCTCATCATGAAGGTGGGTAACTGAAATTTCATTATGTGGAAAGATTTTTACATTCAAAGAAAGCATCCTTTACAGTAGTTGAACGTCACAAACAGTTGAGAGTTTATGATATTCAAGCATAAACACCTTTCTAAAGTTTTACCCATTATATATAAGAATCATTCGAAAACAAATGCTTAATTATTCCATTGTTTGAGGCAAAGCACATACAATTTATTCTTTTCTTCCTGAATCAAGAGAATCATTATGAATTTTAGCTTTTGTATCATGTCATGATGTAACGATACTCTTGGGAGTTATCAACACATAAATGTGTTCATGAGTTTGTTTGGGTCAGTCCCATGTCTGCCTTTAAAGTTTTATTCTGTTTTGCTTGCTTTTATTTGTCTTCTGATGTGTTGTCAAACATATTGTAAATATTTATAAAATGAAAATAATCAGACTCCAAAAAAAAAAAAACCCTCAAGAAACTATCCTTACAGTTCCTGTAACTTTAGTCAAAATTTCTTTTATGTCTTCTTTGTGATAAGCACTGGGCTGTGAGCTTAGCATGTAGAGATGAATAGATCCTCCACTCTCCAGAATCCATATGCTGATAAAATAGCAACATTCCCGGGGGTAATAGGCCTGTAATTTATTCTGTAAATGAAGAAACCCCCCCTGCCATGTTCATGATTTGTGCTTAATCCTGCTACTCAGCTGTATTTCCAGTACTTGGAATAGAAGAATAAGGAAGTTTCCAAGGGTGGGTAAATTCCTTTTATCTATTAAATAGCTGCTGTATAATATGAGCAGAGACTACACTGAGAAGGGCTTTGAAGAACTCTTTGTAAGGCTGTCTACTAGTAAAGTGTGTCATGTCTCTCTTTTTTGACAGAGGTTTTTTGGATAGAAAGATCTTGTGAAATTTGATTTTTCTGTCTGTTCAAAATGATGTCATAATTGATATTTTAAATATTAAAAACATGTAGGTGTCCTATGAGATAGGAGTAAGTGATAGGCAGTAAGGGAGAGTAGGAGCCAGGGAGTCTTGTGCTCCTAGGATGGAAAGGGATGAGTGGCCAGTGGCTTGACTCCTGAAGGTTGGTGGTTATAGAACCAGCTTATGCTTGAGAAAGAATTTATGTTTACAGACAAAACTGAAGGCTGTGTGGGATTTCTGTCATGCAAAGGCCTTGAAGACCCAAGATGAGTTCATGTACCCTGGGCTTCTGCAAAGATGCTGGGGAGTCTTTCATACAGTGATGGCCTACCATAGATGGGAACCTTGCATTGTTCTAGAGACTGTAGAGTTGGATGCACCATCCTTGAGACCGTAATGTAGTAAAAGTTAAAGGCACTAGCCAGAATGAGGGAAGTGTACCATGATAGACTTGCTTTAGATCACTGTCTGCTTTTGCTCTGTAGGAGGCATTTCCAGTACCAGCATCTGATGTTTCAAGAACAACATTGATTCTGGGAAAATCAGAATAAACTTGAAAACTACCATGCTAAAGCACCTAAGAATAGCATCCCGAGAGTATTGTGTGATTATCCCTGGGGAAATGCAAACGAGCATTTATACCACAGAGAGGTTACCATTTTTTTTTTTTTCAGGAAGAGCTTAAAACCCACTCAAGTCTAGCTTAGTGAACCAATGAGATTTCTGGTGTGTGCGTGAAAACTTACAGGAGGGTGATGACTCGGAGGCAATGGAACACTACAAAACCCACTGAGCATGAGTGATGGTTTATCTAAGTTTTACGCCTTGAATGCCCTGCACACTTGCAGGTGCTCTGTGGTCTGAGTCGCTCCGTACTCTGCAATTGCTAGCGCTTACATAGCTTTAGGAATCTGTTAAGTTTCAGAAGCTCCTTGAGACTTGTGAGTTGTTTGCTCTTTTGAGCCTTGTCACCTTTGCTTAATCCCATGCCTTAAAGAGTCTCCTCCAGGACCAAATGAGGAAATGGATATGCAGCAAAAGGCAGCTGATAAGATCAACAATCTGAGCAGAAAGTGACCCCTGATAAATGTCAAATAATGTTTCATTCACAATATGTATATTTAAGGAAAACAAAACAGGAAGCATAAAACAACAACATTCAGCTATGTATTTAGGCAGATGGGTACAGAGAAAAGTCAGTAAGAAAACTGGGTATTAAAGAAATGTCTGCTATTGAAATCTAAAAATAGTCTGGCTGCTTATTCATGGTAAAAGTAAAATTTGTGACTGAAATGATATTAATAATGAATTAATTCCATAATGCTGCAAAGACTTGGTAAAGACAATAAAGATGTTAGAAGAGAAATTATGAAAAATAAAGGGAAAGGTTATATAAGTACATAAAGTACAATTACATCTCCAGAGCGATAGATAGATATACAATTGGTAAGCAGATGAGAGGGATGGTTGAAAGGAAATATTAATGGACCAGCAGCTGGGTATGGTGATTCATATCTGTAATGCCAGACTTGAGAGCTTGGGCCAGTACAATTGTTGTAAGTTTAGGGTTAGCCTGGGCTATATAATCAGACTATGATCAGGTAGAAATTGAATATTAATATCAAACAGATTAAGTGAAATATATTCAGGAAGATTAATTGAAGACCTCAAGGATACATTGGGGAGAAGGGCTACCTTCTGATTGGAATGACAATTAGGCTAATGGTTACTATCTCAGCTTCAAACATAGAGCTTAGAAAAGGAGTGGTGCTCTTAGCGTGCAAAGGGGAGAAGCTGCCACTCTACATGGAGGTAAGCTGTTGCTTGAGAGTGTGAATGCAGAACATTTTCACATATGTAAAAGGATAGTTTACACAGTTACACTAACATTCTCTAATTGGCCATACTAAATAGAAATTCTCTCTCAAGCTAAACTGTCACTTGAAAGCAACTGTCAAATAGGCCCAAGCTCCAATTGAAAACCAGTGACAGTCCTTTAATGAACATACTAGGCAAAAAGAATACTTTTCCAAATAATAACTATAAATATAATTAGCAATAAGGAGAGTAGTTAACTATCAACTGTATCTAAATTATGGAGTCAGCCTAAGTGTCCCCCAACAGTAAGTTGATACAGACATTTATCTACATGTATCTACCTATACAAAATAAATGGAATCTTAGTAAGCCATAAATGAGAATGACATGCCATTTACAGAAAAATAGAAGGAGCGGGAGACCCTAACTGAAAAAAGGTGGTTCATGAAAACAAGTTTTCCATGTTCTCTCTTCTATGTGGAGGCCAGAGTCAAAGGACATGCAAGTAGAAGGAAGAAAAGTGGTAGGATCTAGGGTCATCTGAGAGATGAAGGCTCTCTGAGATAGAGACCCGCCTGGTCTACATACTGTGTTCTAGACCTTTCAGGGCTACATAATGAGACTTGTCTAAAACAAAAAGAAAGAGGTTGCTGCTGGATAAACCCCAGACCAGGTGGTTCTCAGGCTGTTGGAGTTTAGTTTTGCTTTGTCTTGTTTTATAGGAGGAATGTAGATCAAGTTGGAACATTGGGGTAGAAAAGCCCCACAAGACAGTAAAGATAACTTAATGCACCCTGGTGGGAACTTAGAAGACATGAAAGTTGGGAAAGATGGAAAGTAAGGAAGGGCCAGGCTCATGAAACTTCAGAGGGGATCATAGACTTCACAAGGAATTGGGCTGGTACTACTTGTGAGATATTTTGACCAAGAATCTGCCCAAGTCCAAGAACATGAGTAACATTGAACTTCAAGTTATTAATGGATGGGTTTGTTAATGCAGAGGAAACATGCATGAGGAAGCTTAAAGTTCTGGACAAGGAAAAAAATCCCATAGTCCGTAGTCATTTACTCATCACCCATCACCCATCAATGGCTTCAACTTGCAAAGGTGAACATTTATTTATGTGAAAGGAGAAATCCTCAACTGAGAATATGGCTGAGGGTTTGCCTAAAAGCATGCTTTGTCTCTCCAGGGTTAGCACACAGAAATTAATGTAACTGTATTCCCAGGAGACCAAGCTGGACCCTAATCTGGCAATGAACGTCAGCAGTGCTGTCCCCATTTTGGAAACATAAAGGATGGGGTTTCAAGTATTCATGGAGTCTTTCTTTATTGTTTCAGAAAGTAGATGGTGTGTGGGTGGGCTAGAGTTCCTACAATGAGGCCCTTAAAGGCCACTGTGTGAAACTGTAAAGGTGAAGGCTGGATTATAGTGCAGCCCCTGACATGGTGGTGATAACAGTACTGTCAGACATCTGCCAAAGAGAGCTGTGAACATGGGAGTGGAGCCAGCCCAAGAGAATGCCTATATGTCCTGCAAATGGCAGAGATTAGGGTGTGTGTGTGTGTGTGTGTGTGTATGCATACATGCATGACGTGTGGGTACTTTGGAACTCAATCAGTTTTCTCACTCATCCAAGAAGCAGTACTCGAAGATGTAGGATTTGCTGTTTTCACTGCCAGATTTTGATCTGAACACGTCTTGTTATGTCCTGATCCTTCCACTTTTGAGAATGCATACTCTGTGCCATTGTATGTTGGCATTATATAGCTTGTTTAGATTTTATAGAAATTCACAGTTAAAAGATTTTGAATTTTTTAAAGTACTGGACTTGTTAAAAACTATAGAGGCATCTAATATTAGCCTGAATGCATTTCACATTGCGATGTTGTCATGATCCTATGGAACAAGAGGTGAAACCTTATGACTTCAAAATGTTGTGTTTGAGTTCAAGTTGGAATGGGGTGGATTTGTACTGGTTACTGTTAATTGCTGTCTTCATAGATTCTAAAATAATCTGGGATATGGGTGTCTGGACACATCTGTAAGAGATTACCTTGATTATTTAATTGATATAGGAATACCAACCCAGTATAGGTGACACCATTTCTGACTGGGGTTCTGAACTTGGCCAATGAAGAAAGCAACTGAGCAGGTGCAGCGCTGCTGTTGCCTCCTTGCTGACTCTGGACATAACGTGACCAACTGCTTCAAATTCCTGGTGATTTTATTTCTCCACTATGATGGATTCCCTTGAAGTGGGAGACAAAATATACCTTTTCCCTTGAGTTCCTTATTAAAGAGTATACAATAATAAAAATAGAAGAGAAGCCAACATGGGGAGAGTCCAAGGGATGAAGAAGGGGAAGTGAAGAAGAAACAGAGTGGGTAAGAAGGAGTGAGAGGGTGTGAATGTGATCAAAGGACTAGTCACTTATGGAAACATATTGAGATGGCTTGCTTAGTTTGCGACGTACAATACAAAAGCAAATTAGTATACACTAGTTAATGAGGAGAAGCAGTCAGCAACTGTATGAAGGTGGAACTAAGATTTGGGATAAAAAAACAGAAAGAGGAGGACAGAGCTGGGTTTGTACCCAATGTGCTCAGCCATCAGGCTGCTACTTCTCAGAGAGTCTTGGTTTGCATTCAGAAGAAGAAAAAAACATTTGAAACTTAAATGCCCAGCCATTTCTTTTTTCTTGTACACAAGGGAGGTTGGGGAGGCAACACAACTTTTACCAGCTATTGCCAGGCAAGATGGGAGAAGAAAGTAGGCCAGCGCTAATCTGAAAGATTTGGACCAAAATATACACTCACCCAACATGGAGCTATGGCTTATACAAAATACAACTAATAGCAAGTTTGGCACACATATTACAATGTTAAAACATATTTTAATGTTCAACTTAAATAACTCTTATTTATTACTCAGGATTATTCAAGCTTCCTGTCTTTCTCCTCAATGTGAGTTATTGTGAACTTAATGGAGTACTCTCCTTTAGAGGACTTAAGAATTGAAAGTTGAAATCTGTGTCAACATCATGACAGGACAGATAAAAATGTTCTTTGCATCATTTTTAAAGATGTCTAATTTATTAAGCTTGACACCTGTGCTTGGATTAGCTGGATGTGGATCCCGTATTCCTTCTTTGCTAGAGCTGTATGTCCTTGAATATTGACACAAGCTACTGTTCTATCATGTAATGTTGCTCAGACACTGTCAAATAAGAGATATTTCTAGCTGGATATGATAGTCCCAGCACTCCATGGGCAGAGGTAAGTGGACATAAGTTCAAGCCTGGGTTTGACTTTGTAGCAAGACCAACTTGTGATATAGCACAAACCTAAAAGAAAATAAATGTACATGTCTATCTCACAAAATAGGTTCAGACCATGGAAGACTCACTTTCAGATGTATTTTAATATGAAAAGTAGCAAGGCAAAGAAAAAGACCAAATACAATGACCTTTTGAGAGAAGTGGTTGCCTTTGAAAGGAAGTTTTGTGTCTATTGGTGAGTGGTCATCAGCATGATACATTTTCCTATATGATATCCTGAATAATTTACCACAAAAATAAAGATATATGCCAAGGAAAACCTATAAGACTACAGTAAGACTTACTCATGAATTAATTTATTCACTAAGAACTTATCCATCTGTACATATTCACATATGCATCCATAATATACACATAATTAATACACACATGCATGTGTATACCATCCTCTATCCTGATACTTTTGTGTTGTCCTAGCTTCAGCAAAGCATGAGTGACACAATATAAACCCTTGGTCCTCAAAGTTTATTTTATGGTAAAAGAGAAATGCATGCCTTAATACGTTACCATTTAATCAAAATAAGATGATGGAAACACAAGTGATGACCATATATGATTTAGAGCTAAAATAGCATCACAAATAGGCACACTTTTCAAAATTATTGTGAAGCAGATGCAGCAAGACTAGGGATATTGAAGAAGTTATGAAAAATGAGGCTGTGAAATAGAAATGGGAGAGAGAGAGAGAGAGAGAGAGAGAGAGAGAGAGAGAGAGAGAGAGAGAGAGAGAGAGAGAGAGAGAAAGAGAGAGAGAGAGAATCTGGCTATGATGGGGGACAATGACTGGGAAGGAAAGCTGACCCTAGACTGTCAGCATATATGTAGGTTAGTAAGTATCTGTGCAAGTCACCTTGGTGGAAAGTGACACACTTTTAAACTGGCAGTATGTAATTTCCACAAGTGGCATCACTTGGAAATTTTCCAAGGAAGAGCTTACAAAAGCCAGACCAAAGCACACACAGGGAGATATAATGACATATGGAAAGAAGCTGACAGTAGTTGATGAATCTAAGTTTAAATCAATGATGACTTGGGAGGTGTTACACTTCTTTAGAAGAATGTAACAGAGAAGAATTTAGTTATATATTTGACCATGTCTTTTGAGGCAAGTAGAACTTCATGAAAACAAGGATGATGTTCTGTGTCCAATATGGTCTCTAATAACCTATTGTGGCTCTTAAGAACTTGAAATGTGCCCAGTGTAACTCAGGAACTGCACTTTAAGTTTTAGTCAAAAATAAGTAAATTTCGATGCATTTTAATAGTTTCACATGAGTGGAGGTTACCATACCAGACAAAGTTAGCATGTTTGAAAGTGTGTGGCCCTTCTCTCAGTCTAGAGAAAAGGCTTACTATGTACACAGGATTGACATGTAAATTCTCTTTGGTAACCGAAATTGTCATTTAAAGAGCTAGAGAGATGGCTCAAGAATGCTTGTTCTGCAGACATGAGGACAAGAATAGAGATAATGGGGCTGGCGAGATGGCTCAGCAGGTAAGAGCACTGACTGCTCTTCCGAAGGTCCTGAGTTCGGATCCCAGCAACTACTGGTGGCTCACAACCACTCGTAATGAGATCTGACACCCTCTTCTGGTGTGTCTGAAGACAGCTACAGTGAATTACACCAGACCCGGAGCAAGCGGCAGAGATCCTGAGTTCAATTCCCAGCAGCCACACACATGATGGTTCACGGCCATCTGTACAGCTACAGTGTACTCATATACATAAATAAAATAAAATAAATCTTTGCAAAAAAAAAAAGAATAGAGATGATGACACCCACAGAACAAGCTGGTAGTCCCCACAAATCCCTGTAATCCAGCTCTGGTGAGGGCAGAAATAGGTGATTGCTAGGGATGCTGGATTTTAGGTTCACTGACTGAATCAAGAGTTCCAGGTCCAATAAGAGATCTTGTATTAAAAGAGTAAGCAGCGGGTGATAGAGGAGGATATCCAATGGCCCCTCTGGCTTCTGAATGTATGCACTGGTCCACATACCACAGACAGGCACACACACACACACACACACACACACACACCACAACTGAAAATGAATGAACAAATAAACACTCTAAAAATCTCATTTGGAAAACAAAAAGCTTATTAAATCAACAAATAGTCAACACTTCTGGTTAATTCTAAGTATCTGCTTGTCATAACCTAGAATCACCTAAGGGGTCCTCAATTGGGGAAGTGCTTAAGTCAGGTTGGTATGTGGGTATGTCAGTAGGGGGATTATTTTGACTGTTAGCCCATCGTGGATGGAACCATTCACCAGGTAAGGAGCTCAGAACTATGTGAGTCAAGAGAAGGGTGATGAAATTTAGTTAGTAGACAGGCACAATGATGAGTGCATCAGGTCTCCACTGAATGAGGTGTCACTAGCTGCTCGAGGTCCTCCCTTTACTTCTCGTCAATCATGGGCTGAACCATGATTGGTTCATGGGAACATGGGCTACACCATGTAGGAGGTATAGCCTCGGTGGAGGAAGTACACCACTGGTGGTAGGCTTAGAGATTAATGAGCCTTGTCCTCTTTCCAGTTTACTCTCATTACTTCATGCTTATATTTGAAAATGTGAGTGCTCAGCTTCCCGTTCCTGCTGCCGTGCTTTCTGTTTGCTGCTATACCTCTGCACCATAGTAATATCATCCCTCTGAAATGGCAAGCCCAATTAGATACTTTTTTCTATCAGTTGCTTTGATCATGATGTTTTATCATAGCAACATAAAAGAAACCAATACAGTGTTTTTCCAAGAAAGAGAGATGAAAGTAGAATAGTGTTTATTTGTTGAGTTAAGAAGTATAATTGCCATGTGCTAGCTCTTTCATATTGTTAATGTAAGCCACAGTGGTGGCAGTAGAGTCATGGTGCCCAGACAAAGTAAAGGCACTCAAACAAAGGCATCCCATTGCGGGTTGAATTAAGTTAAATCAGTGTAAAACATCTTCAGAAAATTACAACAGGTCTTCCATTGACCTATGCATCTATTTATGTGGAAATAGAATAGTGTGCCCTACTATCTGGGTCTGTAGTATAGCTTGAATCAGGGATGGTAACGACCATACCATTCATTTTGCTTGGGATTGCTTTGGTTATCTATAGACTTTTGTGCTTCCATGTAAATTTTAATAGAAAAGGGGATCTATATATAATCTCATACAATTACCATCATCTAATTCTTGACAAATATATGCAGGAAATTACGCAGAAGAAAAGACAGTATCTTAAAAAAATGATGTTGTAAAAACTGGGTATGTACATGTAGAAGAAGAAACTACATCTTTTACCCAACAAAATTAAACTCCAAATGGATTAAGGATCTCAATGTAAGACTTGGAACTCTGAAATGCTTGACAAGATATAGGCATAGGTAAAGACTTTCTCAGTATGACCTCCATTGCTTAGGATATAAAGTGAACAACTGACCAACAGAAACTCATAAAGTTAAAATGTTTTGCACAGCAATAGAAATGCTCGATTGAGTAAGGTGTCAGCTTAGAGAATGGGAGAGAACCTTTGCCAGTTGTGTGCCTGACAGAGCATTAATGTCCAGAAAACACAAAGAATTCCAGAAACTAAATGTCAAGAAAACAGCCACAGTTTATTTAAAGAGTAGACTGTGGAAATGAACAGAGACTTCCAAAAAGAAGAAATGCAAATGGCTGTAAATCCTTTTCAAAATATTGAACATCTTTAGCCATTGGTGAAGAGAAAATCAAAACTACATTGAGACTTCATCTCACTTCAGTCTGAGTGGCGATTACCAAGAAAGCAAATGACAGCAAATGATGGCAAAGGTTGGGAAAGGGAACTCTTAGACACTGTTGGTGGCAATTGTAAGCTGATGCAGGCACTAGGGAAATCAGTGTGGATGTTTCTCACAAAGCTGAAAGGAGATCTACTGTAGACACAGATTAGCAATGGCACTCCCAGGCATATACCCAGGACTCCATTCTCTGTGACAGATATCTGTACATCTATGTTTATTTCTGCTCCATTCACGACAGCTAAGAAATTAATTCAACTTAGATGTCCACTAACTAATTAATAGATGATGAAAACCTGATCTATTTGCAGAAGGAATTTTATTGAGCTGCAAAGAAAAACTAACTTGTGAAATTTTCAGGAAAAGGAATGGAACTAGGAAACAGAATATTGACTGAGATAACCCAGATTCAGAAAGACAAATTGACACATGTTCTCTCTCATGTGGGCCTTATATTTCAAGTTTTAGATTTCTCTGATTGGTTGGAGTGGGTGTCAGTAGAAGCCAGGATGTAAGAAAAGAGCTACCAGATGAAGGGTTGAGGGTAGAGGAATGTGTGTAGTGGAAATACTTGTAGAAAGGTTTCAACAGGGATGCAGGTGTCAGGGGATGGGGTAAAGTCAGGCATGGTGGGCGTGTCACCTGAAAGTAAGCATGTTAGAAAAAGCCATATAGGAATTTATCACTTTACACATTAACTTAAAAAATGTTTTTATGCTGTTGTTTGTTTTTCTTGTTTTTTAAGGAGGAGGATCTCAAATGGAGCCTTCCTGCATGGATGGATAATGATAATGTCATTCCTAGAAGTCATGCCTTTATAAATTAAGATCCCAATGTTGGAGGAAGGATGCTTCTGTGTGAAGTGTTGGCCAGGGACTATGCACTGGCCCCCTGAACAATTCAAGCTCTTGCTTTCCCACCTGTGTTAGGTGGTGGTAGCAAGTGGCAGGGACTATGCACTGGCCCCTGAACAATTCAAGCTCTTGCTTTCCCACCTGTGTTAGGTGGCGGTAGCAAGGCTACCTGAAGACATCCTAGGCTATGGTAATGGGACACAGAGAAACAGAGCTGGAACAGAACTGAAGCTACCTCACTGCTGGTTACCTTTTGTACTCCGGAGTAGGTGTATTCAGGCTTTTAAAGGGGAGTCTAATCCAGCCTCAGTCTTGTACATTGACTTGCCAGCCAAGACATTGCCACTGATGATATGATTGTTGCAGTAGTAACTAACTACTCCCTGTTTGGATTCAAGGCTATTCCTTTGGAAGGAATAATGCTGAGTATTGTAAAGGCGGTCAGAGCCTGTGGCTAGGGAGGGCATATGCTCTAGTGGAATCTACTATTGATGTTTTACTAAATGCAAATATACTGCTTTCTAACTATATCTCTATCTACAGACCAATGAAGCTCTCAGCTTTCCTCACAGAAGCTTCTTTTGTCAGTGGTTGATGATCAGTGCAGACTCATAACTGGTCAAACTTCTGGGAATAAGGGACAGTTGAATGCTCAACTCCAAGCGAAACAACTAAATCATCCACTCTAAAACTACGGGAAAGATGCAGTAAAGATGGAAGAATTGGAGGATGGGGAGGGGTGCTGTAGAAATGCTATCTTCTGGATATGACATGGCCATTGCTGTCATAAATGCACAGCTGTTGTGATCATCTCCACAAAACCTTCACACACACACACACACACACACACAACATGAGAGTAGGAAAGAGACTCAGGGACTGAGAAGTGTGTCAGAAGAGGAGGGAAGAGGATGAGAGAAAGTAATGGATGGAGGAAAAAAAATCACAATACATTGTATATAAGTACAAAATTATCAAAATGTAAAAACTGTTAATTTTACAATAAAAATTATAGTGGCATTTGTCTCACGTTTGGCTAGTGGGAACAGTCTCCATGTAATGAACTCTCACTGCCCTTTACTGTGATTAGAATTAGCTGAGAAGCATAAAGGTACCCATGTTTCTAGCAGTGAGTTCTTTATTTTTTTGTTTTTAACATTTATTTTTTATTTATATGTCTGTATGTGCGTATGTTATGTGCAGGTGGTTACTAGTGGAGAGCAGCCGAAGGAGTTAGATGTTCTGGAGCTGTAGTTACAGGCAGTTGTGAGGGCTCAATGTTGATGCTGGGAACTGAACTCAGGTTCTTGCAAAGAACAGCAAGCACACTTATCAACGGAACCATTTCTCCAGCCCCCAGAGAACATTCTTGATATTTAAAAGTATGCTGTAGTTAAGGAACAAGAACAAGTTCGTTGGGGCATGCATGACACATATTTATCATAGAGGGGGAGAATGGAGTCCATCTTGACTTATCAAATATGGTTTTATGGATGACTCCTTCTTTTGCAAACATGTTGCACTGATTCATTAATGTCTTTTCCTTTTTCGCCATTAGAAGACATGGGATTTCTGAGTGTGGCATTAAGTAGTTGTTCTGTTTGTGTTTCTTCTGTTATAAACTTAACCTGCTCAGCTTGACGATTAGTGTTATTTATCAACTTGAGAGAGTCTATAATCTGGGAGATGGGCCTGTGGGCATGCTTGTGGGGTATCCCTTTGATTACAGTAATGAATGTGGCAAGAGCCACCCACTGTGTATGGCACCGTTCCCAGGCCTGAGATCCTGGACTGTACACACAGTGAAAGGGAAAGGAACAGAGTGTATGTATTCATTGCTTTCTTCTGATTGCAGATATGATGTGATCAACTGCTTCAAGCTCCTGCTGCCGTAACTGCCCAGACACAATGGATCTTGAAATGTGAGATTCAATAACCTTCACTATCCTTTACGTTGCTTTTGTCAGAATATTTTATCACAGCAACAAAAGAGAAATTAAGATAGAAATTGATATTGAGATTGGGGGTGTTTCTGTATAAAATAAGCCTAACTATATAGTCCTTAGGCCCAAGGCACTGTTTTGTGGAAGAGTTTGGGACTTTGCTTACAGAAGCCATAGCATGCTGGAAAAAGAAATTAGTGGATCATCCTGTTGGAAACTTGGAAGACAAGAGTGCTGAGAGAAATGTGAACAGTAAGAGATCTGGCTCCTAAGGATCAGATGATCAGAATTCATCTCACTGTAGAAAGCATAAACTTCTCCAAAACAACTGTCTGGGAGAGTGTTTTCTAGGGCAGACACAAAAAATCTGATGTAGCTGGGGTCAAGGAGGGCCAGCCTCCTCCCTCAGCTGGCAGCGAAGCTTGGTAGCATTCTTCACATGGTACTGGTTTTGGAAGATGTTAAGACTGAGAAGAGGGCAGCTAAGGGAGGCAATGGGTGATGGATCCAAGTTCCTGGAGAGAGGGCTGAGAGTCTGTTGAATGAAGCTGTGAGGGTGGAGCTTAAGTTACATTAGGGATCTCAGAATGGTGCAGATGACAGGACCATGGAATGGATGCACAGGATAGTTTTAGACATGGAGTGGATTCAGGCCTGGACAGAATCTGTGTGCTACAGACAGCAGAGATGGAGGGCATGGGTAGGGCTACCTAAGCATCTTGGAGCCTTGATAGTTTTAAGCCCGAGATATCAGATAAGAGGCAACAGTGTTTGGTGTCTGTGTTGCTGGACTTTTGGTTTGCTTTGCTGTGATTGTTTCTTGATGCGCCTCATCTCTTCTCCTTGTAATGGTGATGTATACTTTCTGCCACTCTATGTTGGAAGTATGAACTTGATTTTGATTTTATAGGAGCTCTCCACTAAAACTTTCGTCTTTTAGAGACTTTCCCCTGGGATTGTTAAAGGCTCATGTGGATTTTTAACAGGTGGGCTATATTTTTCTCTGTGAGATGAACACACGACTTAGGGATAGAAAGTGTAAGGCTATGGCTTCAAAGTGACGTGTTTGAGTGTCAAGTAAACAAGGAGTGGAGCTGTGATGGTTATGTTAATTGTCATCTTGATAGAGTCTGGGAGATGGGCCTCTGGGCAGGCCTCTGATTACATTATCTTGATTATATTAATTAATGTGGGGAGACCCACCCACTGTAGGTGACATCATTCCCTGGCTGGCATCCTGGACTGTATATGTTGGGAGAAGGGAACTGAATAGCATATATGTATTCATTGCTATCTACTTTTCGCTCTGGATGTAATGTAATGAACTGCCTCAACTGTATTGACTTCCCCACATTGAACTGTGAACTAAAATACACCCTTTCCCTCTTAGTTTCCTTTTGTCAGACTACTGTAAATCACAACAGGTGAGAAACGATGACACCCTGTGTCTGTGCCATGGGAAATTCGAGAATTCCTTCCCGAGGATGAAGAGCGTATTTCTCTGCTCTGTTGTTGCAAGACTTGGCCATGTGACTTGTTTTGATAAAGAACCAAGAGCCAAGTGATAGGAACAAAGGGTATAAGTGTCTGCATCATTTAGCTTGGCCTTCTATAGCTTGGCCTCATATATTTCTGTTTTTCTCCATGAAGAGAGCCTGTCTCCATGAAGAGAGCTACACCTGTCTGGTGTAACTACTGGTTAATGACCAGGTGGAAACTTTAGCCCAATTGGCAGCCAGAAGCTAAGTGTTATTAGTTCAAGATGAGATTAGGCCAAGTCCAGCTATTCTACAGATGTTATAGAGAAACAAAAGAAGTACTGATCAGCCACCAAGTTCCTTGGATTATTTGTTATATAGCATAATTGCAACAGAAATATGACTAATATAGAGGGATGGGCTCTATTTTTACTGGTTTAAGAGCTAATTATGTTCCAATATATTCTCACTGAGTAATTTAAAAGTTTTGCTCATTTATTTGTATTTTTAAAATAGTTTGAGGATATATATAACTGACTGGTTTTTTTTTTTGAGGGTCAGTTAAAACAGAGAAAACTTTATACCTATTAGTATTGTTTAGGTGGGTGCTAGCATTTGAATGAGGAAGTGTGTCACAGATATATGTGTTAAAGGAGTGGTCCCAAAGGTGGTACTATTAGAAAACACTATGGGCTTTAGTGAGATCACTTCTTGTGGAGGGCATTCACAACACACTCTTCCAAGGAAATGTGGGTCCCTGGTGTTAGTCTCTCTCTATTTCTTGGCTCACAATATAACTGGTTTGCTGTCATTTGTTCCAATCATGATATGATTTCTGCTTAAGAGACACAAAACAATGGGTTATCTGATCTCAGACTGGAAACTCAAGAACAATGAGCTAACTAAAACTTTTCTCTTTGTAAAGTTGTCCAGGTATTTTGTTATAGCTATGTAAAGTAGGCTTAATTATTTGATAGTTTCTCTGATTTAATTGTTGCTAATTATTGATTTGTGCATAAAAAAAGAGGGTAGAAGATAAGGGATATGTTTCTCTCATCCTGTATGTGTTCTTGAACATTTAGCAAGGCCAGGGATGTGTGGGGAGAATATAAGAAATACAGCTTTTCTCAAATAGATCTCACAGTCTAATAGGCTAAATAGACAAGTAACTCAATCATTAAGATAAAGATGAGGGAGAGGGGTGAATATTGTCAAAATATCTAATACAATTGGAAGAAAATATCTCTATGAAACATGTGCCTGTCAGCTACAATGAATGTACAGTGATAAGAAATCAGAAAGAAAAAATGAACAGTAGGGAGAAATACAGTGGCTTGTGAGGGCTTTGGGTATCACTCCAAAGGGATTTCTTCTCTTAAATAAACTATTGTGATGTAATGGCTAATGATACATATCTGTAAAAATGTTTTTCCTGTACACAATTTAGAACCTTACTTGAGCTTCTAGAATCACCAAAGCCTTGGCCCACATCTCTCTCTCTCTCTCTCTCTCTCTCTCTCTCTCTCTCTCTCTCTCCACACACACACACACACACACACACACACACACACACACACACATTTTTAAGGTGGGATATAATTGTAGTTGATACTTACTAATTGTTCTGCCATAATGCCCTTGATTCAAGTCTCAGAGTGAACTTTTAGATTTGCTGCCTCTAGTTAATATTTCTGACAAAGTAATATGGAACCCCACCTTCAATTAAGAGGCACAGTACTCTGATACTATGTATAGTATAGTGGCTATTTTTTGAGTTTTCTGTGACATAACCAATCTCTTTCACACAGAAATTCCGAGGCTCTGTTAATTTTTTTCTGTGTAAGCCTTTCGTGGATGGACTATATACCTCAGGGTTTAGGAGTTTGTGTAAAGAATTTTTTAGAAGCATAAACCTCTATAAACCCTTTAAACCTTGACATAAATTCTGTTGAAAGGAAGTGAAATAAAAACCCAGTAATATCCGTCCAAGCTGAATGCTAATGACGGACGAGGGGAAATCTGGGAGTCAAAGTTTTCTTGACTATTTTTAGGTTTTGACAAGATCCCCTCAGGGGAACTCTGTCATCCTAGTACTTACAGAATTGGATTTAGATCTATGGAAATCAGAAGAAATACTGTCTGTTTCTCTTGCCTTCTTGAATCTTTACATGACACATCTTAGAAACAAATGGCCTCCAGAGGTGAGAGGAGCCTAATGCTTTTGCAAGCACAGGAAGATGTTGCTTTTGTTCTCAATTTGACAATCTCTAGCTTAGATCACCCACACAGAGAGAAGGACTCAGAAGGCCATTGTGCTAAAATATACGGTCTGCCGGTTTCTATTTTCCAGTTTGCTCTTCTACTTTCCCCTCTTTCTTGGGTAAATTGAGCATTTCAATCTCCTTAATTGATTTATTATTTATACTCTCTTTAACAGGCTTTGATGGTTTCCCTGAAGTTTACTTCATCTTATTTATTAGTGTGTGCATAAATTATTTCTTAGCTCTCTTCTTTGAGTTCCTCCTCAATTTTTATTGTTTATAATCATTATATGTGATATTGAGTTATATAAGCCTATTTTCATAAACGTAAATGCTATACATTGAGCATGTAGGCCATCATACCCCACTTCACCTCTCTGCTCCCTCCACAGTCCTTTAATTTCCTTTGTCTTCCTAGACAGTTCCATGTTTACTTCCATGTCATACATTTGTACATTATTTTATGAATCTGTATAGAATCTAGGGATCACATAGAAGGGAAAATATATGGCACTCATCTTGAGAGACTGGCAGAAGTCAATTCTACTGAGTTGTATTCCTTTTTCTTGCAAACAACATAACTTCATTCTTTATGGCTGATAAATTTCTATATGTATTGGCCTTTTCTCTACCCATTCTTCTGCTGGTGGACCTCTCCTGGTTCTACACCTTTGGTGTTGTGAATAGTGTGCAATAATCATAGCTATGCAAGTAAAGTCAATACCCCATCTCGGAGTCCTGCAGGCCAATAGCCGGGAGGAGCTCCGTTGGCTGATCTATTTTTAGTTGTGCTGAGGAACCTTCCTGTTGGTCTCCAGTGTGGGTGGGCTAGTGTCCATCCACCAACACTGGACCAGGGTTCTTCTTTGTCTGTGCTTCACCAGCAGTTCTTGATATTTGGTTTGGTAATCACTCTCATCCTAACTAGAGTGAGGCAGAAATCTCATTCTTGTTTTAATTTGCATTTTTCTGATGAACAGTGGAGTTGGAATTTCTCATATGTTCATTGTTCCTATGTATTTCTTTTGGGTACTAGTTAGTTTATTAGTCTGTTTTTTCATTGGGTTTGATTTCTTTATAAACTTGAGTTTCAGTTAATTGTGTGTTGTAGTTGCTAATCATTTGTCTGATGAATAGCTGCTGGATCTTCTCCCATTCTTTCTCGACCTTCAGTTAACTCTTTTGACTTTCGTGAAGTTTCTTTGCCAGCTGTTGGCAATATTTCCTGAATGACTCAAGCCTCACCCTTTCTGAATTCTGTCTTTGCCTATGCCTATAGCTTATTGTCTTATTTTCTTCAGACTATTTCAGAGTTGTGTTTCTTACACTAAGGCCTTTGATTAGCTTTGAATTAATTTTTCTGTAGGGCAAGAGATGGAAATCTAGTTTCAGCTTTATAAATGTGAGTGTCCAGCTTTCTCAGCACCAGTGCTGGAAAAGTCTGGTTTTTTTTTCTCCAGTATAACCTTCTCCCATTTTTATAAAACTTCAGGTGGCTATAACCGCATAGGTTCATATCTGTGTTTACCTCATTCCATTAACCCATAAGGTATGTTTTGTGCCAGCGCCATGCTGTTTTTGTTACCAGGTTTTGTACTATAACCTGAAATTGGATGTGGTGAAGCTCCAGCATTAGCCTTTTTAGCGAAGATTGCCTTGGTTATTCAGGATCTTCAATGCTTCCATAAGAATTTTCTGAGTTCAAGGCCAGCCTGGTCTACAGAGTGATTTCCAGGACAGCCAGGGTTACACAGAGAAACCCTGTCTCAAAACAAAACAAAACAAATCATTTTTTTTCCTGTTTATGTGTGGACTAGAGTTGAAATTTTAAATTAACCTTGTTCTTTCACAAATGTATACATGCATATCATGCATTGTCTGACTAGTTTTCATCTCTCTTCTACTCCTACTAGTGCTTCCCTTTTCCAGATACATATGACTTTTGTTTTGTTTGGTTGCCCTGGTGGTTTAACTAAGGTCGTTTGTGTGAGTTTTGATGGGGTTGTAGGAGATATATTGAATGTGTAGATTGCTTTCAGTAACCTGGCTACTTCCAGAATAGTAATTCATCTAATCCATGAGCATGGGAGGGCTTTGTGTCTTCTCATGTCCTCTTTTATTCTTCAGAATTTCAGTTCTCATTGCACAGATCATTTGCCATGATAATGTCGTCCAGAATTGTTTTTTTTTCTTTTAAAGGTAATTGTGAATGCACTTGTTTCTTATTGTTCATTATATATGATAGATATAGTATCTATCATATACATGGCATAGACACAATCAATGATTTTCTATGCTTATTTTATATCCTTCCATTTACTGACAGTGTTTATCAGCACTAAGAGATTTTTCGTGGAATGCTAAATATATTAAATAAAAGCAAAAAAAATAAAATGTGAGCCTGGCATGGTGGCATATGCCTTTAATCCTAATGCTTAAATGGCAGAGGCAGGCAGATCTCTGTGAGTTCCAGGCCAACCTGGTGACATAGTAAATCAGTTAAGGTTACATAGGAAGACCCTGTGTCAAAAAAAAAAAAAAAAAAAAAAAAAAGAGTAAAAATTGCTTCTGTTTGGAGGAGATGTTTTGAGTTGTTCCTCATTTAGTATTTGTAGGTTTATCATACATAAGTGGTCTTTATTATGTTGAGATATGTTCCTTCTACTCTAACTCTTCTCAGGATTTTTATCATGAAATTTGTTATACTTTTTCAAAAGACATTTATAGATTGAGATGAGCATGTGTTTTCTGCCCTTTGGTCTATTTACATGATGTATTGTATTCATTCTTTGTATGTTGAACAAACTCTGCATCTCTGGAATACATCCAACCTTATCATGGTAACTCATTGTTTTCACATGTTGGCTTCTTGAATTCTATTTGATGTAATTTATTGGGAAAATTTACATCTATATTCACCATGGAGATGAGGTTGTAGAACTTCTGTTTACTTTTTATCTGGAATTGCTATCAGAGTAACAGAGTTTTATTGAACAGACTTTGAAAGCATTCATTGCATTTCTCTTCTATGGGATAGTAAAGCAAGCATTGGTGTTAATTCACCAAAGACTTGTTAGAATTCAGCAGGAAATCCATTTGAGCCTAAATGGATTTTAAGTTGGGGCATTTTTTGTTGCTGTTGTAATTATTTCAATATCACTGTTTATCATAGGACCACTTGAATTATCTATGAAACTTTGTTTTAATTTTGGTAAGTTGTCTGTATTTAGAATCTCATTAATTTCTTTTAGATATTCTATGTTAGTGCAATTAAGGATTTTAGATATGTCATATGGCTTTCTGAAATTTACTGGCATATGTCATAGTGTCTTTCCTTTAATTCCTAGTTTTATTAATTTGGATCTTTCTTTGGTTAGCTTGGCTAAGGGTTTGCTAATCTTGTTTTTTTTTTATTTTTTAAAGAATAGACTTTTTGTTTCATTAATCATTTGTATTATTTTCCATTTCCATTTAATTAATCTCTTCCCATATCTTAACTCATTTTTCCATTCTCATTATATGTTTGACTTGTTGTTGTTCATCCAGAGTTTTAGTTTTGTTTGAGACAGGGTCTTACTGTGTAACCCTGGCTATGTTGTTATTTCCTATGCAGACCAAATTGGCCTCGAACTCACAAAGATCTTATTGCCTTTGTTTATTGAGTGCCGGGGTTAAAGGTGTGCATTTCCATGCCCAGACATTTTCCAAGGCTTTGAGATCCATTTTAAAATTATTTCTTTGGGATCTCTCTAATTTTTAACATAGGTGTTCATTGCTCTAAACTTACCTCTTAAGATAATTTTCATTGTATCCTAGATTTGAATATGTTTTTCTCTCATTTTCATTTGCTTATAGGATTTGCTCTTGAAACAGGATGTCTATGTGTGCTTCTGACTGTCCTGGAATCACTCTGTAGACTAGGCTGGCCTTGAACTCACTCACAGAGACTTGCCTGATTTTGCCTCTTGAAAGTGTTAAAGGTATATGCCTCCACTACCACCGAGTGTGATTATAGGAGTTTTAAAAACTTCTTTTTTTATTTTTCCATAATTTTTGGTTATTTTATTTGTTTAAATTTCAAATGTTATTCCCCTTCCCATATCCCCCTCTAGAAACCCCTATCCCCTCCCCCACCCCCTGCCTCAATGAGGGTACTCCCCTACCTGCTCATACATTCCTGTCTCAGGGTCCCAGCATTGCTCTATGCTGGGTCATTGAGCTTTCACAGGACCAAGGGGCTCCCCTCCCATTGATGCTAGAAAAGGCAATCCCCTGTTACATATGCAGCTAGAGCCATGGGTCCCTCCATGTGTACTCTGTGGTTAATGGTTTAGTGTCTGGGGGGCTTTGGAGGGTCTGGTTGGTTGATATTGTTCTTCCTATAGGTTGTAAATCCCTTCAGCTTTTTCAGTCCTTGCTCTAACTCCTCTGTTGGGGTCTCCATGCTCAGTCTAATGTTTGGCTGCCTGCATCTGCATCTGCATCTGTATTGGTCAGGCTCTGGCAGAGCCTCTCTCGGGACAGCTATACCAGGCTCCTGTTAGTAAGCTCTTCTTGGCACCAGCAATAGTGTCTGGGTTTGGTGTCTGCAGATGAGATGAATTCCTAGGTGGGGCAATCTCTGGATGGCCTTTCCTTCAGTCTCTGCTCCACTCTTTGTCCCTGCATTTCCTTTTGACAGGAGAAATTCTGGATTATTGTTTTTGAGGTGGGTGGGTGGCCCTGTGCCTCAACCTGAGGCAGTGCCTATCCACTGGATATGGTCTCTACAGGTTCTATCTCCCCTTTGTTGGGTATTTCAGCTAATGTCCTCTCTGTTGGGTCCTGGGAACCTCTTGGGTCCCTGGCATCTAGCTCCCCCTCCCCCACTGCTATACACCTCCTTTCAAATTCTTGACCCACTGTACTTCTCCCTCATCTCCTCTCATATCTTGACCAGCTCCCCTTTCCCCTCCCCCTTTTGTCTCCCTCCCACATCCCTCTCTTCCTCTATCTCCTGAGATTATTTTCTCCCCCCTTCTGAGTAGGACTGTAGCATTTACACTTTGGTGTGGTCTAGTGCCTGGTATAGCTGTTCCAAGAGAGAACCAAATAACGCTATTAACCCTTCTGTGTTTCATATGATCTGTTAGTTGTATCATGGGTATTCCGAGGTTTTGTTTTTTTGTCTGTTTGTCTTTTGACTAATATCCACTTATCAGTGAGTACATACCATGTGTGTTCTTTTGTGACTGAGTTACCTCACTCAGGATGATACTTTCAAGTTCCATCCATTTGCCTGCAAATTTCATGAAGTCATTGTTTTTAATAGCCGAGTAGTACTCCATTGTGTAAATGTACCACATTTTCTGTATCCATTCATCTGTTGAGGGACATCTGGGTTGTTTCCAGTTTCTGGCTATTATAAATAAGGCTGATATGAACATAATGGAGCATGTGTCCTTGTTACATGTTGGGGCATTTTTTGGGTATATACCCAGAAGTGGTATAGCTGCGTTCTCGAGTAGAATCGTTTCCAATTTTGATCCATTCTTATTTCCTTGTACAAAGCTCAAGTCCAAGTGGATCAAGGACCTCCACATAAAACCAGATATGCTGAACCTAACAGAATAGAAAGTGGGAAAGAACCTTAAATACATAGGTATAGGGGGAAATTCCTGAACAAAATGCCAGGCTCATGCTCTAAGATCAACAGCTGACAAATGGGACCTCATAAACTTGAAAAGCTTCTGTAAGGCAAAGGACACTGTCAATCGAACAAAACGGCAACCCACAGATTGGGAAAATATCTTTACCAACCCTACATCTGATAGAGGGCTAATATCCAAAATATACAAAGAACTCAAGAAGTTAGATTCCAGAGAATCAAATAACCCTATTAAGAATGGGGTACAGTGCTAAACAGAGATTTCTCAATTGAGGAATCACAAATGGCTGAGAAGCACTTAAAGAAATGTTCAACATATTTAGTCATCAGGGAAATGCAAATCAAAACAACCCTGAGATTCCACCTCACACTAGACACAATGGCTAAGATCAAAAACTCAGGTGACAGCAGATGCTGGTGAGGATGTGGAGAATGAGGAGCACTCCTCCATTGCTGGTGGGATTGCAAGCTGGTACAACCACTCTGGAAATCAGTCTGGCGGTTCCTCAGATAATTATAGTTTTTTCTTCATTTTTTAAAAAGATTCATATGTCAGTACTAGGCTGTCAAATCTCAGTAAGTTTGTGTGTGTTATATATCTTCTCTTGCTGATGAAATATAGTTTTACTTTATTGTGGTCAGAAAGAAAACAAGACATTTTGTCAGTGTTCTTAGAAAAGTTTAAACCTACTTTGTGTTCTATTACATGATCTGTAATAGAGTCCTGTGGGCTGCTGAGCAGAGCGTGTATCCTGTAGTTCTTGGATGGAATGGTCTGTAGGGAACTATTAGGCCCATTTGGTCTGGGATGTCACTGAACTCCAATATTTCTCTTTAATTTTTAGTCAATATGACATTTATTTGTAGAAGAATAATATTGATGGCACCTACTATTACCAAGTTGTAGATAACACTCTATTTTTACATCTTGTGGTATTTATTTCATCAAATTGCAGGTATCACTTTGGCATGTATAATATTTATTTACTTTTCTTTTTTCTTTTAAATAGATTTTTTCTCATATAATACATCCTGATTACACTTTTATCTCCATCTAATCCTCCTAGTTCAACCCCATATTCCCTCCAATCCAGATACTTCAATCCCTTTCTGTCTCTCAGGAAACAGAAAGGCTTCTAAGAAATAATAATAAAATAAAACAAAATAAAAAACAAAAGCAAACATATTGGAACAAAACAAAACAAACGAAGGAAAAGAGCCCAAGCAAAAGCACAAGAAATAGATGGACACAGGGACACAGAGACCCACTTGTTCACATATTCAGAAATTCCATAAAATCACAGAACCAGAGCCATAATATATATGTAAGGGTCTGGAGAGAGAGAGAGAGAGAGAGAGAGAGAGAGAGAGAGAGAGAGAGAGAGAGAGAGAGAGAGAGGGGGGGAGAGAGAGAGAGAGAGAGAGAGAGAGAGAGAGAGAGAGAGAGAGAAAGAGAGAGAGAGAGAATAAAAAAATTAAAGGTCCTGGCAGAATATTAGGATACAAAAACTTTGAAGGTTGCCATTGAGTTTATTTTCTGTTGGCCGTCTACTGCTGAGCATGCTGAGCATGCTGCTTCCCCTTTAAAGTAGTTTGTTTCTCCAGTGACACTACCTGGGAAAAAACTAAATTTTCATTTGAAGGTGGTTAGCAGTTGGAGATAGCTTCTGGATTAAGGATGGCAGCTTTGACATATATATTTTAAAAATTGTATCTTAGTTGCTTTTCCATTGATATGATAAGATGACCAAGGCAACTTATGGAGGAAAGAGTTTATTGGGGGCTTACAGTTTCAGAGGCTGAGTCCATGACCACTGCAGCAGGCGGGCTGGCAGGCAAGCAGGCATAACACTGGGACAGTAGTTGAAAGCTCACATCTTGAGACACAACCACGAGGTAGAGAGAGCTAACTGGGAATAGTGTGGGCTTTTGAAAGCACAAGTCCACATCCAGTGACACACCCCCCTCCAACAAGGCCACACCTCCAGTTGACTAATAGAGAGAGCAACGAACAGCAGGAAGCTATTCTGGAGCTGACAAGGATCTGGAGAATAAATGTGTTGATTACACACGTGAGTTGTGTCAAACTTAAGTTCCCTTATTCCTAATGTTAAAGTAACCACTAAAAGAAAAGCAGAAGAATGAAAATTAATATACAGAAGACAAAATAATGAGAGTCAAGAAGGGGAAAGGAATCATCAATACACAAAATAAGATAGTAATAATGAGTCTATGCAGGTCAGCAGTTATGTAGGTGGATTTAGTCACTTCAAGATAATAGACTATAAGCTACAGAATCTAGCAATACATATTGTTTACCTGCAGCAATGAAAATGTAAGGATGAAGAAAGGTTAAAAGAAAATGGCTATTAAAGATATATTAAGCAAATAGTAAGTAAAAACATCTATGTGAACATGGTAATACAAGACAAATAATGTGTTTTTCCCAAAGGGAGGGAAAAAAATGTTGTTAGCCCATGTGATTATTGTGCACAAGGGAATCAAAAGAAGTGATGGGAGAAATAAAAATCAATGAGCTTAAAAAGAGCTTTGATGTCAAAATTACACATACACACACACACACACACATATATATACATTTCTGTATATAGAATTAGAAAATATAATATGAAATTCAATATATTATTTTTAATAATTATTATTTTGTGTACATGGGTATGTATGTATATATGTATGTATGTATGTATCTATCAGTTCTGTCTATTTGCTATCTATCTCAGATGATAGATAATTTATGTTTCAATTAAAATGAAATTACATCCATTTTTTCATTTTCTCCCTACAGCCCCTCCCAGTTACCTTTCATCAAATGCTTCCCACACACCCCCTCTCAAGTTGATAATCTCTTTTACTATGAATATTATTGTTACATACACACGTGTGTATATATGTGTATGTACAAATATATATAAATACAACCTTATGATCTGTTTTTGTTCATAATGTGTATATGGGTTCAAGACTACATTCCTGGGAGGGGCTAATTCTCTTTGTCGCAGGTATCATTAGTTGCTTGTAGCTCTTTGCCTAGGTGTGGGACTACAAGGAATCCCCCCCCCACACACACACACATTACATGTCTGTTGACATGCTATTGTTCCAGTCTTGTTTGTGCAGCCATTTCTATAGGAAGCTGTTTCACAGCAGACATTCTGGTAGCTGCTGACTCTACTGAGTGACTTTCTCCTTCATGAGGACAAAGGCTATTAAATTATGCTCTGCATTGGATTGTTTCCATAGAGAGTCATGGTAGAAAAGTCCTAAATTGAGAAACTGGTAGAAAAGACAGAAGACAATACGCTTACTCAGCAATCCAGGCCAGTCATCTGTCCTACCAGAACTAAATGCATGTGATGGTTTCCATTCCCCAGAGATGCCCACAGTCTGAAGCTTCATCAATTCTTACTTTCTTTTCTTTGGGGAGAGCTCACATGGTAACATTGCTGTTTCAGCCTTGTAAGATTCAGGGGACCTGAACCTAAATTATCCACACAACTCTATAGCTTGCTGCCATGGACATGATGCATAGATTTAAAGTCCCCTGACATTCTTCTCACAGGTCTTGCCTGGAGTTGGAGGTATAGTTTTGATTTCTGGACTGGTTGCTGAATGCAAATGGCAGTTTTTATATTTGTGTCTCCATGTTGCACTGCCTATCCAGGTGTTCCCCCTGGTTAGAGAGGAAGCCATGTATGACAGAAAGAGAAGTAGGCAATTCAGAGATGTCAGATACCCGAAGGGAGGGAAGACCACAACTTGACCCCACCATATGTTGGACGAGTCCTGTATTGAGTTCTATCTGGCTGAGTTAGATTTTAAATGGACTAGACAAGAGCCAAGTAATAAACAGGGTGCCTTGTCTTTTGGGAAAATAAAATAACATTCATAAAAATGAAGTCCATGACACGTGCCAAAAGCTCTGAGCAGTTTTCCATATAAGCCTCATAGAAACATGACTTTTCAACAACACAGCTCTGAGGCCTTTCCACCCCAGCTCTGGGGAACCATGGGAAGCGTGACTCATGATCAGAAGCCCAACTCTCACAATTGGGCCAGTGAAGGATGCATCCAAAGCTCTTTCTGGCATACATATGATCTCAGTACTCTGTCAAAGTTCAGTTTTAGGTGTCTGTGGCAGCGATTTAGTCTTCTCATTCTGAAAAGTAGTGAAACAATTGTTCCCTACCCCAATGTGCTGAACTCCTCGTTGCCCTGTGATGATGTGTCATTGTCTTTGTTGTATGTTAGTGTTTTACGACTGCTTTGATTTCTCTCCCTAGGCTGTTCAGCTGACTCCACTGTCTGTAGTGTTCCTTTAAAAGTGACCTTCAAGTTATTGGAGAGATAATTGAGGGGGATTAAAAGCGTTTGCCACCAAGCCTGACAACCTTGGTTTGATTCCCCAGAACCCACATAGTTCAATGAGAGAAATTTCTCCTGCAAGTTGTTGTCTGTGTGCACACAGGCATACAATAAATACATGTAAAAATGAATGAATGAATGAATAAATAAATAGAAATAAATGAATGCTCCCAAAAGTCACCACAAAAGAGTGTTTGTGGGTAGACTTCAAAAGCAGCACATGTAAGGGGAGCTCCTCAGGGTGTTTTTGCCCCTTCCCCAGCCCCCAGAATCACTCCATCCCAACATTGTCAAGAATATGGACCAGCATAATCTTAAATACTAGGTTTCAAGCAAATTCAAGATAGCCAGCAACTACCATGCAAAGCCTCCTCAGGCTCATCCACCTCTCTTGGTGGTTTATGTTTTAGCTCATTTTAGAAAAAAAAATGTGCATCATTATTTTGAACAGAATAGTTTGAGGTCTGGCATAAGATGGTTGACTCCTTGGATGTATTCCCATCTGCCCTGACTCTGTCAAAGTGTCTGCGAAAGACAAAGGCGCTATGTTCATAATGCCATTGAGAATGGGTGAGAGGGTGATGCCAGGAGACATGAGCAAACCAAAGAGTCTGTTAAATTCAGGAAGACTAAATGGTCTGCACCTGTTTTCTGTTGCCATGTAACAGTCTCTGAAATGTAAGTGGCTTACCAAACTCATGTCTATTATCCCAACGAACTCCTGCGGGTTAGGAAGGCAGCCTATCTAGACATTTGGGCTCTGGGTCTTGTGTAAGTTTACAATAAATATGTCCCTTGGCAATTGGTGGGACCTGGAAGATCTATATCCTGGTTAGTGTTTTTTCAACTTGACATAAACTAGAGTTATCTGGGAAGAGAAAACCTCAATTAAGAAAATGCTTCTGTTAGATTGGCCTGCAAGAAAGATTTGTGGGGTATTTTTGATTGATGATTAATGTCAGGGCAGCCTGTTGTGAGTGCTGTCACCCTAGGCAGGCATTCTTGGGTTCTATAAACAAGCAATATGAGTGAGCTGAAGGTAGCAAGCCAGTTAGGAGCATTTGTCCAGGGTTTATGCTTCAGTCTCTGGCTCCAAGTTTCTGCCCTGGCTTCTCTCAGTGATGGGCTGTGATCAGGATGTATAGGCTAAATGAAGCCTTTCATTTCCAAGATGTGTTTGGTCATGATATTTATCACAGCAGTAGAAAGTAAGTTTGGATTATCTGCTTTCAAAATGTCTTGATCATGTGTCTGACAAGTTGTTTTTGATGTTGTAAGAAAACCTCAGTTCTTTTTCAAAAGATTTAAAATAAATAAACATACTTGGCATTATTCTAGGAGCACAAAAGCTGATAAATGGTGAAAATGGAGGGGAGGAGGAAGCTCTATGCTGGGGATAGAATGTTAAAAATAAATGTAAAAGATGATAATAGTAATAACAGTGGATGGTGCATGCCCATTCTGTAGAATACTATACACAAATAAAAAAGGAAAAATTACTGATGCAGTGTACATTAAGCATGAATCTTAAAAGCGTTTTGTGATATGAAAGTATCTAGTGGAAATCAATGACAAAACTATTTCTTAAACACACTTTAATTGTAACAGGAGAGAAT
Source organism: Mastomys coucha (assembly GCF_008632895.1). Lineage (NCBI taxonomy): Eukaryota > Metazoa > Chordata > Mammalia > Rodentia > Muridae > Mastomys > Mastomys coucha. Next base: position 118,842,246 of record NW_022196897.1, read on the forward strand.
CTGAAAGTTGGCTTAATTTGTAGACCTATTTAAAACAACATTTTAAGAATGCACTATTTACTTTCTGGAAGAGCAGACATGGGCATGTGCTTTGTGAAAAACGTAGATATGCACCATGAAGAATATGAAAAGGACTTGACTGTATACACCTAACATTTACTAGACAACTGCTCCCAGCTGAACTGCCTCTTTTCCACTTTAATTTTGAAACAGGTCTCACTAAACTGTCCAGGCTGTTCTTGAACTTGGAGTTGCCCTGCACTAGCCCACACCATAGCTGGGATTAACTGTCTGCTCTGCTAGCCCAGATAAAAGTAGACTTTCAGTATGGACAAGTTAATAGTTTTCAGGGAGGTATTGGCAAACTTTTTTTTTTTAATGATATCTTACCATGACTTCAGTGATTTTACATTTTAATTAATACAGTATAGGAGTGAGTGGTGTATAAAAGTTGGAGATTGGTGATATCAAGGCAGATTTGACAAATATGAGTTGGATGATTGGATTTTTATTCATGAAGTTGTGACAATGGAGAAAGTTTGAATTAATTGTAATGAGTTCACAGATGGGGAAACCAAGCCTTAGAAAGCTTATGAGTTGTTGACCTTACACAACATCAGAAAGGGAACATCCGTGTTCCTGCCTATACTCTGTGCCCATAACCACAGCTCCTGGTAGGTGCTGGATTGTGGGAAAAACACAAAGGCTGTAGATGATACAGAATATGCTAGGTGGGCCCGTCCAGGGTCTTGCAATGTGACTGCTCTTTAGAGTGAAGCTAGGCATTACCCTGATGGAGTTGTTTAGACTTTTGGGTTTTCTTCCTCTTATAGGTCCTGCCTCTGGTTAGACCAAGGTGTCTTCACCACCTTTAGGCCCTGGCTTCAGTTTTAGAATCCCTGATAAGTGTGATCAGATGGGGAGGATGGCGAATGAGCCCCCAGAAGGCATGAGAACAACTTCATAACTTTTCTTCATGGGTGAGATAGCTCGAGACTGCTACTTAAGAAAATAATGGGACTTGTCATGTATTTCCTCTAAATAAATCTGGCTTTAATAGCAGAAGTCCCCGCTTTCCTCACTTCTGTTTATTTTCAGTCACTCAAACTGACGTGCGCTGTCAGTGTCTCCTCACTGTAAGTGTAAGCAGGAGTATTTAAAGAAAGCAGTATTGTTTTATTTTAGGGTTAGCAATTTTCCAGAGCCCACTGGCAGGAGCATTTAGCGCTAAAGAATTGCATGTGTTTGCTTTGTTCTAAATATAGGCTGAACAGTGTGTAGTACAGCCTGCAGGCTTCAGACCAAAGCTCTGGAATATTAAAAAAAAAAAAAATCCAGGAACAAAGTATCTCTTGCCCAGAATTAAACAAATGAGCCATTTTTTCTTCTCTTTTCTTTTTTGTGTTATTTTACTAACAGCAGGAAATGAATTGAAGATCAGATTTTCTATTCAAATCTTTTGGTGGCTTTAATTTTTTTTTCCTATTTCACATTGTAAAACCAAAGTGTGGCAACTTTGCTCCAGTAACTCATGTCTGGCTAAGTGGATGGCATCTGGTGTGTGGTCTTGCAGGATGGGGTGACAGGTAATCGATTCTACTGCTTTGAAAAGGCACAACTCTGGCATGTTTTCCTTTGAACTCTACCCTTAGAATACCTTTAGTTTCAGACAGATCTGACACAATGCCAAAGAGCTCCCACTGAAAGCATTTTGCTTTTGGATTGTATCACCAGAGAGAGCACAAGTAATGGTTGTGTTATCAAGGGGTCCTCAAACTGGAAACTGCAGATCCCGTGGCTTCCCAACGTTATTTTCAGAGATACACACATAATTTATATGTATATATATATA
>NW_022196897.1:118844107-118858826 GCF_008632895.1 Mastomys coucha
TATATATATATATATACACATATATGTGACATCTTTATATGTAAATATGAACATATTAAAAGCCTTATAGGTGGGCTCTTTGTTGAGCTGTTTAATAACTGCCACAACTTTCCACACATCAAACAACTCTTCATTGGTGTACTACCACAGAGGCTGGAGGTTTAAGATAGCCACCTTAGTGGCTTCCCAGGGATAAGAGTGGGCATTTATACCATTCTTTTCTTGGCTTCTGATGACTGCTGGCAACATTAACATTCTTTTTCCCACAGCCCCTGCCATCACACTTGGTTGGCATTTTCCTCATGTGTGCACTTCTATGTCTTCCTTTGACAGTTTTATTAGGATACCCACATATTAGATAATGGTCTGCCCTATTGATTTTGCTTTGACTCAGTCATTTATAAAATAACCTATTTCTGAATAAGGTCTTATTTATGGTTCCTGTGGGTTCAACACCTTTTTGGGGAAATCATTTCATTTCTATGCAAGCAGTAACAGCCAGAATTCAAAGATGTGGTAAAGGAAAGTGATTGTGATTGTCTTGTTCTCAAGGGAAAAAGAAGAGGTGACTTAATATGTGTATAGTATATTGGTACCAAGGAAAGGCAAGGAAGTAGCTTGTCAAGATATCCTCTTGGAGTTTACCTTTTGGTTGCTGGAGTAAAGAACAGTGGTGATAAACAGTAGGGCATACCCGATGAGACTAAGAAAGTCATACTACAGTGTACATTTGTGAAATCTCAAAGTAGCAATTCACATTCTACCTGGAACATGATTCAACGTTGAATCAAGATAATTGGTCAGTACCTTGACATAACTATATTAGAGGCAAGTACTCAAGTTTTCTCAAAGGAAAATGTTAGATGCAAATAAAGTTCCCTGGTTCTACATTTTGCAAATTATAGCAATAATAAAAACATCATTTACTAAGGACCTTTATGCTGGTTATTATGTAAAATTCTGTTCCTATTCATTATACACTCAAGTGGTCATAATCTCCATTTGTTAGCTGAAAGTTTTGGTGGGATTGGCACTTGGATAAAGTCTATTTAAACTCAAACTTTCCCCTGCTTTTATATTCTTTTTGATTTCCTAAGACTCAGGTAAGATTAGGATTTGTCAGTAAGCAGTACCTGGGCTTCTACTCTGAATTTCACAATCCTTTCTATTTTTAAATCATATATACCTCTCTACCATCTACACAAAATCAATATACAGTGAAGGATGCAGTATGATGATGCACAGACCCATGAATCTTGGGTGGAAATGTGAAGAGACTTCTGGTCAGACAGGCCTGTGTATTTCAACAGGGTGCTTTTCCCTGAGGGAGAGAGCAGCACTGCAAAGCTCAGAGAATAGTGGCTTACCCTAATGATACAAAGTCACAAAATAGTTCATGAACTTCAATCCCCAACCATGTTGGCTGGCACTCCTCATTCCAAAAGAATAGATGAATGGAGTCTCTCATCTCATCTATGTAGTTCTTAGCTAGGAATTAGCTTTCAGACCACTTGTGGAAAGTTGAGTTTGCTTTCAAAGTTGAAACATTGCCCAGGTGATGTCATTGTCTCCCAGTCACATGGGGGAACTTCTATGATCAGAGACTGTCTTGAAATTTAGGCAGCTAGACTTGCTTTTTGGAAAGTGTGGGACACTGAAGTCTGATGGAGAAGCCAGTCATTTTAGAAGATGGTAATTTTCTCATGGATTAGGTACTTACTATTGTTTATTGGACAATCCTGGTCCCTCTTCCTTTGGCCCAATGTTGTGCCATAAAATATTTCCAACTTTAAGGCAAGCTAGACATAAATCAGAAATGAAATTGTAGTTAAGTAGTAGAGCCAGCTTGTTTCCATTTGGGGATAGTCCCTGACTGGAAAATAGGCTTTGCAGTGTCATTTCAAAGATTTTTCTTTCAGTTTTTGCTTTGACAGGTAGGTTCAAAGATCAGAAACTGCATATGCAATACAGTTTTTCACCAGCACCTTTACTAGCCCAACAAGTTCACCAAAACCTTTCACATTGCTATTGGCTATACAGATGCAAATCATCTTGAAGGGTACTACTTATTGCAGCCAAATAACTTATTTATCCGAGTAATGCTTCCGGGGTAGGAATCTGGCCAGAAGGTCCAATTGTGTAAAGTTGCTTGGTGCATGTAAAAGCATTACAGGCTGGCATGGAATGGGATGTGGTGCTTAACTCCTTCTTTACTTTGGTCTCCACCACTCTTCATTTGGCTTTGCTTGCTAGTTATTTCAGGACTGAGGGATATTTAGTGTAAAACAATTTATAAGTAAAAAAGAAATAGTAATGCTGACTATTTTCTTTTGAAGTGTATCTTTCTGAGTTTGAAATTTCTATGCAAGGGAAACAAATACCTCTTGGTATCAGCTTTCCTCTTGCTGCTGGAGTGAAGCACTGTATATGTGAGAACACATGTGACACCCACAGTGGCAAATGCATTCGCATCCTTCAGGACCCCATGAAATTCTAATGTCTAGATGAGGAGGGGAATTGTGGCTAGCCCTTCACTGTTCTAGAATGTCTTGTTGTAGTGGAGGGAGGAACAGAAGAAATGGGCTTGCATTGAGAATAAAACTGAGACCTTCGAACATGGATCCACCCTATCAAGTGCCCATTAGAAAATACCCAAGGCAAGCTGTTGTGACTTTGTCATATTTGTACATGGTCTTTATGATCTTTCCTCCATAGTGGGTTCTAATCACCATTCACCCTTCAGCGCATTTCTTCATCTTGTGCCATAGTCAGGTATGTGGCACAACCCAGCTGAGACTCAAACATGTAAACCAGGTTCAGGTCTGCCCTTTACATCCCATGTTAATGAATTTCATAGAAACATCTATGCTAGAAGCTAGTCCTAAAATTTTGGGAGATTTAGTACCTACTACAAGTTAGATAGGCACTGCACTATTAGAGAACTAACTGAGATTTTTTTCTCTTGGACTAATTTGCTGAGTTTTACAGGATATTATTTGACATTTTCTTTGTATTTCTTATAGAAACTTATTAGTGTGTCTTGGATTGGTTTTTAAAATGTGAGTTCACTGTCTCCTACTTCACAGGAAAAAGGCAAAAAGAGGGGAGAAAAAGAGGAAGGGCTTTGTTTCTGTGAGGTGGAGAAGGTACAGTAACCTCAAGAATGAGTTGTCCCACCTGGGCAGGACACTGTGACATTCAGACATGGAAGACACTGCCATTTCTGCCAGACATAGTTCTCTAGTTCTCTGTGTTAATATCTAGAAACATGGAGGTTGACCCCAAGAAGTCTGGTGGCCTTACCTGCTAAAGGACACACACTGGAGCTGTGTTTCCTCTACTTCTTGAGGTCTTCTGCTACAAAGTTTCAAGAACTCTTCATGATCCCAATAGTAGCTTTTAATTTCCTGAATGGCTTGCATTGTGCAGTGAATGCCTGCTTCCTCAAATGCAAATTACTCAGAGATATCAATTGAGATCTTCTTCCTACTTCTATCTCCATTCTACTTGCATGGCATAGGTAACCAGCTTTGATAGTTGGGGACAGATCCCTTAGAATGCTAATATAAACAGTAGTTCACAGGGCTCTATTCCAGTTGCAGGAATTCTTTGTAAATTTGCTTGGAGACTCTTCTGAACATTGGACTTTATGCCGAACCAGAATATACAGAATGTTTCTCACCCCCAACTCTTTAACAATAATAGAACTATCAAAATTAAAAAAGAGTATTTTATTTAAGATATATTTATCTAATAAGTGTCTTATTTTGAGCTCAGCACCATACATAGGTGTAATTGTTGGATATGTACACACACATTTAGGCCTAGTTTGTGAGGCATCTCTTTTGTGATGAGAGATGAGGTTAAAGCATATATTAAACACCCATATTGAAGCTGAAGAAGTAAACTTTTCGCTCTTTTTATTTTCCAAGGCTGGGGATTGTAGGAGGTGGTTCAGATGGTTTGATTAAGAATCTGCATGTGAATGATGAAGGTCCTGTTCCCCAATTGGTTCTTGATTGATCAATAAAGTATGAGAGGCCAACGGTTGGGTGGAAAAGGTGGGACTTCCAGGTTCCCTCAGGCAGGCTATGAGATGCAGAAAGAGGAAAGAAATTTCACCATGTTTCAGAGGGAGAGAGAGCCACCAGCCATGTGAGATCTTAGATGGAGTAGCCATTAGCCTCTTTCCTGATTGGGCCTGGAATAGCCTCTTTGATCAAGGGCAACAAAGAGAAACAGGTACTCTATGGCAAGTATCACTCTTTATGAAATACTGAGGTTCAGTATCTTTCCCTGGAATCATCATTCAGGAAATATGTAATTATGTCAAGCAGGTTTCACTTTGCAACAGGTGATGACCTTTACAAAATCCCACAACTGGTCCAAATACAGTGATTGTGGCCCCGCTCCAATTGATACATCTACAACACAACTCCTCACCTAAACGCTCAGAGAACATTTGGACAAGGGGGTGGAGACACTGTAATAGCCAGAGGAACATAGAAATGACCAAGATGACTCACCTATGATACCTTAACCACATGGCTGTCTAAACAAGACTTGAACAAGTACAATCCTAATAGATGTGCTAACACAGAAGGAGCAAATCTCACAGGACCTGGAAACAAAGAATTATAAGCAACCAAGGGCTGCCGAGAGTGGGATAAATAGTGTTCTTCACATTTCTTACCACTATGAATACTAGACTAAGTTTTATCCCTGGTAGAGTCCCTAAATAGGCATTTTGTAGAAAATTTCTTATCAGTCATGGCAAAGAAATGTGGAGGAGAGACAGGCTAGCTTGTTAAAACAAATGGAATAAACTATGTTGTTTAGAAGACAGGTTTTGAAAATGATGATCAGGCTTGTGTGACCCTCATTCTCAGTGCAAAGGGAGCTAGCCATTGGGAAAAAGTTACTCAGTTATGCCCAAGGCTTGATTTGAGTGTGGCATCTGTAATGTGTGCCTGTGGGAACCTGGGGGAGTGTGTTTGTGAGAAGATAGGTCAGCAGGAATGAACTTCAGCTGTTAATCTGATTCCTTCTTCCATCATTTGAAAAGGAGTGTTTGAGAGTGAAAGTAATTCTACCCATCCATATCAACACCATTTTGATTGGATACTGCATTGGCTATAGGCATCAGTGAAGGGATTCAAGTAGCTTGGATAAGTTTGCAATGATTTCATAATTGTAACAATTTTTTTTTAAAACTAAATCTGTCTTATCATGCCTTCTGTGATTACTATGGTTACTTCCTTTACAGCCATTAGGATAAAGTCTTAGCTTTCAGTTCATGACAACCCCTGAGATACTTAATAGTTTTGTAGACTGTGTGGCTTGACAGAAATCATTCACGTCTCTCCATTCCTCATTGCTCTATGATATTGCTCTGTTGGATTTTACAGACCCACACTCAGTGTATAAGCAGCATACCCTGGATCAGAGACTGGAGATGTGGCTGCCTCCTCCGGGGATATACTGTTTTTAATGTAGTCCAAGATCAAAAGACTTTGGCAGCTGCACAATTGCTTGAGTGATAATGAGTTTACAGAAATCTGTGCTGAGTTGTTTCCAGCCATGACACTGTCAACATCCATAACTTGCTCCCACTTGGAGGTACTGAATCCAGCACTAGCTTCCATGAAACTCTAGCTTTTTTAGATGTGACTCAACCTACAACTGACTCATGCCATTTTTTTTCTTATAATCAGTCAATTTTCCTACTAGATCTAGCTGGAAAAAACGGTATTCAGTGATGAATCAGTAGATATCCTCTCTCTATTGCAGAAATGCTAAGAAAAAATGTTATGCTGCTCATCAACTGATAAGTCGTTTACTAGAATGGAAGCCTTGCTTCAGAATTATATTCAATGTCCATGTGGTATAATTTATGTGAATGCCTCCATTTGAGAGCAATTTTAAAATCATCATACTCTCTCAGAATCTGTTAAGAAAAAAAAATCCTTAACAACAACTCAAAGCTGCCCTTTGCATAGATTTCAGAAAATTTAGATGTAACTCACAAGTCCAACATTTAAATCTAGTCTTAAGATCTTCCCTGAACTGATGGAACCTGGTCCAGGCTTATCTGAAGGGTTAACTAAATAAGCAAGCTGAAGCTTGCATGTCCTATCTGTCTCCAGGCCCATCTTCAGCATCTCACAACCACAACCTCATTGCCCTCTCTAGCTTCAGCTACAGTGTGCATCCACATTGATGACCTTTACAAGCAGCCATGACACCTAGGAAACCTGACTTTCTCCTTACAATAAGATGGACTTGGGACTTCTTGGATGTGTATCCATTGCCAATTTAATATAGTTTCTCTCAGAGTTCTTTGTCTGTCATCTGCCGACTTATTGCCCACCTGACCAGAATTCTCATCCCGTGGAAATTGGGGTCCCCGAAACGAACCCGGTCCGCAGCAGTCCACCTGGATATTGGCCTTTTGCTGAGCAGCCTTTGAATTGACTGTCTATGCTTTAATGCTCCTTAAACCTGTATCTACAGCATGTGGGTTATGTATGCAGCAGAATGTCACTCACTTTGTTGTCTTCTGTGAACTGTGTGGCAAGACATCTGATAATAGATGACTCCTCATTAAATCATCAGAGTGAGCCCCCTGCTCCCATTCCCCCCTGCATCCATCCTGTGGATAAATGCCAACTGCTGATTGCTTCTTTAGGCATTATTTCGTTTCTTCACAATAGCATATTGTCAGCAAAAACAATTTTTGTTGGGCCTATGTTTTACTAATGATATACTTAACAGGAAAGAAAAAACAGGGCATCAGTGATCACAAATATCTACATCTGGCATTATATTGAAAGCAAAACATCACAGCTGCCTTTGACAGTTAATGTTATTAAAATGTTCAACATGGAATTTCTATCTTAAATAAGAAACACTTGAAAGGAATGGTTGAGATTAACAGGAGTTAAATTGAAACCATGTTGTTCTGTAGGTAATAGGATGCTAGGCACAACTACTGCCTTTGCTATAAAAGCATTCTTTGCCCTCAAATTATCCATGTGGCCCTGTTTGTGCCACTGGAATTTGATTAGGGTTGGCTTTTCCATGAAACCAGGAGGCAAGAAGCACCCATTTAATCTTCCGTTAAGTGGCACAGTCCCTGCCCAGGCCTTTGGGCACCTAAGTTTATTAAAATATTCTGGAGTTCAAGTCTGGAGTTCAAGTTAATTCAGGGATGTACCATGCACATACCTGGCGTCTGGCCTGTTCTATAGGTCTAACATGTGATTTGCTCAACCCAAGGACAACAGAGACAATATACACTGGGGGATCTGGTTGAAAACCTGGGGTAGTATTTATCAGCTCATTGTTTGGTTCACAGGTGTTAGTTGAAGATCAGAATGTCCCCATCAGGCAATCCTCTAGCCACCAATCACAGTCTATGAACATAACAGTAGTCTGCTGAAGCAGAGTTGCTGGTTTCAATTTTCCAAATTTACCCTGGTGCCTCAAGACCACTTGTAAAAAAATGCATTTAGCTTTTCAGAACAGCTTACATAGAACTGTAGCTCGCCTTTCTTGTTACAGATGAGTCGTTTTCAAACAACTTAGAAAAAAAATCTGTTCTGCTAGGAATTTTCAGAGGAGATTTCGTTCTGTATCCACATTGGGAATTCCAAGTAGTCAGTAAGTGAGGTAGATACAGAGCACAGAAGCCTATTACGGCATTCTTAAAAGAGTTGCTTCTGAAAGAATCAAGTTTTCTTGGTTAATTTTACCAGGAAAATAATATATAAAGGTTTTCCCTCTGAGCTGTAGAGGTTTCTGGACATATTGTCTTGCCTGTTTCCGTTCTTGTGAGTCTGTCCATTGGCAATCTTTACTAGCTAGTGTGTAATGTCTATAGCCCCGGTCTAGTCTATCAATAGATGCTTGAGTCCTGTTCCTTACTATTTATTATTCTTATGCTATTTCAATAGCTTTCTACAGGCTTTCCCTTTCAACAGCACACATGAGTCTGCCAAAAGGAGCCTGCCAATGTTACCATTTTGGTTGTTTTGCTCATTATTCAAACACTTTTAATGCTTCCAAATTGCCAATGGGATAGTTTCAAAAAAATCCTTGGTCTCATATCACATGAAGCTCATCCAAAAATATTAGTCTAGCTTTCCTTCCTGTCTTATCATCTGTGAAGTCTCTTTAATCAGATAATTAATTCCAGCCAGTGATTTGGGTCTTTCTAAGGCCAAATTCTTCAGCAAACATATGGACACATGCCATCTGCTCCTTGCTGTGTCTCCTCTAGAGCCTCTGTCCAGGCATCGCTCTTCATTCTTTAAGACCTTGAGTCCAGCACTCTCCTTGAAGCATTTCCTGGCATAGTTAGAACAGACATGAAATTTCTCTTGCCTGGTATGTAGACAGCCTGCTAACAGGAACTCTGGGTGAGAGAGATTATATATCAAGCCAATCTTTTTCTGTTGTTGTTGTTGGATTCAAATTATTGGGTTGGAAAGTCACCTTTATCCTTGATATTTCTTTGACTCTACTTTAACATCCTGAGTTTAAAAAGTGAACCCATTTGTAATTGAAGAACAAATGCCATGGCTGGTCTTTGTTATTTAATTGAATGAAGACTTACTATTGTGTGTGTTTCTGGAGACATTTTCAAATAGGATGAGCTAATGGAGGAGACCATCCTTAGTATGGACAATACTGTTCAAGATGTGGGGAATCCATATATAAAGAGGTCCGAGGAAAATATAGCTTGTCTGGCTCTACCTTCCCTTCTTTTTGAATGAGGGATACATGATTCTGTCACTGCTCTGTCACCATCCAGCAATCTCTGACTCCACCTTCTTCATATTTCTGATGTGGGCTCAATTCCAGAAACTCTCCAGAGATCATCCAAGATGGCAGCACTGAGTTAGGGCCTCTCCAGTGGTCAGACAGCCATTATTGAACTAGTACCCTTCATTATGGAAGCCTAGGAAAGTTATCTATACTAAGAAAAAATATTCTAGCTTTGCACTATTCATAAAAATAAATTTCAGGTCAGGCAGTAATATTGTCAGACAAGAATATGGAGAATATCTTTGTTGCTATGGTTAAGGAGTTGTCTGTCTGTCTGTCTATCTATCTATCTATCTATCTATCTATCTATCTATCTATCTATCTATCTATCAAGCATTAGGGTTCAAACCTATGATCTTTTTTTCCCTAAATAGGGATGCTATTACTTGCCTAAATCTCTTCTTCTAAGAAAATGCATTTAATACAAGAAAGTGCTATATTAAATGTACTAATTGTACACTTTTTTTGCCATATAATAGCCATACTTTTGTGGGCTATGATATAGAAACTAATTTTTAACAGTGAAGGAAGAGTATTTGGGTCAATAAGTGACCATTCTATTATAACGAAGAATAAAATAAAGTCTGTGCTCCTTTATTCAGCATATAGCTTTCCAAGGGTACTATTGATGTAGTCACTACAAAAATTAAAAGTAAGAGAGAGAGAGAGACAGAGACAGAGAGACAGAGAGAGACAGAGAGAAACAGTGAGAGACAGAGAGAGATACAGTGTCACTCAAACAGAAAGCTTCTATGTGCCATACCAGAGGAAAGCATCTAGTACTTCCATTCACATCACACTGGAGAGAAGCTAGTGAATATGCCAAAGGCAGTCTGGGAAGTTGTAGTTGAGATTTGCTGCTAAATAAGGGTAGAGAGAATTTGATGGTCAGTGATTATCAAAATTCTACTCATAAAATGGACATATATGCCTCTATTAAAGTAACAAAAAGCAGACACACATGCCTGAATTAAAATAACAGAAAGCTAGTGGAAGCCTATTCAGCTTATAGTAGAAGTTTTACATACAATATAAAAGCCATATTCAAAGTTTGTTATGGTTTGAAGGAGATGTCCTCCATAGGCCCAGGTATGAGCATGTGGTCCCTAGCTGGTGGTGCTGTTCAGAGAGGATTTGGACCCTTTGGGATATGGAGTGTTCATGGAGGAAGTAAGTCATTGGGGGCAGGGTGTGAGTGTCTAGAGTCTCACCCTGGAGCTAGTTTGGTCTTTGGTCTTTCTGCATGTGTTTGAAATTGTAACAATTCACCATTGTGTTCCAGCTGTCTGCTGCCATGTCTCCCAGCCATTATGGACTCTCCCTCTAGAATCAGAAATAGCTTGCTCTCTTCAGTGTTTTTAGTCGTGGTGTTTTATCACAGCAACAGAAAGTAACTAATGCAATCATTATGAGAAATCAGTAAAGTTAAATCAATCAAAGGAAAAGTGGGTAGAGAAAAACACTCCAGAAAGGAAGGAATCCAAACCACAGACTTATTAATACAGAAATGTAGTAAAATTCCTAATATTACATAAGATGAATCTTAAATGGATACATATATTTAACTTGTTACATATTTGTATATCAGATAACAATGATAACAATGCCAATGTTTCTTTTCTTGGTAGACTGATGAGTTCATTGGGGTTATCAACAGAAACACAGTTGAAGGATTACGTATAGGAGCATTAGTTACCACAAGGCAGCTGTATCCCTAAAATCTCACCCCACAAACCACAGCTACTGCGAGTTTATGCATATAATTGTCAGGTGATGTCAAGAGTACACTCTTTTACTTCACTCCTCCCTGACATCTGGCTTTCAAAATCATTATGCCCCCTTCTCTGTGGTACTCCCTGAGCCTTGTCAGGTGAAAGGGATGATGTGACCAGTAGTAAATTAATATGTTAAGTACCTTCCACAGAACAAGTAATCTTTTTTTTTTTTTTTTTGTTGGGGAGCTGCATTCATCTATGGGTAGAGAGATGCCAATTTAGAAAGAAGTTTGATACTACTATCACCCCTGGTGTTTGTGAGCTCTCCAGGCATGGGCTCTTGGCCATATTCACAGTAGTAGGCATGCTTTCCTCTTGTGGAGCAGGCTTTAAATTTAAGCAAAAAGTTGTTGGTTACTCTCCTAACATTTGTGCCACTATTTAGCTATTGGACATATCTGGCTATGCTGGTCATTATTGTCCTGATCATTTCCAATTTGATTGTTCCATGTTTCATGATCAAAGTTTGTGGTATTTTCAGCAATAGGGTCTTCACTCAAAGTTCTGTGGGGTAAAGAGCAATGGAAAGGATCTGTGTTACCAAGAGAAGAGGATTCTGGGAACCTGTAACATACCTGAAGTAAGGCGTCTCTGGGACATCTACTTTTATCTGGTAATCTCCGAAACAACTCTGAGGTAGGTATTTCACACTTGGTACTGAGCTTTTATCTAGCAACCTAAGGCTTCTGAGAGAATTATCACTGGTGTATGGTAATTCTAATTAAATGCAATATAAATATAAAATATTTATCATATAAAATATATCATCATATAATTTTATAAATTATTATACATGTTTACTTAGAAAACACAAAATAATGGGTTTCCATCATCTTTTCAACCTCCCCATGTGTTCTACTTCCTCCATCTTTCTCCCCATTTTTTCTCCTTGATCTGAGTTACTTCATCAATACAGTGTTTCCCAACCCTATTCATTTACCCCTAAATTTCATTTTTCTCTACAGATGAATAAACTTCTATTGCATATATGTACCACATTTTTATAATACCCTTGTCAGTTGACAGCTATCTAAGCTTTTTCCTGGCTATTGTAACTAGAGCAGGGATAAGCATCCACAAGCATGGTTGGTGTTTCTCTGGTAGGAAATAGAGTCCTTTGGGTATATGCCCAGGAGTGGTGTACTTGGTTCATATGGCAGATCTATTTGTAGTTTCTTTCTTTTCTAAAAATTGATTTATCATATTTATTTCCATAATGGCTACAGTAATGTGTACTTCCACTCATAGTGCATAAGGATTAACTGGAATTCTTTTACCCTCCAATGAGACTGGGGATTTCCCATTTTGGAAAATGGTTTGGCTCCATCTAATATAGCTCAAAGCAGACACACATCTTATGTAGCAATCTTGTTAGTAGGTCGAGATGGTAGAGAAACTTTTGAAAGTTTGCTGGAGGATATGATAAGGATGCTCACAGCAACTTTGCTTGAATTTGTTATCAACCACAAAAAATATGTCCCAAATGTGTTTTTTCTTAATTGAAAGAATAAATCAACAAATTGGTCATTACCATTATTATATCAGAATTCTATAGAACATGGCAATACATACATTCTGCTGATGGCCATAAATATGGATAAGCTTTAAAAATAATAGCAAACAAAATAAAGTCAAGAAATGGAGCATGATTCAAAAGAATAAAACCTACAAAAGCTTTTTAGAAGAGGTTTGACACAGGAAGAGACAGTCTATAGAATGTGAAAAAAATCTTTGCTAACCATTCACTGGATAAGGGTATTGTTGTGTATAGCTTAATCTATAAAGAATTCTGGAAGAAAAAAGAATTAAAAAAAATAAAGAATTCTGGGCTGGAGAGATGGCTCAGTGGTTAAGAGCACTGACTGTTCTTCCTAGAGGTCCTGAATTCAATTCCCAGCAACCACATGGTGGCTCACAACCATCTGTAATGGGTTCTGATGCCCTCTTCTGGTGTATCTGAAGACATAACAGTGTACCCATTTACTTAAATTAAATACGAATCTTTGCCGGGCAGTGGTGGTGCACGCCTTTAATCCCAGCACTTGGGAGGCAGAGGCAGGCGGATTTCTGAGTTCGAGGCCAGCCTGGTCCACAGCCTGGAGTGAGTTCCAGGACAGTGAGGGCTAAACAGAGAAACCCTGTCTCAAAAAACCAAAAAAAGAAAAAAAAAAAAAAGAATTCCAAACAATTAAACATCAAAATTATAACAAATTATTCAGTCAGTAAGTTGGCAAATGCATTGTGTAGACAGTTCTCCAAAGATGAACCACAGATGACCAATAAACAGATACAAAAGTGTTCAACACTTTTAGCTATCAAGGACATGCAAGTTAAAGCTACAAGGAGATTACTCCTTACCCTAGTCACAGTGGCTATCATTGAGAAGACAAATGACAATAAATATTGATAAGGATATAGGGAAAAAGAAATCATAATGCACTATTGATAAGAATGTAAACTGGGTGGTCACCATGGAAATCAAGAGGGAAATTCCTCTCAAAAGACAAAAATTAGAATTACATTATAATCCAGGTATACCATTCCTGGGAATAATCTTGAAAAATCTAAGTTTATTTGCAACAGAGATGCATGTTTATTGTTGAACTATATATATGAAATGTTTTAGCCAGCTGTAAAAAGGAGGTCCTGAGTTCAACTCCCAGCAACCACATAGTGGCTCACAACCATTTGTCATGGTATCTAATGCCCTCTTCTGGTGTGTCTGAAAACAGATACAGTGTACTCATATGTAAAATAAATCAATCTTTAAAAAAATAATAAATAAATAAAAAACAAGTTACATGCTTCCATTATCCACTATCACAGAATAAATATTTCTACTCTATAGAGGAGTAATGGGGTGACAGCAATGAAAAGACCCAGTCAAAGCAAGACCAAAAAGCAACAGAGAAAACAGAATCTTCTGGTTCTGTGTCCAGCTTCTGGAACTTGTGGGTGGCATCATCTGGGGTCCAGTAGCCTTAAGGAACCCCTGCTCTGTAGTGTTCTTGCCTGTAGTAATCAACTCTCCTCTCTTGCACCATCTCCATTACATGCCTGTAACTTTCCTGGATAGATAGACCATGGTCTTGGCATCTCCAATCTGTTGGTATTCTTATTGCTATCTAAGCTTCACCTTTATAGCATCATACATAAGCCCCTCAGAAACTTTGTGCAGGTTATCCAATCCTGATAACTTATTTCTGGAATGATGATGTAAATCTTTATGACCCTCTACCCTTGTATTTGCATGCCCACAAATCTAGGCCTGTGTGAATGAAACCAGCCTGACGTTCATGTACCACAGCTGTAGAATAGGCTCAGTGTAACTTGGTGGTTGGGAAAATGGTCTCTAGGTAGATGTTTTCCAACAGGTAGCTAAAACCCTAGGTTAGTTTTTCTCCTTCCAAATGAATTTTCATTTTCATAATGGTGGGTTAATACCTTCAAGGTACCTTTCCTACTGTCCCAGTGTAGATTAGAGGTTTCTACTTAATTGTGTTGATGACACAGGAGAGTTCCCACTTAGAGTCAAGAAAGGTATAACTACTAAGTCTTTGAGTTTAAGATTCACAAAGATCTGTCCTGAGCGTACCTTGGGCACAAGCTCTGCAGCCAGTCCCATAATACCCAGAGGACGCTCCGCTCCCAGGAGCTCTGACTCTTTCAGGATCAGAGGTGAGGAGGACCCAACATCTGTCCCAACACCAGGAGTAACTGGGACCTGCGGGACTAGGCACACAGGAACTCTGCCAGCAGAGTGGCTCGGGTTCCTTCCGGTCTCTCTGGGCTGGTGTTCTGAGTGGACCTTGGGTGCAAGCTCCGCAGCCTGTCCCACAACACCCAGAGGAAGCTGCTGCACTCCCAGGTGCTCTAACAAGCTCAGAGTCACAGGATTCCAGAATCACAGGGTCACAGAGACTGCCTGACTCTGAGGAGTTCTGATACAACCAGGATCACAGGAAGGACGGACTCCAGTCAGATTTAGCAAGGGCAGGTAGCACTAAAGGTAACTAGATGGCAGGGGGCAAGTGTAAGAAAATAAATAACATAAACCAAGGTTACTTGGCATCATCAGAACCCAATTCTCCCACCATAGCAAGTCCTGGACACAC
>NW_022196897.1:118859684-118865929 GCF_008632895.1 Mastomys coucha
CCTATCAGAATTACACCAGACTTCTCACCAGAGACTATGAAAGCTAGAAGATCCTGGGCAGATGTCAAGAACACAAGAACACAAATGCCAGCCCAGACTACTATACCCAGCAAAACTCTCAATTACCATAGATGGAGAAAACAAGATATTCCATGACAAAACAAAATTTACACAATATCTTTCCACAAATCCAGCCCTACAAAGGATAATAGATGGAAAACATCAACATAAGGAGCAAAACTACACTTTAGAAGAAGCAAGAAGGTAATCTTTCAACAAATCCACACAAACAAAAACAAAAGGAAGTGACAATTACTTTTTCTTAACATATTAATATGAAAATTAATATTACCAACATATCCTAATCTATTGAAATCCAGTAATATGAGGAATTAGAAATTTGTTGATTGTCATCCAATGGTCTCTCTAATTTGGTAATTGGAGAAATAGGTCCAACATTGTACAATCTATATACACTTTCAGCTTGTTTGTTTGTGACAGTGTCTGGCTGTGTACAATATAAGGGTCTTGAAATCTTGCTTCTCCTATCTCAGCCCAGCAGTATTGTTTATTTCATGTCTTTACACTATACTATGGTTTTCAGACCAGCTTAAATATTTCAGAAGTATTTATATACCCAAAAGAAACATAGACGATTAACTAGGGAGTTTGCTTGTAAGAGAACTACAGAGACTGAATGCTTTGCTTGACGTTTGTAACTCTTGTATCAAGTTTGAAGAAGAGGACTTTATAAGTTACTCTTTCTCTGAGATTAATGCTTTTCCAAATTATCACAGCTAATGAACCAAATTCTTACCCTCATCTAATGTCTGTGCCACCCTCCAAGCAGAGCCATTGTTCATTGAAATAGTTGGTGAATGACTTTATGGATAGACCATCTTAATACCTATACCACTTCTTAAATGAATGTAACCTGTTCTCTGTGGGCTGAGAATAAAGTCACTCACTCAAGTCAAATAGCTTTGACCATAGCAGGAAGTCTGTATCCAAAAATCGAGCCTACAATTCATTTCTTGGTGCAGCAGAACTATCAACTCTCAGCTTAGCTAAGATGGAGGTAAAATCCTTTGGTGCTGTGAGGGTCATTGAAGTACAGCCTTATTACAATGAAATCCAATGTCTCAAAATTGTTCTTATTTTAGGCTTGTACCACAGTAAGAGCCAAGATTTTAAACTCTATTAAATATAAAACAAACAAACAAAAATACTTTATATATTTATATTCATTTAAGAAAATACCAGTAGTGATGTATTATTTTGAAGTATATAGTTAATATGTTTGGAGTTATTTAAAATTTGTATTGAGAAAAATGTATTTTCACTATTGCTGTAGATGAGCATCTACATAAGTCTGTTAAATTGATTGTTGTTTCATATCAAACAACTCTTATAATACTTATTTTTATTATAATATTTTATAATTTTTAAGGAATATGACAAAAAAGATATTTGTAGGTATTGAAGGGGGGTCTCTTTGAGGAGTGGGGGTACAAAAGGGAAACAAAAATGTGATTTAATTCTATTTACTTAAAATATGTTTTTAAATGTTAACAAATTCAGATAAATTGAAATCATGTAACTTTTCTCATCATAATGCAATAAAAGTTAAAAAAAAAATATTCACAAAGACCCTTGACAGCTTATATAGGTGATGAGTTCTAAGAGAAGTGGAGAATAGTGGAGTTGCTTGCAAGATGGACAAGCTCCTCTGAGGATGCAGAGTTCATAAGTCATCTCCTCCACCAAGGTGTAGCTCTTTAGTGATTCAGCTGCTGCAGAGATACCCACTCTCGTCTAAGTAACTTCAATAAAACTCATTGGCTCACCAAGCTGCACTTGGATGAAACTCTTTTCCTTGGTCTCTCCATGGTGAGACATGTCTGAGACGAGCAGGCCTGGTGTTCCAATCTTTCCAAAGTAAGTCAAGGAGGATCATACCTCAAAACACAGACTCAACTGAACCATACAGCTGACCAGACAAACACACAAAGAGACAAAGGAGCAATATTTGATTCTCAAGTTCAACGCCAAAGGAACTTGCTAGAGAAACATACCTGAAGCCATTTTCTAAAGCCTCCAGACAATGCCCACCCGCCCACTGAGAAGCATAGTTACACTTTTCATCTTTTGGGAAAAAATAATCCCTCACTTACAACAGTTGTGATTTAAACCAATTTCTACAGAGAGGCAGAGGGCATGGCAGAAATCCTAGGTACCCATGATTGAAACTATCCTCTTGGTGAGGAGGTGCATGTACTGTGTTTTTATATTTGTAGTCAGTCCATTAGTTGAGGAAAACAATTGATGGGTGGTCAATGCTTTTCAGCTGCAACTTGTATATTTGTTGGAATGACAGGATTTTTCTATTTGATTTTGTTAGTCAAGAATGTTAAGAACCTGCCACATGCATGCCACTGTTAGAAGCATTGTACCAAGGAGTAACTAAAGCCCAGATTCTTTCCTCAAAGCATTTAGCATCTCCATAATGAGCTATGATAAATGCAGCAGTATGGAAGCACAGTGAGAGAATTTAATCTGAGGAGGTGGAGCTGGCCAGATGCCCAACAATCCATCTGCTTCCTGATCCTTCAAGACAACTTTGCACTTGCACTTTTGTGGGCTAGCCATTTGTCTACACTGGTACACGGACAAGTGCAATGCTTGCAAGGCTCCTCATTCACTGAACAATATGTTCACTTCAGCCTTCTTGCCTGTGAAAGGAGACTATAAAGGAAATTGAATGGAATTGCAACACATTTCTCTCTCTCTTTTTCTCATCCCCCTCTCTCTTTCTCTACACACACACAGACAGACACACACACACAGACACACACTTATATACATGTGTATTTGAAGTAAAGTTAATTAAGCAAGTTGTTTAGAGATAGATTTATTGAGATGTAATTTAGATACCATGATGCAATTTCTGCATTTAAAGAGTGGAGTTCTGTTTGTTTGTTTGTTTGGTTGGTAGGTTTTGGCTAATATACACTTATTAGTGAGTACATACTATGCATGTCCTTTTGGATTTGAGTTACCTCACTCAGGATGATATTTTCTGATCACCAAACTGCAAAACTCAGGATGTCCTCATTCTTAATAGCTGAGTAGTATTCCATTGTGTAAGTGAACCACATTTTCTGTATTCATTCTTCTGTCGTGGGATATCTGGGTTGTTTCCAGCTTCTGGCTATCACAAATAAGGGTGCTATGAACATAGTGGAACACATGCCCCTGTGGCATGGTGGGGCATCTTTTGGGTATATTCCCAAGAGTGGTGTAGCTGGGTCTTCAGGTAGATCTATTACCAATTTTCTGAGGAACCACCAGACTGATTTCTAGAGTGGTTGTACCAGTTTGCAATCGCACCAGCAATGGAGGAGTGTTCCTCTTTCTCCACATCCTCTCCAACATGTGTTGTCACCTGAGATTTTGATCTTAGCCATTCTGATTGGTTTAAGGTGGGATCTCAGGGTCGTTCTGATTTGCATTTCTCTGATCACTAAGGACTTTGAACATTTCTTTAGGTGCTTCTCAGCCATTTGAGATTACTCAGCAGTGAATTCTCTGTTTAGTTCTATACCCCATTCTTTGATTGGGTTGTCTGGCATTTTGGTGGTTAGCTTCTTGAGTTCTTTATATATTTTGAATATTAGCCCTCTATTGGATGTGGGGTTACTGAAGATTTTTTCCCAATCTGTAGACTGCTGATTTGTCTTATTGACTATGTCCTTTGCCTTACAGAAGCTTTCCAGTTTCAGGGATGGAAATGGAGAGGAGCCTGAGGAAAAGAAGGCCCAAAGTGGGATCCAGCTCAAGGGGAAGTCCCAAGGCCTGACACTATTACTGAGGTGAGAGAGTACTCACAAAAAGGGACCAATTATGACTACCTTCCAAAAGACCCCACAAGCAGCTGAGTCAGATGTAGATATTTGCACCCAACCAATGGACAGAAGCAGCTGACCCCTGTTGAATTAGGGAAGGCTGAAAGAAGCAGAGGAAAGGGCTACCCTGTAGGAGGACCAGCAGTCTCAATTAATCTGCACCCCCAAAATCTCTCAAACACTGAACCACCAAATAGGCACCATACACGAGCTGATATGAAATTCCCAAAACACATACAGTAGAGGATTGCAGGGTCTGTATTCATTCAGAGATGATGCACCTAACCCTCAAGAGACTGGAGGTCCCAGAGAGGTTATAGGTCAGGTGGGGTAGGGGGTGGGGACATCCACGTGGAGACAGGGGGTGGGGAGGAGGTATGGTAAGTGGGACAGTCAGAGGGTGGATCGGGGTGGGGGGAATAAAATATGGAGTGTAAAAAAATTAATTAATTAAAATAAAAAAGAAAGGAAGAAGAGAGCAGAATTCAATAACTCAGTGTGTTAGGAATGTTGTATATCCGTTGGACTCTGTCTTTAAACCTTCCTACTACCCCAGAGGAAGCCCCTCCCCATTTACACACTATTTTCCAACTTCTTCCAACTGCTCTGATCATTAACCTCAGTCCTAGGTGGCCATAATCAACTACTTGACTGTATATATTTGCCTATTCTGGGCATTTTATATAAATGAAATTTATGCATGATTCGATCTTTTGTGGCTGGGTTTTCTCACTTAACACACTGTTTTTTTATGAACTCCTGACTTATTTTCATTATTCATTTCCTTGAACTAGAGGGGAAAAAGCCTAGGTAAAAGAACATGTGGCATTGTTAGGAAATCACAAATGACCTTCCAAGCTTGGGCTGTACCAAAATTTTATTTATAAATTTAGAAATGAGCATGGCCCTTTAGTTCCCCTTAAGGCAGACAGACTTGAACTAAGTTTTTATTGCTTCTTGGGTAGGGTGTGTGTGAAAACTGGCTGTTTTGAAGGCAACTATGGAATTGATTGTTTCCCATTTGACTTCTTCAAATCTCCCTATCTTCTACCTTTCTAGAGGCATCTGGTAGTCTAATGGTACGTCTTTATTGACTCTAACTATTTCACTGTGATAATGTGTGTTAGGTAGTATTTTTATTTCCACTTCAGTATATCAGCGTGTTTGTTGGTTTTTGTTTTTACTTAAAAGAGAACCCTCCATGTACCAGAGTTTGAGTAACAGTTGTGATTGGCTAACTTGCCCAAAGACACAAACTATCTGATGTTGAAGGCAGAGTTTAGCATGATTATCCCTCAATGTAGAGCCCCATGCTTAATCATTACACAGACAGTCTCCTTGGTGCACCATAGCCAACAACTATCCCACCTTGCATCCTTTACAGCAGACACAGGTGTTTCATTTGCCATTTATTCTGATTGTTGGCTTTCTCTCTAGAGTTAAAGTAATCAGTTATGCCAACTGCAGCTCATATTTACAAAACCATGGAAGCAAACATTTTGTTCATGAAGATATCTTCTGGGCCAGTTACCAGAAAACTCCAGGCCTGCATCTATAAGACTGACTAATGCATTTGTAACATATTGCATAGAGACCATAGTTACTACCATCAAGAAAGGTGCCATTATTTGATAATATATGAACTTGTCAGGCTAATGTGGAGTGACAAGGTCTAACCAAGAAGAATTAAGACAGTCCTTCAACCAGAAGTAAAAGAACTCTAAGGCAATGATACAGACACATCAAATACTCCAGCCTCGAAATGCTGTGGCTGAATTACATTTAATATTAGTTTAAGAGTAGACATAAACATTAAAAATAATTCAAGCTAGTATGATAATGGAGATACCATATTAATGGGATAAGTTGTGGCATTGATAGCTTAAAGTAGGCAGGGGAGAAAAACGTACAGAATATATGCTTAAATCTAAATGATTGAATCTAGTTGTAAGCTTAAAAAAAACACCAATAAGGACTAAACATCCCTTGGGCTTCTCAGATTCTATGGAAGATTCCTAGGATTTTAGCTTGTACTTGGTGTTCTTAGAAATGGAACAAAGAAGGAGAGCTGTGGTTTTAATTAGCGGTTTGGGGGAATCAAAGATGATTCCATGACAGTTAGAATTAACAATTTGTGTTCAGAAACTATCAAACATGAAACAAGGCTGATGGTGACAGGAAGGGCCTCGCAGACTTTCATCCTCCTGGCTTGTGGGCTCCTGCTGAGTTTTCTGGGATGGACCTTATTTTTGTTTTTGTCTGTGCTCACTTATAGAACAGCCTTGGTTTTGTGCAGATCTGTTATTGTCTCACTGTGGGTTTGTCTGATGTTGGTGTTCT
>NW_022196897.1:118866052-118998283 GCF_008632895.1 Mastomys coucha
TGTGTAGTGTGTGTGTGTGTGTGTAGTGTGTGTGTGTGTGTGTGTGTGTTAAACAGAATAACGGAGTGACTTAGCTGTGAGGACAAGCCTTAGTCCTCAATACTCAGACAAGCCGCCAAGAGGCTGTTCTCTCGTTCTTATCAATCATTTGAATTTGTGGTTTAAGGAATTGTGAGAAGCTGAGTTTTTTTTCTAATTCCTCAAATTTACCCATTTTTAACTCTGAGAATGTTTATATCCCAGTGGAGTTTTGTTTTCTATATACACCATATATGTGTGTGTGTGTGTGTGTGTGTGTGTGTGTGTGTATACATATGTCTTAGTTTTCTTACACATTCTCTTGCATGGCAACAATAATAACTATTTTGATGGTTTATTAGGATAAAAACGTAGACATGATCTCCCTGCACTGCAGCTCAACAGCTTTCAGATAATTGCTTGTTTGATGAATGATTGAGAGAAAATTGTTTCTATTTTTATGTTGTTAAAATATAATTTGTTAACTTGTGCATGCTGAGCATCTTGTGACCGTAATGTGATGGTGGCCCTTGATGCAGCCTTGCTTCTGAGTAGCATATGACTGTGTGTGCACTTGTTTCTAGGGAGAAGTTTGGGGTTTACTTTAGGGTGTCCTGAATCAGACTACCTTTCTTATTTCTCCTTTAAATTTTACTTTGTCCATCTGAACTCATTCCAGATAGGAAGGTCCAGATTGCTCTGCTGATCTTGGAGCATGATTCTCAAGTCTAGATACACAGTGATTGCCTGGAAAACTTTGGAAGTTGTTGTTTTCTACATTCTACTTTGAAGGATTCTAATTTATTGACTTGAGCTGAGATTAGTCGTTGGATTTTATTTTTTTAAGTTCTCCAAAAAAATTCTACCTGGGACAAGAGTTTGAGAATCATTGATCTTTTTTCTCCACCTATAATTTATTTGAGTCACTTAGAGAATCGCATTAAAATGCAGATTTGGATTGAAGGCATCAAGGGAAAAACCTGGGAATCTGCAATTCAGCTGGACTCTAGTCTGAGGATTACACTCGTAATAACAAGGGTAAGAAAATCTCTTCCCGTTGAGTTGAAATCTAGCCAGCTCTCTTATTTTTTGTGTGACAGAATCTCAGTACGTAGCTTAGGCTGGCCTGACACATGTGGTGTAGCACAGTCTCGCTTTGAACTCATGATCCTTCTGCCTCACCCTCTTCAGTGTTGGGATTGTAGGCATGCACTATCATGCCTAGCTGGTCTATGTGCTTCTCAGTGGTGTTTTGGGTGAGATATTTTAGTGAAGTAAGTGAGAGAGAAGGAGACAGGAATGTGGTCATGCAGACTGAATATTTCCACTACCAAAAGAACAGAGCCAAGAGCTGGGATTTGCTGTGTGTGTGCATGTTGAGGATGTGTTACTAAGGATGACTAGACTGTGTGTCTGTATCTATGAAGAGCAGGTTCTTCTGTTCCTGCTGGGATGAGTCTCCTCAAACAAAGAGGCTCAGTTTTAAAAGTAGTAACTCTTGGTGGGGTATGGCCTGGATATGTTTTCAAATTGTACCATGTTTTATAGTTCTGTGCTGTGCAAACCAACCACACTGGTAAGATTTTGACTTTATAATCTCTGCAGATCCTATCAGATTGGAGGATACTCTCACTGTCTGGATGTCTGGTTGGAGATGCAGAGAAGATGCCTTCTACTCCCAGTGTCTTTGTCAAAGAAGTATCAGAGAAAGGTGTTGTAAGGCTCAGTTGTGGTCAGTAAGAAAGGACTTGATTGTAAAGGCTCATTCATTGGATCTTGGAGAGATGCATACAACTCTAATAACTGGGTCCCTCTTAGGTTTTGCAAAGCCCCTTTCCTAAGGAGATATACTGATGGCTGATAGAGATTGCTAGGGACCCGATATGTTGGTGTATAGCCTTCTTAAAGCCCCACTGGTGAAGAGTTAATAAGGTGACTTGTGGAAGTGACTGAGATAAGCATAGGTCTTAACTGACCAGGTGAAATGGGAGGCTTTGAACATTACGAATAATTACAAATTAAGATTCAATGAAATGAATAGGTGGTAATAAAAGATAAATTATAAAAAGGCTACCAACTGTAAGGTTTCTTCATTCATGGCTCCTTGTTCTAGAACAGAGTACATTCAAAGTGGATATGGTATGGGTGTTGTTCGATCAGAAGGTTTTGGAAAGGAGATATGTGTCATAGTTTTTCCTACTGTTTCTGCATTTCAGTTCCTTTCCAAGGATAGGTGGGAAAGAGATGATGGAAGTTACAGAGAAGTTGTAACATTTACAGGTCAAAGAAGGTGGAGCCAAAGATTGTGGACAAGAATTCAGTGTTGGACACAGAGTATTTCTCATGAAGCTATCCCTTAACTTAAACTGAGTGTGTGATGGTCATTGTATGTGGATGTGCTCATGTGGCATAACGAATACCTCTTGTGAAGTGTGGGCTTCAGCTGGGCATGACCTAATAATTTCTCCACCTAAAAGCAGAGTGATTGGTTGCTCCTCTAACGGGAAGCAGCCATCTGTAGCTACCTTTATCCATCTTCCTGGAATCCTAGATGCAAATTTAGTTTCAAGTTAGGTAAAATGACTTCCGGTTTCCAAAGAGAAAATTTTACTGGAGACCTCAACAGGAGCCAACATGGATTGCTGGGATAAATATAGATGGCAGAGTTAATACGGGTGCCATGCAACTCATGAAATGTTACTTGAAGCACTAAAGTCCATGCAGATCAGCAAATTCTCAAATGCACAGACTATGCGGCATTGGGATGATGTGTGCTTATTGGTGAGGGTTGATGATTTTAGACAGTTACTGGAGAATGATTGAAATGAAAACACTGCTGTGCTGAAGAAGGTTGAAACCAAAGCCAGCCTTCTCTTAGCAGTAACACAAAACTGAAGGTTCTGAGGGGATCTTGGATGTGGACAAAGGATGAACAGTCAAAGGCCCGTGATGTGAGAATAATTATCCTACTTGATGGGGAGCGTCATCCTGATTATTTACAGTCTGCCTAGCTGAAAAGAATATTTGCCATTTCATACAATTTCACCATGCAAACTCTAACAAAAGCTCTCAGATGTAGCACCTCATTTAATCCACTCTGTACCAAACAGTAGTCCTAACAGATACATTACTGTGGAATTGCTACAAACATGAGGAATGAAATGTCAAAACTTTTAGTTGTTAAGTTATTTGAATTTATCTAAAGTTTTAAGTACTTGAAGTACTTTATTTCAGAACGCCACATAGTGAAATATTCTCAGAGGTTAAAATTGAATTTTGAAGATTGGATGATTATTAATCCCAACAGGTGTTATACTCTTGTTTGTCTGTTTAGATTGGCCCTAAAGTAGACCTTGAGCTCATTATTCTCCTTCCTCAGGTTCCTGCGTCTCCAGGTTACAGGAATATGATGCATTGCCAAGCTAGTTATTATCATCAAACTCAATTTGATGCGTAATTTGACACATTGTACAACATGACTTTTGAAAGGAATTTCCCAAGGGAGGCAAACCTATTTCTTTTTATTTTTGCTAAGAAGACTGAACTTGGCTGCAGAGGGCAGAGACGGGACTTGTTAATATCCTTTTCTTCCCTGTTCTTTCTCTCTTCCAGGACATCCCGTTACTTTCCTCAGATTTAGACTAACCCCATTTGTACCTCACATAATACAAAATTGGGGAGTGCCTGTTCTAGATAACCCCTAATACACTGGTAAAATGATGTACCACCCTGTTAGAAGTTACAGAAAGAAGCAACAATGGAACCAAATCCAGAGCTCATGCCTTTAACTCTTAAATCTGAGTCAATTTGTAATGCCATTGACCTATACTGGAAAATGGACCAAATGGGCCAAGGCTATAAGGAAAAAGGTGCTTTGTTTTAAAAGAAATTAATTCTTAGAGGCCAAGTTTGCTTTATTCTTGCGTCACTGTTGATTCAACTCTGTCAAATTTGGACCTGACCCCATTGACTGCTGTACAGCTTCATTTTTATTTGATGTTGTTGTTTACACTTTTTATCATCTGAATGTTTTGTTAGGTTGTAACAATCAGATAGCTTGACAGACTGTCTATAAGTTTCTCTTTCTCTCATGTATATCTAGGAGTTAGGATGCTTTTTGAGTTTGATGATAATAATCTCAACTTAACATGCCACACACTTATCCTGATTAATAAGATACATTTTAAAAAAACTAAGGGGTTGGAGGTTTTGCATCAGAAATTTAAATGGATATTTGACAATCTCTCTTTTTATTAGCCCTTTGAGAATTTTGTAGTGTGTTTTAAAATAATATTTAACCCCATCCTTCTTCTCTCAGACCCACCTTTTCCTACCTACCCAACTTTGCATTCTCTTTTTTGTTTTACTCATTAAGTTCAATTAGTATTATCCACATATTCTTGGATTTCTAGCCTTCCACTGGAAGCATGTCTGGTCTACCAGGGGATACACCCTTAAAGAAAACTCCCTCTCCCAGAAGCTACCAGTTGCCAATAACTTCAGTTGGTGTGGAACTTTGTATCCACGTTCATCCTCAATGCTGGAATTTGGTATAGCCTGAGATTGCATGAGGGTTGTGAACGCTGTCACATGGCTATGGTTTTATGTGTGCAGCTATTTTACTGTATCTGGAGAATACTATTTTTTGTAGTCATCCATACCCTCTTGACTTTATATTCTTTCATCCCCCCTTTCTGCAATAATCTATGAGCCTTGGGAGAAGGGGACATTATAGTGATGTTTCTTCTAGTGCTTAGCATTCTGCAGTGTATTACTCTCTACACTTTGACCAGTTGGGAATATTTGTGGTGATCACCATCTACTGGAAAAGGATGCATCGCTGAAAAGACTTGACAAATGAACTAATCTTTGGTATAAAGATGGGTTATTGAGAGTTTGTTTAATTTATCAATTTAATAAAAAAGTAATAATAATAATAATAATAATAATAATAATAATAATAATAATAATAATAGGTTCTTGCCTGGGACCTATGACTTTTTGCACCATCAGTTTTTAGCCAGAGAATAGGGCTTAGTTTAGGTTGCATCTTATGGAGTGGGACTTAAAGCTAATCATAAAATGGTTGGTTACTTCTATGACATGTGTGGAACTTTTGCTCTAGTGAGTCTGTCTTGCTAGGGCAATTACTAACTTAGCAAGGTATATAGCTGGGTAGGATTGATTACTTTTCTTTGGTAGTTTGAATATCACTATGGAAACTAGCCAACGAGGATGAAGTTTCCAGATCTGTACCAACTTAATATCTTCATATTCTGTATAGAGTATTACCATCAAGTTTTGTAGGGAAAACAAACATAATTGACAATAACCTATTATGCTTAGGCACCTATGGGGCCTCACTTTCCAACAACTCCATTCTTAACACTGAGATTTTTATTTGTTAGACTATGGTGTATACTAGGTACATCCTCACCTTGTTACAGGTCAATCTCTTGCTTGCTTATCATGGAATACTTAAAAATTATCACATGAATATTTTCCTCAATTCAGTAACCATTTGCTCTTTGTGTGTTTTATGCTGATTTCAAGACAAAGGTTTAGGACATTAAACTTTTTATTTTTCAAACCAGGTTTATTTTCCCTGTTGTTAAACCTAACATGGTATAAGGGATGACAAATGCCACGAAGGTAACAGTAGCAAGGCATTCTTCATCTTGGGCTTACATCTCTTCTTCAAGTTACAAGTCACTTTCCTCTGTGTTTATAAAGTAGGTGTGAAGTCACTACCACCATTTAGAAAATCAGCAAAATAGGTCACTTTTGGTTTAATATGGTTGATACATGTTGCATAGTACTGCACAGCCTAACCACCACTTCATGGGATGCCTTCCATAGTTTATAATTTTATTCTTATCAGAGGCCATATCTGTACAACTCTTTTTTGAAGTGGCATCTTTAGAACCATGTATTCCACATACTTTTACTAAGCATCTACATGTGACTTCATTTTTGACAACCCTAAGTATGGTGGTTATCCAAACTATAATAGGATCAAATCTTTCATAAGTTAAAACTTGTGCATCATTCTGAGTAAAGTGATGAAATCATGCACCATCCTACTCTGTCCCATAAGGACCGTGTTTTCATGCCACATGTACTATTTACTTGTGTGTCACTTAGTAGCTATTTCAGTTAATAGATTAATCCTATATAATTGACTATGTTGAAATAACTATGAAATAACTATGTTGAAATAACTATGAAATAACTATGTAGCAGCTTATCAATATACTATCATTCATCTTACTATACCTCATCACATAGGCATATAATCTTCTATCATCAAAAAAGGAGAGTTTACAGTATAAGGTATGTTTGAGATAGGGTCTCACTATGTAGCCCTGGCTGGTCTGGAATCTGCTATGTAGTCCAGGCTGGTCTCAAACTCACAGAGGCCCACCTGCTTCTGCTTCTGTTTCTTGAGTGCTAGAATTAAAAGGAGCTTCTGTGCCACACTTAATAAGATGTTTTGAAATAGTGTGCTTGCACACACCTTTTATTATAGTTAATTGTCTAATTGTTCTGTTTTATTAACAATTCTTATTGTTAATCTCCTATTTTACTATAAATTAAACTTCCTCTTAGGTATACATATGGAAAACAGCATGTACAGGGTCTGGCATGATCGTAGTTTCAGGCATCTACTGGTGTCTTGGAATGCACTCTCTGAGAATGAGGGGTTGGTGACAAGTCATGTAAAAGGATAAAATATCATGGAAATTATAAAGAACAATAGATTTGCCCAGTGCCTTTACAGATCTTGGAAAAACAGAAAGACAAGGATGACCTTGTAAAAAGCTCACTTTATGTAAGGGAATGGTGGACTGTAGTTTTGCGGGAAGCTGGAAACTGAGGGGCACAGTCTGGAAGAAGTTTGCACCAGGGATGAAGGGCAGTTTAGAGCAGTATAGACTAGGAAGTGAAATCATAATCCAAGCCCAACCAAATGTTCCTAGAATGGCCCTGAACTTGTGATCAGTAACTTACTGTCAATTCTGTGGTTTAACTTGCTGAAGTTTCATGTACATTAAGTGAGATGAGTAACAAAGTAAGCATCAAGGGGAAGATCATGCGAAAGAGCTCCAAACAGCTTCCTACTTGTTCACAACAAAGGAATGAGGAATCTTTTCTTTAAAAGAATGAACCACAGAGCTGACATGGCTTTTGATCTTTCTATTATGAAAAATATCTCAGGAAAGTACAGAATGGGCTCCCAGACAGACACGAGATGGTACCTTGACTGTAGACATAAAATCTACACTTGATCTTAGTCAAAAGGTTGAGAAGCCATGGACATAAAGTCTAAGGCTGACAACATTTGCCTTAAGTTTGGCTCTAAGAGTTACAAAAAATAATAAATGCCCACGAAGTCAACAGAATCTAGAGGGGGACTTGGGACTGATGCTTGGTGCTTGAGTCTGTGTCAGCCTCCAGTAAGAGTGGAAGTCGTGCTTGGAATTGGATCTCCAAAGTGCTGGTGTACTGTCTCCTTACTGTCTTCCAGCTCCTTGTATGGAGTCCTGTAGTCATTCTCTGGCAAGTTGGTTGTACTTTTGGATTAAGTTCATCTTTTGAACCTTATCTGAATGCTGTTTGCTCGGGTTTCCAAATTGCTCTGGGTGACATCTGCTTGTCACCAGCAAAAGCCACAGGACAGTGGGGTAGGTTGCCTCGCATAGAGCAGACAGGTAATTGCAGCCTTAATTTTGTTTTGTTTTTGGAAAGATCCAGGTGTCCAGCCTCTTTATCTCACAAAAGAACCTTAATAAATGTGGGAGTGTTGGCAGACGAGCTGGCCCAGTGGGCAGCCTGCCCATCAGATGTGCTAGCCTTCTGCTATTGAAATAGTGCCTCCCGTGGAAGGCTCACACATCAGGAATTCTCTGCTGCTCCAAGCACCCCAACAGCTTCCAAGCTAGGAGCACAATTAGAGACACGAAGACTTCTCAGCAGCCAAGACACACAGTTCACCCTGGAAATTCAATTCTCAACAGAAAGTACCCAAGCCATGTGAACGTAAAAGTCTGCCTTCTTGTGAAACCAAACTGCCCAGAGCTGGGAGCACTTGGCTGTCTGTAGGAGTACTTCTGATTTGAAGAACTGACTGCTGGAAGCTATGCACAAAGAGAATAAAACTGGTTATCTTGAATCCAGCCTCACACGTTTCTCCTTTCTAACCATCTTGCTTTGCTGTAGACATTTTCAAATTGGAGTCAGATGTGGAAGAAGCAGGACTCAAAAGTAGAATAGGCCCAGGCTTGGGTCTGGTCTGAGCAGCAGCTCAGAAAGCTGTCTTGAGAAGTTCTGGAAACATGTGGAGGGGCGACTGGCTCCAGGACAATCAGTTAGAACAAGAGGCATCCGGGAACAGGCAATAGAGGAAGGTTCAGAAGTTAGAAAGTACCCAGAAAAAGGTCTGCTTTGTGCAGTGACTAGAATTAGTGGGTAGAACTATATAATTCCCAGCCATGTGAATTCCTAGGCAAAGTGAGAAGTGAAAGGGGTTTCCAGAATGGAATAAAACCAGTGGGCAGATTTAATCTTAGTTAAGGACCTAAGGGTCCCTGGAAAATCATCATTCTACTCCTCTAGGACCCAAACAAAATGATTTCAGGTACCATTTGAGCATAGCACACAGCAAGTAATGCTTTTCTTATTGACAATTAGGAAGGAACCGTTACAGAACAACCCTAGAAAATAAGAGTATGGAGCTAGATCTATATAGACTTGGATCAAACAGACTTGATTCTCAAATCCTGTCGAGGGTACCTACTTTTGAGGCATTAGAAGCAAACTGCCTTGGACTCATTGTCCTGATTTGTGCCAGGATCATGGATGTCAGCTCTGAGGGGGTCTCACTTCAGTGAACTTAACTGGAGTGGGACAAGTTCTCTCTTCTCTGACTTTCTGCCCTCTAGGATCTGCAAGAGTAGAGACAGGTGTCACTGGAACCAGCCTGGAATAAACAGCTGGGTCCTAGACAAGTCCGAGTTCTGGCTGGGTGGCAGTATACACAGCCAGTAAACGTAAGTTTTCCAGAACTTGGCCTTAATTAGGAATCAGTAGTGGAGCCAGTATGTTTAAAAACAAAAGCAAAACCAAAAACAAACAGAATCCAAGGACAGAGAGGGCTAGCCTAGGAAGCGCAAGGTTCTGGGAGACAATATATATTGGTTTAGAAGAAATGGTTTGCTTTTATCCATTCAGAGAATCCTGGGTAGGAATTCAATACTCAGAGAGATTGGGGCTAACCTGGTGAAATAAGGAGCAAGGGGGTGGCTAGTGTGAGTGTTTTTCTGAAAGAAAAAACTCTGAAGCCTTCTGATGTGAACAATTTTTTCCCAGGGAGCTCCTGGGTGGGCCTAGAAGTAGTCCCCAAATGTAAGAGACATCACTGGAGATGCAAGGTCTCTGGCCACGTATTTGCTAAACATTTATCTGCTCAGATAGTTAGGAAACAGTGACAATGAGGGACAGCCAGAATGATGTATCCAATCTAATTTGAGGGCTGAAAGAAAGTTTCAACAGGGATCTGCTGTGTACTTTGGACAAACCGCCAGCATTCTAAAATGTTCCTGTCCACCTAAATTCTATTTGACTTGATCCTATGCAAAGTGACTTCTTTCTACTCTCCTAATTTATTGCCGTCCCATTCCAAGTCAGCTTGTTTCATGACTCAAACTGTGCCTGCATGACAATGAATGATAAAAAGGCAACCTACCGACTGATTCAAAGTTCCATGAGTGTGCATCATGAGGGACTAGCCTACTGAACTATCAGTCAATGAAAAGTTTGTTGTACATCTCCTTTGGAAACCTATGCTCTCATTTGAAAATGCACCAAAGGTTGCAGGGAGTTCATATGCCTCTGTTTAACCTGAGATTTCTAGTGGTTTGCTACAGAAGCAAGTTTATGTACTTATCAATGGTCCATGTGGTGGTTGGGTGGGTCCAGAAGTAGCCCCTAAATGTAAGTGGGTAGACTGAAAGAAGCACTTTTAGTAAAAGCATTGTATTGCTGGAATTCTACAGATGTAAAAACCTAGGGGAGTGATTTTCAATGTAAATGAGTCTGGGCCTATGACTAACTCAAAGGATGTTTTTACAGGATGAATGGGAAGCTTTAGAAGGATAAAATGCATTTTTATTATTGGCTTTAAATCTCAAGGTTAATCAACATTAATGGTTTTATATGCAGAGAGAGAGAGAGAGACAGAGAGAGACAGACAGAGAGAAAGAGAGAGAGAGAGAGAGAGAAAAAGAGAGAGAGAGAGAGAGAGAGAGAGGGAGGGAGAAGCAAGGTAGTAATTAACAAGTGCTAGGCTTGATTGAAAGGCAGCAGTTGTAGTCAAATCAAGAATATCTGAGGGTGGGGAGAGCATCAGGCCTTGATTTGTGGCCATCAGTGGGGTCTAGAACAAATCTTGTCCTTATTAGAACGACCCAGAGTGAGGTCACGAGGAACCTTCTGGGGAGATGTTTCAGGATGAATTTGTGCTCTCAGGACAGAGTTGAGAGTAGAATCCCGGACCCAGGAGCACAAATTCTCAAATTAGAACACGGTGAAGGACTTAAAGAAGTAAAAAGACAAAGCACAGATCCAGCCTCACATGGAGGAAGCTTGTGGCTAGCGCCAGTCCAGGAAATATGGAAGATTCAGTGGTTGTGTCTGAAAAATTTATGGAGAAAAAAGGCTGGGGACTTACAAGTTTATTCTTAACTAAATATTCAGTGGTTGCCTTTATAATCAATTCATGTTAAAGATCCATAGGAAGATGCCAGTAAATAATTAGGTTTAAAGATGTCTTCAGTGGACACTTCTGATTCCATTCATGCCATCTCATAAACATGAAGGATGAGCAAGTATACCTAGTCAGAACTAGCAGGCATTAGTGTCATTTGCATGGTATAATATGGTCTTGCTTATGGTTTCTTTTCATGTTTCAGATTGGAGTACTATATTTATTGCTCTCTGTGAGTTTTAAACATTTTTTGATTATTTCCTATTTGTAGAACAAATTTTTAAAAATATTCTGTTCAGGAGTTGGGGAGATGGCTCAGCTGCTAAACTGCTTGGTGTACAAGCATGAGGGCATGAGTTTGAATCCCTGGAACCCACATAAAATCTGGCCCCAGCCACACATGGTTGTATGCCCCATACTGAGGGGGAGGAGTGGAGATAGGCAGCTTCCAGGAGCTCTTTGGACACCCAGTTTAGACAAATCAGCAGCTCTAGGTTCAGTGAAGGGCCCTCTCTCTAAAATCAAGATAGGGAGTGATAAAGAAACACATGCTAGGGGGCTGGTGAGATGGCTCAGAGGTTAAGAGCACTGACTGCTCTTCTGAAGGTCCTGAGTTCAAATCCCAGCAACCATGGTGCCTCACAACCTACATCATGAGATCTGATGCCCTTTTCTGGTGTGTCTAAAAACAGCTACAGTGTACTTACATATAATTATAAATAAATCTTTTTAAAAAAGAATGTTTTCTGCTCCTTTCTCTCTCTCTCTCTCTCTCTCTCTCTCTCTCTCTCCCTCCCTCTCTCTCACACGCACACAAACACTTTAAATCTTTTTTTAAAAGAAAGAAATGCATGCTAGCCACTCTGACCTCATTTGCCTGCATGTGCTTTTGTGAATGTGCATAGCACACATATACATTTTCCTGTCCAATCTCTTCTCCCAATCTCTTCTCCCTTGTCCATAAAAAATAGTATGTGAATTTTTATTCTTTTCTTCCTCCCATCTCTACCTCCTCCCCTTGCTTCTTTTCTTTTTTCTTAGATGACATCTTTGGTGAAGAGCCTCCCACAGCATGTTTTACGTATTCTATCTGCAATTTCCACATCAAAATATCTCTGTACCTTAGACAGAGATTTCTTTCATTTTCATTTTTTCCTATTTAAAAAAAAACCAATTGAAGTAGGTAGATAAGTGACATTTCATTTCTTTTTACATCAAGAATCAGGAGTATAGAGGCAAGCAAAGATTTATCAAAAGGCACATGAGTGGTTCCTGTGAGATTCAAGACTACAGTGTAATCAGAAGATCTGTGACCCAGGTTCCTGTAGTTATTAGAGGCCAGAATGTCTGAAATGAAGGGAGATCCAGATCTTAACGATCATAGGCACACCCCCACAGCCAGTGATTGTCTGCTTTTGGGATATTTTGGGCAGCATTCGGGGTGGCAAGGTCTCCACATCACGTCTCACCATTTATCCCAGCAGCCAGGCAACACATTGTCAGATTCGCCCTAGGTGGAGCACTAGCTTGGCCACACAGATAAGAGTGATCCCTGAAGATAGGGTTTTAAGTCAGCTCTGTGGGACACAGATGTTAACTGACATCTGTCAAGGAAGCACAGGGGCATCTCAGCACTCTTAGTTATATTTGGAGGTGACACAAAGTGACATGTTAAAGCCATAGCTTTTGGAAAGAATGTATTTCAGTATCAGTAAAGGCTACAGGGCACCAGACGGAGATTGTGAGTGCTCGTCATCTCTCTTTTTACAGTAGTTGTGATGAAACTGGTTACACAGTATAGGACCTGAACTCTGTCTGGATATTCATTCTATAATTTTGAGATAAAAGTGTAGGTCAGAGTCTAGTTAATAGTGACAATTACTTAAGTGAAATGTATACACCACATACAGTTTTTGATGGCTGATTTTATGAAAGAGATGGTATCAGGTTTCCGTCTTTTACATGAATATTTTCCATAGCTAGCACTCTTTTTCTGCTTCCGTCTCAGTAGAGTATGTTCTTGTCAAGTTTACTATATGTATCCTTTAGATGTTAAATATGCTTGAAAATTAATTGCCCTTATGGAAAACATGAGGTGGTCTTGTGGACGTCTAGAAACCATCTCTGCAGGAGAGAGGATGGGCTGCAGGGTTGGCTTGATCTCAGCCCAGAAGAAGGCTAGGCAGTAAAGGAGAGAATGGCAGTGCTCACACCAGGGAGCCCCTGGTGTGTCTATCTTAGCTTGAATGTCCCAGAGTAGACTTCAAAGCAAGAACTTGGGACTAAATCTTCATTTCTGAAGTGATTCTAGGAAGGAAGTTGTGATGTGAGACAAGAAAGCCAGAGTTTTATTGAGTGTGTTTTGACACTGGGCAGCCGGATCTGCTCCCGCTGGGACCATCTGCATTGCTCAGCACAAGGGCAAGGAAGTTAGGTAGTTTAACCCTCCAGTCTTGTTCATTATTGTATGTGTCAGAGTGAGAGGCTTTTCCATGTTTGGGGGCTGTGGGGTCCTTGTGTGTTCTGTAGGGTGAGCTGAGAACTTTTATTAGAATTAGGAAGTCCTTGGTGCTCAGAATCTAGTCCCAGAGTTCCCCAATATGCTGGGCAGACTGCAAAGTCACTTTCCTGACTGGTTTAGGCATGATAGGATATTTAGCTGATTCAAAGAGTTTACATTTCTGATGACTATTAACATATGTCTGGATATTGGATACTTTGTATAGATTATTTAAAAACACCATTGACCTTTAATATTGGATTTCCTACTTGGTAAAGGATATTTGACACTATGTATAAGTACAAGGAAACAGGGGGCATACCTGTCCCTATATGATGTAGAACACCATGCTCACTGTGTGCATGCCAAATTATGTAGGAAGAAATGGAAAATATCTTTATTAGAAAAATGCCCATCTATTCAATGTGACATGTGTTGTGTAGAATATTTTCTTGAAATAGATTTGAAGTCAATAGAACTGCTGGATAGGAACTACACACTTTCCTTGGACCTCTAGGAAACCTTCTCGTTCTTACTGAATTGTCTTTGTATTAAAATTAGCAACAAAAAGACAGACCACACCAAAGATTCCTTATGTCGTGGAAATTTGAAGATTTTGGCAACACTCCTGAGGGGCTAGGCATGGGCAACTGCAAAACGGGTGAATCTTGCTCACATGATGAATGAAGGATAGATAATCCACAGAGGACATGTCTACCAAGGGCTGCTGAACATGATGCTGGAAGTAACTGTCCCATTGCTGTGGGTGAACACCCCAGAAAGCCACTGATGTCAAATCTGGGAAGTGTGTAAAAGATGGGTGAAATACTGCAACTTATTAACCATCAGATAAGCTTTTTTCCCCCACAAATAACTCAGATAAAACTATAGACTTATGATTTGTTCACTATTTATCAATAACATCTTTCTGGCTTGGCAGTATGGCAGCCTAATGATTTTTAACTGTGTTTCTATAAAAGCAACACCTGTTTTTCTTTTCTTTTCTTTTTTGGCATTGGGATACATTTTCAGTGGACTTGGGGGAGGACGGGCTTGATGAAATACATTCAATATATTTCCAATGGTCTGTCTTGTCTGACTTTATCAACATGTGTATGGCCATTTTCATTTCCAACTTTTGTATTGTTCTGTTTCCTTCCCACATGTGTAATAAGAGGATGCATAAAGTACACATTTTAAATATGCACACACAACATATAAGTAAGGATTCAGCCAGGAAGGCGAGACACTTATGTTATTTGACATAGACAAATTTTAATATATGGAATTTGTTAAACAGAAATTAGACTTAGAATTTGTTAAAGAAACAAAAGCTCTTATAAGCAAACACTCTCTTGGGATATGAGAACAAAGGAAGGACCTGGGTTAGGAGAAGATTAGAGGAGATATCCTACAGAGCCGGACTTAAGGGAACCTGAGACTAGTGTTAGTGTATGGGACAAAAATAAACTCTCAAAACAGAACTGAAGGATGGGTTCCTGTGTTAGCTAGTTTTATGTAACTTGATAAAAGCTAGAATCATCTGAATGAGGGAACCTCAATTGAGAATGTGTTTCCAAGAGATCCAGCTGTAGGGCATTTTCTTAACTAGTGATTGATGGGGGAGGGCCCAGTCTATTATAGGTGGTACCATCTCTGGGCTGGTGGTATTTAGTTCTATAAGAAAGCAGGCTGAACAAGCCAAGATGAGCAAGCCAGTAAGCAGCACCTCTCTATGGCCGTTGAATCAGTGCCTCCCCTCTAGGTTCCTGACCTGTGTGAGTTCCTGTCCTAACTTTCTTGAGTGACTGACTATGGTATGGAAATGTAAGCTAGATTAACCCATTCTTCTCTAATTTGCTTTTGATCATGGTGTTTCATCACAGCAATAGAAACCCTAATCAGGACAGCTCCTAATCTTCTGTTAGGTGAAGGAATTAAGATGGGGGATGCCCAGTGAACCTCATGCCAACAGAGAGGCAGGACTTCCTTCTCTTCTTATCTTAAGTCTGTCTCTAGTGTACCTTACTGATCATTCTTAAAGATGGATAACTCAAGGCAACAGAGAAATAGTGTGTAGAGTACCAGCTCCAAGACCCAAGACAACCGTTCTGGGGTATCTTAGAGGTAAACCTCTGCCTCATAATGGCCATCATGAATACATGTAGGGTCGAATCACACGGAATCTCTGATGTCCTGTTAAAAAGTATCTTTTAATCAACAAAATGGTTTTTCTTTTTTCTTTTTTTACCTTCCTTTCTGGGGAATGAACTCAGTGTCTCAAGTGTGCTAGAAAAGTGTGCCATCATTGAGACACATCCCTAGCCCTTTTTTTCTTGAGATAGATTCTTACTGTAGAGGCCAGACTGCTCTCAAACTCAGGACCTTCCTGATCACAAAGGCTGGAATTACAAAAATGTGCTACTACATCTGGATAACAATGTTGTTTGTTTGTTTGATTTGCAGTTTCCTATCTTTGAAACAAATCCACACCTTACTTGCTATAACTAAGATAGATTTTTTTATCTTCACGGACTTTGCTGCCTTAAACATGTATATGCACACACATACAACTGAACTTTTAAGCAGAAGAGAAATACTTTTACACTTAACTAGGTTAAAGGATGCTGACACCACCACTATCTGCTTGAGATAGAGTCTATCTAATGTCAGCTTCTCAATGAGGGGCTTTCACCCTGCATCCAAAGGAATTAGTTTGGCATGGTTTTGTTTGGCGTCTTTTTTTTACTCTGTATGGCATTTTTGCATCAAGGATACATCATTAATTCTTCCTATTCATTCTTTCCTTCACTGTGTCCTATTGAGTCTTCAAGGATCCACACTGGCACATTCCAGAAGTAAGGTTCACTGAAGCTTCTTCTTCACGTTTAGATAAGAAGAGGGAATACAAGACAGTGCTGCTCAATGGTAGAAGTACTTGCTAAGCAAACAGGGAGCTTAGACGTAATTCCTGAGCAACACACACACACACACAGAGGGGGGAGAATGGAGGGAACTAAAGAAAAAGAAAGAGGGATTGAGGGAAGAAGGGAGAGGGAAGGAGGGAAGAAAAAGGAGGGAGGGGAAAGAAAGGAGCTGTGTAGTTTGACTGTTAGCTGTGTGTATGGAAGTGCACATCTATGAATTCTAGCACTTGAAAGGGAAGAGTAGGAGAATGACAAGAAGTTTGAGGCCAGCTTCATCTACAGTGTGAGTTCTAGGCTAGGACTACATAACAAACCCCAACTTCAAAAACAAAAGCAAAACAAAATGGGAAGAGAGAAACAGGCCAGACTGGTGCCCAGCTCCTGCTACGGTGTCCACCACCATCTTAATGAAGACTAGCTACCTGTTAGCAGATTCAGATGCTCACATCTGTTTCTGGGGCTGGCAGTCTGAGTCTAAAAGGAGAAAGGTATGTTTGCTTATTCTTTATGGGAGTGATTCAGAGACCATTGAGTAAGTCATCAGTAAGGCACACGGTGTACTCATAATAGGCTCTGTGCTCCTTGGATGTCTTTCAATGGCCATTGTACTTTTCCTTACG
This sequence comes from Mastomys coucha, assembly GCF_008632895.1. Classification (NCBI taxonomy): domain Eukaryota; kingdom Metazoa; phylum Chordata; class Mammalia; order Rodentia; family Muridae; genus Mastomys; species Mastomys coucha. The sequence continues at coordinate 118,882,883 of NW_022196897.1, forward strand.
GTCATGGTGCAAATTTCCATTTCGTTTTTCTATTTTCCATTGCTCTATTTCATGGAGTATGAAAGAAGAGAGAGTGAGGCTTGGAAGCCTAGGACAGAATGAATCAAAGAATCTCTGAAGTACTGACATCAGCTTCAATGTGTAACAGTTAGGGGATCCCAGAAATGCCTTTCCCGAAAGGGGTGTGTCCATTCTGCTCAGCTACTTGCTCTCCTTTCCTAGATCCCTGGTGTCTGCAGTCTTCTTTCCTTCTCCCTCTGACAAACCAATGTCACAATGGACTCAGAGTGTCCGAGCACTGCCTCCTGATGTCACCTCTTTCACAACAGCCAGGAGGAGAGGAAACTGACAAACAGGCTATTTTTGCACCAGAAGTTGGCCCAACTCTCAGGCATAAGAGCATCAAGTAATGTTTGTGGGATAGTCTGCTCATGAAAGATGGTTATAATTGCCTTCCAGATCCCGGGGATAAGAGTGGATGTTGAAATCAGCTTAATTCTTTTAGGCTTTTAAGAATCCAACCTCCAGAGGCTCAGGAGTGGGTTGGCAGTGCCCATGCTTGGCTGATAGAGTACAGATCATCTCCTCCAGTGACCCAAGCATGTGCTGCACATTTTGAATTACTCCCTTTACATACACACATGCACACACACACACATACACACACACACATACTTTGTGTGTTTGTGATCTTGAATAGATCAAATGACACTTATTAATACACACAGGCCCCTTCCAGAGGGACTCATTATTGTCTTTACTGCTTAGAAAATCCTTTTGTGTTTAATCCTCCCTGAGCCTTTATTTTATTTTATTTTATTTTTCATCCCATCTGTCAGTGGGCTTTTGTGTCCTGCAGGTCAGCACATCAACACTTCACTCTTCCTTCCCTGAGCACTGCTCCTATTTCTGAAGTCCTTTCACTGGGAAAGGCTGCTGCAGCCACTTTCACAGGGCAAGTGTGAGAGCCTGAGCAGAAAATAAGTCCAGGAAGCCTCTGCCTTCTGCTCCATTCCGTGATCATAGTCTGGTGAGGGCTCCTACTGATTTGGGCTTTCCCTGGAAATACTGGCACATTCTTATCTTGGATAAACCCACTTGGTGCTTTGTGTGTGTGTGTGTGTGTGTGTGTGTGTGTGTGTGTGCAGTGCACTGCAAAGTTGAACTATGGCAAGATAGAGTCTTCTAAATCTGATGGTGGCACCCCTTCATCTTTGCTTCTGTTTAACACTGGGGTGCTTGTGAGAGGCACATCATGCCCTGGTAGAATTGCTGGGGTGGGGTATGTCCTCAGTTTCCCCAGTTAAGTGCAAATTGTTTTCCCTTCTTGCACGTGCCCAGACTGTGAATTTCTAAAGCATAGATGGGATGGATGAGGTGGGGTTGGCATTGGCTAGACCAGAAGGCAGGGTGAGTGACCTTTGAACCTTGATCTGGCAGCAGGTAAGATTCCTTCAGCTTAGCTCCAAGGACACTCGGGAAGGGATCACAGTTCTCCTAGCTTTCAAACTTCTATCTTATTTTCTAAGCTGTGAAACTCCACAAAAATAGGACTAAAACAGCGGTTTGGCACAGGCGGAATGTGCCATCAGCTAGAGGCCGCACTGTTTAGTCTGGCTTCTGCATCTGAGTCACCCAGAAAGTTCATGCAAAACCATTGTCAAGGCGAATGCCAGGTCTGCTGACTCAAAATTCTAGATCTTAATGCCATATATATATATATATATACATATATATATATATATATATGCCCAGGTATTCTGATTCATACTAAGATTTGAACAATTGCTTTACAGAGGACCAAATGCTAATGCAAGATGGGATCACCGAGTATAGACATTGCTCACACTGGATAAGTCTCTCCATCCTTCTACATGAAAAGTTTGTTGGAGAGACTTCTACTTTGAGTAGACCAGCTGACCATAGTCTCTCTCTCTTTTTTTAATCAGGACAATTCTCCTCACTATGTTAAACACAGTAGCTACAAAAGAAAATGAGATTAACCAAATCCATTTCATTATCCAGAGGATGAGGTAAGGGTGGGGGGAGAAGAGATTGGGGGTGTTAAAGTAAACCAAGCCTCAAACCGCAATCCCGTGGCTGAGTCCGAACTGTGAGCATTTTCCTGAGGCCTCACGGAAAGCTGGGTGAGGGTATTCTGAGGCCTCAAGTCCCCTTTTGGAAAAAATCATTTCATATGTTAACTCTGTGACTTGTGTTGTACCAGAAGAAATGTCTGGGTAACTCCCGGAGATTGGTTTTCTTTTCCATTTTTGATGCAAAAGCAGCATGAGAAGGATTTTGGTAAAAGACAAAAAGGACTTTGACACTTTGGTAAGGTAACAGTTTTTGCACCTGTTGGCTCGACAGTACAGAAGGTAACACAGCTTCCCAGAGAGTGGTTATTTCCACTCCTCCCACATAGCAAGTAGTCCTCCCTGAAGAGCAAGTGATTTGCCCGTGCTCAGCTTTTCCCTGTTGATTCTCTGAATCAGACAGGCTTTCCCCTAAACCCCAGGGCTATTTGTCCTGCTAACCTTTGCCTTCTTACAAACGATCTTTTGTACAGCTTGAGCCTAGACTTATATTGCTCTTTCCTTCTCTTTCATATATATATAAATAAATATATATATACATATCATATATATACAAATAAAAACAATACCAACAGTTAATGATAAGGACAAACAGCTCAGAGTGGGGGTGGGAAGAAGACGAAGGATGACCTCTGGTTGGTCAATCTAGATGACATGATTTATAGGCTTGAAGGACTCCCTTGGCAAGGGACACAGGGAAGGGTCAGCTGGTAAGGAAATAGTGTGGTCACGTGACAACGAGCTAAGGCTGAGAGAACCCGCCAAGTTTCTGCTTCTGACCGATGGCCAAGTTCCGCAGCGTTCTCAGGTGCCCGGAGAGAATAGGCTCTCATTGTTGTAGCAGATCAGCACCTGCCTTTGTTTCTATTTCCCTTGCGGTGGCATTAACACTATCTTGTCAATCTGTAGACAGGCTGGCATAGACACAGCCACTGATGGATAGTTAGCCAGTCAGTGCATCAGAATGGCTTGGCCTTGTTGATATGTGTCTCTGAGTGTTCCTTGATGAGACATCTAAGTAACTGAAACTTTTAGCAGAAACCACGCTTCACGAGGAAGCTTAACCCCTTGTTGGCTAGCTATGGTGCTTTGTGCTGTTACACACTGCAGTTTATCAGCTTACCCAATTAGACTTGTCAAGGTATGGACAGGAGAACTGAATATTCATGTCTGATTCCTAAATCCATGTGACATCATCATTTGCCTTTAAAATAAAGTCAAGGTATAGCATATATTATGCACCAATTTAAGTCTCTAACTTGCACAACTTTGCTAACACATGTACCTATGTATCTATAGTCAAACTGAGGTGGGAAGCTGTACTAGAAACCCCCAAAGCTCCATTCTGCTCCTTCCAAGTTGGTAGTCACCTAACCCTCAAACATACTGTTTTAATTTCCATTTCCACACACACACTTTGCCTAGTCTTAAACTTTCTAATAGTTTAAGTGCAATGTAGAAATCTGTTCCTTTGAGTTTGGCTTCATTCAATTAAAATTATGCTTGCAAGACAGTTCTTTCTATAGTTATGAAATATTCCACTATATGAATTTATCATGCTTTATAAATTTGTATGTATGTGTGTGTGTGCGTTTTGAGAGAGAAAGAGAGACAGAGAGATAGATAGATAGAGAGATTATGTAGTCTAGGCTGACCTTAAACTCAGTATGTGGCCTAAGCAGGCTTTGAACCTATGATTATTTCAGCCTCCCAAGTGTTCGGATTCTCGGCATGAATCCACTGGGTAGAGTTTATTGATTTCCTGTTGCTGCTCACTCACTCAATCATTTGGAATCTCACAGAGAATTTTTACGTAAGTCTTCTATATACAGTCATCTCTATTGGGCAACACCCATCATGGAGTTGTAAGGTAGATAATTGTGCTTATCTTTAAGAAACTTTGATTAACCATTCAATCATCTTTAAAACATTTGGACATGAATTTACTTTAAATATATGAAATAGTACATTTAAAATACTCAGACTAATTACAATATTTAACTAAAAGAAAATGCCTTTCTTAATTAGTGTTGGTTTATTTGTTGAGACAAGATCTCACTGTGTAACACTGGCTGGCCTAGAACTTGCTTTGTAGACCAGGCAGGAGGCAGGAGTTGTACTCACAGAGTTCTGTCCCTGCCTCCATGGTGCTAATCAAAGTGTTTGTCACTCTCTTTTCTTTCTCTTTTTCCCTTCCTTCCTTCCTTCTTTCCTTCTCTCTCTCTCTCTCTCTCTCTTTCTTTTTTTCTTCACTTTACATCCAGGTTGCAGCCCCACCCCCTCCTCTCTTTCCAATCCCACCCTCACAACCCTCCTCTACCCACCATCTCTTCCTCTCCTCTTCAGAAAGAGAAACCCCTCATGGTACCAACCTGCCCTGGCACACCAGGTTACAGCAGGACTAAGCACATCCTCTCCCATTGAGGCCAGAAAAGATAGCTCAGCTAGGGGAAGAGGATCCTAAAGCAGGAAACAGAATCAGAAACAGCCCTGCTCTAATTTGATAGGGGACCCACATGAGGACCAAGCTGCAGATCTGCTACAAATGTGTAGAGGGCCTAAGTCCAGCACATGCATGCTCATTGGTTGGTGGTTCAGTCTCTGTGAGCCCCCATGTGCCTAGTTTAGTTGACTTTGTAACTTTTCTTATCTTGTCCTTGATCTCTCTGGCTCCCTTTATCCCCTCCCCCAGCTTTCCACAGGTCTCTCCAAGTTCTGCTTAACATTTTGCTATGGGTATTTGCATCTGTTTTCATCAGCTGCTGGATGAAGCTTCTCAGAAGACAGTTATGCTAGGCTCCTGTCTGCAAGCTTAGCAGAGTATAAGTAATAGTGTGAGGGGTTGGTTCTCTCCCATGGGATGGGTCTCAAGTTGGGCTAGTCATTGGTTGGCCATTCCATCATTCTCTGCTCCATCTTTATCCCTGTGCATCTTGTAATCATTCCTTTAGTAAGAGGACTTGCCCAGGAGTTTAGAAAAAATGGTTGTAGGGGGTGACAGCCATATCTGGAAAACTTTATTGTATTAGCATACACTTGGCAAAAACTCTGTTAAGTTGGCCTTACTCTTAGTCTAATTTATGGATAATGAAACTGTGGCATAGAAAGGTCAAGAGACTTAAGGACATTATCCTGCTAATTACAAGAGTCCCAAATGTATTTCAAGCATAACATAAGCCCCACATATAACAGTTATCTAAATTACTAGAAAGGACATCAAATGGGATAACCATGCTGGACACTATCACAGACGTATTCTGAAGATCTCTGAAGTTCACTAGGGCCCTTCACTGCTCAAGGATTTTCTTAACATCTCTTTCCTGGATCTCCATTAACATACTTATCATTGACTCTCTCCAGCACTTTCCTTTCTAGAAAGCACTTTAGCCAAATTCCAAGTTTCCTTCTACTTTTTCTCTTTCCCATTATGGACATCAGTTGATATAAAAAATTCATTGTGCTATAGTACATTAAAATAATAAAATAAAGGGTTGGAGAGATGGGTCAGTTGTTAAGAATGCTTTCTGGTCCTCCAGAGGACCTGAATTTGATTCCTGGAACTCTTGTCATCTCTGACATCTCTGACATCTCTGGCCTCTGTAGGCACGTGCACACATATTCACACAGACACACATGCACACACACACAAACACACAAATAAAAATTTTGAATCTCTTAAAAGTAAAATAATTGAAGATAATTCAGGACATAATGGAATTATAGCCTTGTTAGAGTTGTCAGATCAGCAATCGAGATGACTCATATCTTACAGTTCCTCTAACTGTTTGCCCTTCTACTTACTCAAAATCCTGCTCTTTATTTTCTCTTTCAAAGCCTTGTGAAGAAAAGTTGGGACCCCTCAACCTGCTAAATTCAAATAATTTGACCAATACCTCATTCATTTCAGGCAAATTTTCTCCTCTGTCTTTGGTTTCTATTCTGTCTCCTATTGCCACCTCTAGTGAGATTCATCTTCATGACCAGATCCCCATATCCTGAATTTTCTCAACATTTAAAGCATCCTTTGGGAAGCTATCAGAGACAAACACAAGAGAAGCCTGCCCCATGTATTCCTGATACCGAAGTTAACAGTATGTATAAGTTAACGGTATGTACTGAAAACTTCTGAAGGTATTGCTGTGTTTGTTCAGTATCTTACAAGCTTCTTAACATTGTTCATTGATGTGGACTGGATGGGCCTCAGAGTTCAAGAGAACAGAGATTGTGGACTAGCTTAGAAGCTGCCTGATGATATTTCCTGACACACGGCTCCTTGAGGAGGGCATCTCACCAGATAATGCTCCAAAGTGCATTGCCCTTTGGACGAATGGGTCAAACTAGGAAGAGGCACTTTAAAGAGTTTTTGGAGGACCACTTGGCCTCTTTGTCCTCTGTGAGGTGCTCCTGGATGTAGGCAGTGGCATCTGATTTTCTCAAGGACTTGTTGGTCCTATTTCAGTTCTGAGTGGCTTCAATATTTATTCATTTATATTGCCAGCCCACCAAATAACATCATTTGGATCAGTAACCATTATCAGTATAGTAATACCAGTGGATATAGCAACTCTTATTAGTATAATAATACCAGTGAATGTAGAGATAACAAAACACTAGACGGCAAGCAATGGTAAGAATATATAGATATGACTTTAAGATCCAGGTGTGGGGTATGAATGATATTTTATACAACATTTCTAAATGCACGAATTATTTTGTGTGTCTGGATGTTTTGCCAACATGTATGCCTATTTATCATGTGTATACCTGGTACCCACAAAGGCCAGAAGAGCTCATTGGGTCCTGAGCCTGGAGCTAACAGATGATTTTGACATATCCTGTGGGTGCTGGGATTTGATACCAAGTCCTCTGGAAGATTAGCCACTTCTCTTAACCACTGAGCCATTTCCCCAGCCCCCCCAAATACATTAATTTTAATGAAATTTTCTTTTCGTTAAATAGGTTCATTTAGCAATAACACATACATCAAATTTATATTATTAGAAACTTCTCTGGTATCAAGCATCTAACTCAATACCCAGGTTTCTCAATTGATGCACTACTTTCTAATCTCCTAAAGAAGCCGTACTATACCAATTGCACCAGCCATTGCTGTACCTGTATCTGTATTTATATTTAGTTTCCTTTATTTTAAAATGGAAAGATTTGTTCATCTGTAAGGTTTCTAGTACAGTCTCTTCAAGTGTTTTTATTTTTGTAGTGCCTGATATGGTTTTCTTAGTGAATTCTTTAGTAGTCAGTTACAAGATGAGCTTGATATTTGGAAATGGTTAAAGGTTTCACTTTGTTATGAGAACAAGACTACCTAAATATTGCCCAAATGCTTCTACTCAGTAATGGTCATTCCACAACTCAGCAGGCAGGTATCTGTCTATGTAGGAAGCTTCTTTTTACGCTATCCTTGTCACAGAAATGCATGTTTATTACAGAAAAATCTCCAGAGGGCTTTGAAATACAAATGAGAAGGTTGGTTTAGCCTGAGACAGTAGTTCCCTTTGCAGCCCAGGCTGGCTTGAATTTTATGAACGTGCCATTCTTCTTGTGTCTGTTTCCAGAGTGCTAGGATTGAAAGTGTATGCCACCAGGTCTTCTCTTGGTCATTCATTCTGTAAGTTTTGAGTCATTTGTACTGAAAGTGAACAATCTTTTGAATAGAAGTGGCACTCTATAGACTGTTACCCACAGTTTTCTCTATACTGACTTTTGAATTGGGGCATCCTAGATGGTCATGGTGAGAAGTTAGGAAGCTTCTCAAACTAGTCATTTTCAGAAACAGTCACCACTATGGTAACAAACAATTCTTTGCTATTACTTACTAGATGTTCTTGTTTATCAAGAAGTTTGGAGACCACATGTTTTCAAATTCCTATCTTGGCAGAGCCCATGGTTTTCAATCAGGTCTCACTGTATTTGGATTCACTTATTCTGCCTCAGTTGTGACAGAGGAGAACAGACCAGAGAAGGCAGAGGTCAAGAGAAAGATGCTAGCTCTCTTCTCATACTTACTATTTATTTGACAAGAAATACATGGAATATGGATTTTGCAGGATAGATTCAGGTTCACTCCAGGGATGCCAGTCTTTTGAAGTTGGAGGATCTGTGTGACCTTAAAGCTCCATCTTCCAGGGTCCTATAGGGTGCAGAGGGTTTTTTGTGGATGACAAAGCAGGTGGAATGAGATAATAATGGGAAGGTAATCATAATAAGGGTTTTGTTGCTGTAAAGAGACACCATGACCATGGCAGCTCCTATAAAAGAAAACATTTAATTGGGGCTGGCTTACAGTTTTAGAGGCTTAGTCCATTATCAGCATGGTGGGAAGCATGCAGGCTGACACGATGCTGAGGGAGCATCACCCACCTATCACTTTCTAGCTATAACTATACCCTGCATATGATGATATATATCTCACCTTGAGCATGTGAGTCCCTCACTCGGGAAAGAGCAGGCACCTGAGGGTCAGCTAGTACCCCAAGGTACAGAAGAGGCTATGGATGCAGGGCTTCTAGGAGAGAAGTAGGTAGCAAGAACTTGGAGAACAACAGAAGGAAATATATGGAGAGTACACCTCCTAGGTAGATAAAAAGAGCTTGTCAGGGTTGCCTCGTAGCTGATATCTGTGGACACCATTGCTAACAACATCTTGCCCATAGGTATGCAGTTCTGAGCGGGGTGAGAGTAGCACTGAGGTAGTACGTTCACCTAGCATGTATGAAAATGTTTTATTGCACTGACCCAAAAAGCCATTTCTTTCATAAAAATGCAACTTTTTAGAGGTTTTTCAGAGTCTACACGTCCTCAAAGTGACAAGCTTACAGCCATCGGTATGTGAGTTGTATATTTGGGTGTCACAGTTGGCTTCTTGTCCTATGTGGCATAATGTGTCCTGAATCTCATTGCTGGCATATTTGGGCATCTGTTAACTGCTGAGCTCTCAGTCTTTGCACGTGGGCTTATAGACCATTCAAAGGCAACAGAGGTCCTTGCTAAGACTTACAACCCCCCCTCTGTCAAAAGGCAGTTATCATTAGTAACTTCCCTGAGCTTTTTCCAGCTGTTCCATTTTTAGGAACTCATCAGTGATTACTTCAGTGTTGGCCTTGGATTTGTCAGGAGACCTGGAGGATTTGAAGGGAATGTGAGATTTCCTGTGTCTTTTCAGCTAGGTGGTAAGGACCTACATGCACATTATATAAACATGGCTTTTCATGGTGCTGAGTCAGGAACAAAGCTCTGTGATTATCACTAGTATCATTGAAAGTGTCTCCTGCTGTCTGCCCAGGTTTTGATGGCAGGTATAGTTTGTAGGCTTCTTTTTGTTAAGGCTGTGAGATAGTAACAACTGAATGTTACCTAGCAGGACGACATTCATACTCACTCTTTCCACTTGCTATGGTGGTGATAAGCAACACTCCAAATAGAGGCTCTTTTGTTAGCTTGGCTCCCAGCATGAGGACAGAGCTGAACTGAGACCCTGCTGACCTGTGATAGACATAAATATGGGCGACAAGGGAAACTCTTGTTGTTTCAAGGCACCGAGGTTTCTCTTCCTTCCTTCCTTCCTTCCTTTTCTCTAAAACTATAGCATAACAGAGCTCATCTCAAGTATTACAGATGGGTCATTGGAAGACCAAACTCATTAACATGCCCAGAACAACAGGGCTTCATACACCAGGGAGCACAATGCTACGATGCCTCCCAGGAGACAGATAAGACTGGGAAGACACTTGGTGACTCAGCATCTTGGGGCTCAGCGGAAAAGCATCCATCCTTGTCTGCTGTCTTGTTCTTTGCCAAACTCCTGAGGAGAAGTGAATCATGGTTCAGTGATTGACTGCGTGATCAGAGCCATGCAGAATGGCCAGCCCACTGTCTATCTTCCCAGGGGTCCAACTGTTAGATGGGTTGCCTGGGGTTCATAAGCTGAGGAGTTCAGTGGAGTCTCCTAACATCACAGCTGATTAATTGTAGGACCATCTAGTTTTCCCCGCTGATCCTAGGAAACTGAACTGAATTGCAGGGAAGATGTGTGGTAATGGTGAAGTCACTCTGATACTGTATACTTACCTCCATTGTCAGTCCTTTCTGAGTTTCTCTTCTGATCTGTTATTTGTAAGATCCTAAATTCTAAACTTTAAGTGATCGGGTATTAGTTAGAAAGAAAGAGATGGTAGAATCTAGCTTGGAATCTAAGTTCCATTCAAGGACTCAGTCAATCAGACAGACAGACACAAACACATTTACACACAAGGATAGAGACACAGACAGACATACAAACACACACTCAAACACACACATACATAGATACAAGGATACACATACAAGGATAGAGAGACAAATGGTCATACACACATGCATGTACATATAAGGATGACACACACACACACACACACACACACACACACACACACACGTGTTTTTGCTTGGAACCAGAGGGTAGCTTATCCTACATCTCAAAACCCCTCTGCCAAGTAATTCCACCTGCGTCCTGTTTGCACCAGTATATATACCAGGTACATATGACCAACAGCAAGAAACCAAAGAGGGTGGGGACTTGGGAGAAAAGACAAACTAGAAAAGGAATATCCATGCATACACCAGAGGTTTCACACTCAAACCTGATTAGTCAGCGCTAGGCTAAAGGAGTCAGACTTCAGTTTTTGTGTGAGCCTCATCCACAGTGAAACCAGAGATATGCATCTCTTCTCTTAGCTGTTGCTGCTTATCACAGGGAATCAAACCTTCCCAGGATGGAGATAGGGTGAGGCCAGGGACCTCCCAACAGATGACAGGCATGAGGTCAGCTCTCAGCTCCCAAGAGAATTGCTGGAAATGATGAGTGGCTCAAAGCTACTCACTTGATAAAAAGAAAACTGGCTGGCTTCCCTGTGCTTATCAATGAGCCTGTGTGTCAGAAGCTGCCAGAAAAGGGGGAGAGTAAGGGGGTAGAGCAGGGACGGGGACTGCCGAGATCTCCCCTGGGAGGGTGTCAGTGGATGAACCACTATCCTCAGGGACTCTCTTGTCTTACCCAAAGGTTTGGGAAATCCTCATCAGGATTTTATTTTCTGCCCCCATGTGCATTTGCTCAAAGAAAGACATGACAAAGGTGGCTATCACCAAACGTAGAGTGGACAAAAGAGTATGGCACCCAAGATGTGGGTCTTCTTCAAATACACCTCGTACACAAATTATAAAATTTCCTGATATGGAAACATTCCATTTCCAGATGTGTGTGTAACTCAACTCAATTCAAAATATACCAATTCCAATGACTGTTTTGCCTCATTTAACTGTGTGTTTATATGACCACCTTTTTGCACACGTTTAAGGACTACTTTTAGCTTAGTATTTGAAAGCCAGTGTGTAATACTCTGCTAAATGGTGAAAGCAGTCCTACTGGGTGTTTGGTGTATTGGACTGCTTCTCTGTTTCAAATTCAAACTCCTCCCACAAGAAACAGGTCTTAGGAATGCTTTGTGGCATTTGAACTCTGGGAAAATGTTGAAAACATTAGATGAGAAACAGGAGAATTCCCTTGCATTGAGATGCAGTCCAGTTTACCTACAGTGCACCCCCCCAACCCACTACTTATCTCTGAGTGGCTTTGTAATAGCAGCTGCCACTCTTGAGCTAAGAAACCTAATTTTTATCGGTGACAGGGTGATTCTCTGGGGTGAATGAGCTGGGTCTAGAGACCTGTTCCATAGCCTTCATCTTTCCAAATGTCACATCAGGTTTGCTCAAAGTGGGCACAATTGAGACCCAAAGAATAAAATTCATATAGAAGGTTTCCTTCCACAGACAGCCCAGGGGTGGGAAGTAGGGGTGGGGGTGATGAACAGAATGCATGCATGAGAGGAAGGTAAGGTAATTAGAAAAAACTGAATGCCAACCACAGATGATGACCCCCTGCGATACAGATATACACACATGCCACACCATGTACACACCATGCACACACATGTACCAAGGAAAGTTAAACCCTAGCATTTATAGAGAGTATCTAGTAGAACTCTATTTTTAATTCAATTACCTTATGTATTTCAGTCTCACTTTAATACTCTGCAGAACTTTGAAATATGGATAATGGGCTTCTGTATTAGAAACTTTCATGTTTCTTTTTTTTGTTTTAGTTTGCTTTCTATTGCTGTGATAAAACACCATGACTAAAATTGACTTGGAGAGGAAAGGTTTAGCTGGCTTATATATCCTGGGTCACAGACCACTGAGTAAAGGAATGGAGGTAGGAACTGAAGCAAAATCCTCAGAAGAACATTGCTTTCTGTCTTGTTCCTCTGATTTGCTCAGTTTGCTTTTGAACACATCTAAGGACCATCTATCTGCCCAAGGAGTATACCACCCATAGTGGGCTGGACCCTTTCACATAAATCATCAACCAAGAAAAAATATTCCATAAGCTTGCCTATAGGTCAATCTAGTTGGGGCATTTTCTCAACCAAGATTCCTTCTTTTCAAATGATTTTAACTTGTGTCACATTGCGAAAAGAAACCTAACCATGATTTTGGAAGACAGTCCAGAATGATTCCAGGGAGGTCTACAAACAACTCATTTACCTTTGGGGCTTTCAGACATGTAGTAAATTAATGGAGCTGCTAGCTTTTTGTAGGACTGCCACTGGTGCTTCAACCTGTTTGAGAGCCCCACATCTGACACAGGAATGCAAACAACTTTGAGAAGTGTCTTAGAGACAAAGAGCTAGGGAGAGTGATGGTAGGGGACTGCAAGGGACTTGACTTTGTGCTCTGGTACATAGCAATGCAAGTCCTAGTTCTGGTCTCCTGTGGCTCAGCTTCCTTAAGCTCCATACGCTGTGAGGGGAAGTAATCTTGTCCAGGTCCATCTTGAAAACTGTAGTAAAGTGCACTTGGCAATAGTTTTTGGCATATGGAAATCACCCTAGCAAATGTAGCTTTTATTCCATTATTGATAATGTATTTTTTATTTTAATTTCTTAATTCATACCCTTTGTTTCAAAATGGGCCCATGGTGGCCAGATTCAGACCACGTGATTAATGGCTAACAGCTAGAATTATATGGTTCAAGTCTGACTCCAGCTTTCATTCATTTCCTTTGTGAAACTTCTCACAGCTCTTGCCCAGCTATGGTTCCGTTCTGTCTTGTACCTCTGCATGAATTACCTGGGAGCGAGGATGATGCAGACAGACATGGCCACATGGGTCTGGGGAGCAGTGGTTACCTGGGGACATGCTGTGTTGGTGAGCTCACTGAAGCTCTGCCTTCCCTGATCTGCCCTTCTCTCATCGAAACCAAACTCTCTCACCTGGAAACTATGCATTGTCCTCAAACGTGGAGCTCCACCACTGGTCTAAACCTTCCTATGGCGTGAGTGGCTGTTTATCTTCCTCAGACCTCTACCTGGTGTTTTTAATAAAGGAGCATATTATGATGCAGTGGACCAAACAGGAAAACAAGACTTGGAAAAGCCAGTTTCCCATCTTGTCAGCGCACCCAAGTGATGGGTATTAGCAGTGACTTAAGCTTGTTATTCTATGGCTTATTTCTCAAAATTTGGGGGGATTTGATTAAGAAATATCTCCTGAATATGAACCTTTTGTTTGTTTGTTTTCTTTTGATTTATGGTCTCACTATGTAGCCCAGGCTAGTCTAGAAGTTTGACTCGCCCTGCCTAGGTATTTTGAGTTCTGGGATTACCAGGTGTGTGCTGCAATGCCTAAGGCATAGGAATTTTTATATATGCAGAAAGGAAGAAATTAAATTTATCTATAAATGAAGCAGTTACAATGACTATTTAATATTTTATGGTTTTGGAGAAAGAAGAAAATTCAACATCATGAATTTTTCACAGAAAAAAATTCTATCAGACAGACATTCTATTATATGTGTGATGTAGGGCTTACCTTGGAAAGCCAATGAACATTAGCTTGTCTGCTTTCAGTTTGTTGGGTAGCAAATATATTATTGCCTACATAAACTGAAGGTTTCAGGGTTTCTAAGTGCTGGCATTTCTGACATTTTGGGCGAGCTCTTTCTTGATTGTGGATGCCCTCCTGGCCATTGTGAGAGATTTATGGCATTCCTGTCCCACTAGATGCCAGCAGAGCACCCCACAGATTAACTGTGAACAGCCAAGAACTACTCAAGACACTGACATTACTAAATGCCTTTGGGGGGTAGCCAGGTTATAAATGTTTCTTGGGAAAGAGCCTCTACTTTAAGAATGTGTGTATGATAATTTTATTGGTATGTTTCTCAGCTCCTAATTGAGATACATTTTTTTCCATTGTCTTAGTCTGTGGCACAGTTGAAGTAATAAACAAACCGAATGTTAATGCTTCCTGGAAGACATTTATTCTTGCTCCAAAGCAGCCTGTGTTCCCTGTGGTGACTGAACAGGCCCAGGTCAGGATCGTTACTGGCTTCCACAGTTGTGAAGACAATATTTAAAACTCACACAGAAAACTGGTCACCACTCTTGGGTGGATGGGCCCAGAAGTGGCTTGCCTCTCTCAGGTATGGCCACAGATAATGGTGGGGTCTAGGCACATCATTTTCCTAAGTGCAGGGGCCTGGGGACCACCTGGGAACATGCATATATGTGGTTTATGAGTTATCTACTACATTAAACATTTACAATGTGGAGACTTGGCTGCTTGTGGTGGAAGCCCAGAGGGAATTTTCCACTTATCTGCCATCTTGTATCTTGGGAGAGGTCGCAAATAACTAGAACAGAGATTGTTCACCAATTCTTCCTTGTGCTTTGTGTTGCTCTTTATTAAATGCTTCGAATACAAATCTTCATGGTGATATTTTAGCTGCCCAACAGTATTTTTTAAAGTTCTACTTCATCAACTTTTCCTTGAAATAAGTCTCCAGAGAAGATAGCAATATAATTTGAAGTTGGCCTGGGGAGCAGGGAGCAGACGGTTGCAGTGTATGATGGGTACTTTGCCTTCTTATGCCTATGAGCTCCTAGTGCCTAATGGGAGCAGAGAGTGTACTCGTGTTTGCATACCTGTGATCCACAGCAGTTTAACCCTCTTCTTGTAAATAAATATAAGCCCTTTGAACCGCCGCCTCTCAGCTGTCACTTAGACAAAGGAAGCAAGGGAGCCAAAAGTGATTACCCATCCCTCTATCAATAAGCCTGTTACTAAAATTTTGGAGTTCTCAAGAACAACTGGCTTCATTTGAGGCAGTTGATTGCAAATGATTAGACAAAACCTGCCAGTTTCCCTTACATTCTTGCCTTAGGTCCCAAACCTCACCCCATTCTTGGCCACCATGTCAGTGTCTGACCTTCTTGCATCTGTGCCTCTGAGAATGAGTTGCCCAACTGGTGGTGCCTCTTCCCCACCTCATGCACACCAGTGGACCCTGCTTTTCCTTCCATCTCCAGGAAGAGCAAAGCATATGCCATGTCATCATGAGTAAACACTTGCTCCACGACCAAGTTCTGACTGGTTTCATTGGTCCTTAACTTTAAAAATTATTTTCATTTCTTTGTGAGATTTTCATGCACAAGTACTATATTTACAGCAATTCTACCCTTCCTGTTCCTCTCCCAACCCCCACTACATCTCAGATTCAGTATATCTTTAACAATTATTGTTTTACACAAACACATGCACACACTCACACACACACACGCAACACACACACGCGCACACACACAAATACACACGCAGCCTACTGAGTCCATTTGGCATTAGTCATGTTTATGTGTTTCAGGCTGACTTCTTGGGATTGGATAACTTCTCAGATAGCTTATCCCACTGCTTGCCTGTAGCTCTTCACCTAGGGACTGGACTTTGTGAGATTTCCCACATTCATACTGGCATGGCAATGGGGGGTGTCATTGTGCAGGTCTTGTCCAGGTGAGGATAGTGTTGAGATTTCATGTGTTCAGTGTTCCTGTTGCATAGAGTTATACCATCTCATAGTAGATGTCCTGGCCCTCTGGTTCTTACAATCTTTCCCACTCTTCTTCCCTGATAGACCATCAGGGAGTATGGGCTCTATTGTAGATGTATGATAGGTGTCAGACATTAACTCTTCTTTATACCTGGGTTCACTGTATCCATGATCCTTCTATTTCCAGGAGGCATTAGAAATAATGTAATTTAATATATTTTCATTTAGTTAGAAAACAAGTTACCTATTTACTGTTGAACATTGTGAACTACTTTCCTTGCCTACTATATAGCACAAAAGCATCTTTTTAGCCACAGAAGAACTTGTGCACATACATGGGGGCAGCATATTATAATTGTGTAAGAGAATACATTGTGTTGTTTGATGACTCAGGTAAGACACTGATCTGAGAAGTTGCTTGAACTTAAACACAGCACTCAGTTCCATTGTTTTCCTTGTCTCATCTGTGAAAAAATGATAGTAACAACAACAATAATAATAATAGCACCCACTGCACTTGTTAAAAATAGTCTATAAATGTTAAAGTCTCATAGGCATGGTAACATATATGTATGTATCACATTAGCATCTTCATTATAGTGCAAAGGTAATCTGATATATCCTTTAGAATCCTTGACAAAAGTCCAGTTATGACCCCAGAAAGATAAGAGTGGCCAGTCATAAAGCACAGGTCCAACAGGTTGTCACTGAGGCAGATGTCAGATACATTGCAAATCTAACATTTCAAAGTGACTTTGCTAGTTGGCACGCTATTTTAAGGAAGAATTTAGCATTCCCCAGAATAAAAGAATTTGGGCAATTATAATTCTCTAAGAATCATCAATAGATTCTAAAAAAAGAAGAAATTGGGAAAGTGTGATGACGAGGGTGTATGTTGTAAAATTATCTCCTTACATCTAACACACTGATGATGAAAGGAAGCATCGTAGTTTATCAGTGGAAAAACCAGGCACACACAATGGTAAGTATGTGAGCAAAGCTGGAAAGGAAACACACTGACAGACGCATCTCCATGAGATGGCGCGACAATGCATCAATTGTATGACCTTACAGTGAAACTTTCATAAACTGGCCTATCCTAGGAACCACCAGATCAAACCAGATGAAGGCTCATATACAGAGGGCACTCATGTTGTCTCTGGCTGAGCTTTAAGTCTAGCTCATTATGAGGATCTTGTGATATCTGCACAGATCATCAGATCACATGTTCAGACATTCAGGTGAAAACTTTCAGCAAAGAGGAGACTAAGATATTCACTTATATAATTCTGGGACATTGAAAAGGTGTGGGTTTGTGCTATGACAATTTGTGGAGTTTTTTTCCCCTGAGTCAGTGGTTGGTGAACATTCAGTTTTAAAGATAGAATCCATTTTTGCACATAAACTAGAGATGGATTATGAATTTTGAGGACCATCAAGAGGGAGATGAATTTTCAGAAAAAACAAATATTCCTTCCTGTATTGACATATCCCCCTTTCCCATTTCTTCTAGCCTGTGTACAAAATCCTGAAGCCAATAGACAGAGAAATTGACTTACAAGTCTAGATTCCATTTCTGTTCTTGTTTCTTTTGTTGCTCAATTAGCATTTTTTTTATGCTAAGAGAGAGAAAGGACCCACCTTGGGGTAAAAGTTAGTAACAAGAGCTTATCTGGGTTTAATTTGAGTAGCTATCCCCATAAAGGTAAAAGAGTGATGTGACTCCCGCTCAGGACAGAAATCTTAGAGGTCCATGTCCCCACCCTACTTTATCTAGCACGATATGGAGATTTCTCAAATCATCATTAAAGCTAATGAATTCTAAGCTGTATATTTCTATGGAAAGGGGTTGATTATCTTGTTCTGCCTGTATACCACTGCACTAATCTTTTATATCAAGATTGGTCTTCACTTTCAAGTTTTCATCAAGACATTCTTTTCAGTCTAGTTCAACATTACACACTTACTAATGAATTACATTAGCCTCAAGTCTGAATGCAGAGCTGTATTAGTAGCTCCATGACCTTGGAAGGCTCCTGCAAGTGGTTAATCATGCACTACTTCCTAGACCCAGCCTTCTGCTACGGCTGATTAAGCTGGTTTGTTTCCCTCTAACCTACTGAGGGGATGTAGTCTTAGTTTAATGGTTCAGCCAGGCAGAAATTCCATATAAGGGTGTAAGAAAGGTAATATTTCCATGCAGGAAATGACCCCAGCTTATAAGCATTTTATCATAAAGTGTGCATGGATGTTTGAAAATCCCCCATTAACACCAATCCTCAAATCTCTTTTCACTTTCTTGTCTCTTACACACCTCTTCCCATTCTCAGATTGGAAAGGACTTCTAGCTGGCAAATGCCTTCCGCAGTCTGAAGCGGTTTGCGCTACATGATGCCAGCAGACTGATAAGTAGGCTGTCATTAGGACGGTGTTGATAGCAGGCTCCGGCTATGCTTTTCTGGGACTGTTGATAACTTTCAATGTAGTGGAATGAGCAAAGGCCCATATTTTAAAATCTCAGTGGCATTATTATTTTCTTTTGCAGGCAATAACTAATCTGTAATAGTTTCCATTCGTTCATCTGACATACTTTAGAACACCTACTATGTACTATTCCTATAAGGCTTGAGAACATGCTGATAAGAAAAGTCTGAGGAAATACACGTAAATCAGAAGGGTGTACACTATTATCAAGGGGAGGAGGTTTGTAGATGTTATGCTCACATACCCACTGCAAGCTTTTCCCCCCTGATGGGACACTTGAACTTATCAGTATATAATCCTCATAGGTATAGATATTCTAAAGTATCTCCTACTAATACCCTTCAGATGGCCACATCATCTTTTTTTTTGAGGATGATACCTCTTTCTCCATTCATTCTTCCCCACCAAAATGTTCAGTTGGTCATTCTGTACTCTTATGGCAACCTGCCTTGCTGTCATTTTTTTCTTTATGAATTTCAGTTTGGAGTCATTTACAAAGTCATTTTATGGCTAGTGTATTGACTGTACATCCATCTTCTCCTCCTCAGAACTGAATCGTGGAAGAAGCATGCCCTGTGATTATCAAGGAACCTAAATCTTTCTGTCACTTCTATAGCTCATAGCATTGTGACCACCAGCCAGAAATTCAGTGTCTTGCATTTTAATATGAAATGTGACAATTTGAAATTGGTAGTTTTCACCATCCCTTTAAGTTTTAAGCACAGAGAATGGATCACAGAGCACCCTCCTTTGGAACCTTGAATTGTGCCTTAAAAATAGCAGGAACTCAGCAGGGCAGTGGTGGCACATGCCTTTAATCCCAGCACTTGGGAGGCAGAGGCAGGCGGATTTCTGAGTTCGAGGCCAGCCTGGTCTACAGAATGAGTTCTAGGACAGCCAGAGCTACACAGAGAAACCCTGTCTTGAAAAACCAAAAAGAAAAAAAAAAAGCAGGAACTGAGGCTCAATCAAATGTGGTTGATGCTGGTTAAGATGCCATTTTTTTTCAAATAGAACTTTAAAATATTGAGGACATATCTCATGTCAATGTCTTTATGGAGAATAACTAATGGTTTTACAAATGGTGACTCTACTTATGGAGTCAATTCCCAGTTCAGGTTCCTACCTCGTTGTGACCCTGGAAAGTTAAGCGTCTCTTGTCCCAGTGACTCCATACATAGCAATACAGTTACAGGCAATGCCTTTATATGCTATTAAGTAAAGACAAGCCTTGAGCTCATGTAGCAGTGAAAGTGAAATATGTATTTTACATTAGTTAAGTTTGTTTTTAATCTTTTAACTGGAAGTTTGGGATAATTCACCAATGATCTCAAGGAAAATGTAGTAAATTATGAATTTTCCAAATTATTTCAAGGTCCTGGAGCCTCATCGAAATAAGCTGAAGCTGACCTGATCTGGAGAGATGTTACTTCTTAGGGATGTCATTGTTTTGTAGGACAATTGATATACGGGAAGGCAATGAAGTTACCCAGCCAGTCTTATTCCCAAGGGAAACATGTCACAGGAAGTGGATGGGCAAAGCACTGGAAATAAGTGCTGGATACATACCCAGACACAGATCAGACTAAGACTGTAGAGTTCTGTGTTTGTGCTCCACTGCTTCATAGTACAGTGAGCTGAACTGAGATCCAGCTATGTTACAGTGTCCTTCGGAGATATCTAACTCTATAGCTCTCATTGGCCCAGTTCCTATGCAATCAGAGTCCAAAAGCAACTTTGCTGGGAATGAATATCTCACTTGTTTCAAAACTACATGTGATTGGTTATTGGAGCATTAGCCCCTTTCATTTATGTGGTGACTGATTTTACCCTTCAGGGTCCATTCTTAAGATAGGGTCTTTCTACTTACATTAGAATGCAAGGTTCACATTTAATAGTCTTGAGGGAGATTGCCAGGCACTTACTGAATTACCCAGCAGAACTGCTCTGAGTACTTGATGTCCTGGAATCACCAACCCACCCTCTTGGGAAACAGCCAACCCTGCTCCAAATAATAGAGAAGCCAGACTGCAGGGCTAGGGGTAATGTACATTTAAAAGAATGAAACACATTATATTTAAGTGGAAAGCTAACCTTTGGGTTTTTCTCTGGAAACTTTAGAAGTAATGACCAAATTAAAACAACAATATTACAAATAAACAAGTCCATCTCTGGAGATGTCATTTAATTACACTATGCAGAAGAGAATGTGTAGATTAGCCAAACACATGGTTTCTCTGGGTAGCAGGCTTATTATTTTTTTCTGTTTACCAGCAGTAGCTCACATGCCCTTCAATACTTACAGTTTGTTTTATTGAGGAATGCTTGGAACTAAAGAGTTGCTTTATTATTTCCTTAAATTGCCAGCAGGTGATCTTCAACCAACAGGAGAACTCAATTAAAATAAAATAGCATTCGAAGCTCAAAGGAGAACTCTGCTGTTTTTACATAAGTCCACTCTGGTTTTCTTCGGTTGTGTGACCTCCTCTGTCGCATGGAGTTTCTCTGTGCTTCTTTCTTCTCTAATTACTTTTGTCTGGCTTTTCTTCTGGGCTTTTGTAATTTAATCCATTAAATGCCTGTTGGCACAATAACATTTCAGGTGACAGAGGACAAGAATAAGTTGGGAGTAGAATTTACCTTCACGACAGCCTCTCCTGTCTGGGCTGGGCTGAAAATATGAAGCAAAAAGGACATGCTTAAGATTCAGAGACACTGGGGTATGTAGCCCATCAGCAATGCAAGTTGCTGGGCCTCTCTTATGAGTTTTTATTTTGGATCACCTTTGTATTATGGAAGAGTTCTGGCTATACAGTTTTCATGCTTCTTCTAAGAAGTGAGAGGTGAAGTGAGAATTGCCCACAGTTCCAACTTTTTTTTTTTTCTGCTCTGCAAGGTTTCCTTTTTAGCTAAATAAACTGAATATGTTTGGCCATCATCCACCTCTCCTCATAGCCTGGAGATACTAAAATGGATAGGTAACATGCACTTGAGATCTTTTGGGAGGGAGCATGTCACCAGCATTCTCTGCTTGTATATACACAAAATGCTCACTAGGTGATGTAATAAAAATTATATTATACACAAAAAATGATTTTATCAATCCTATGTCAATAAAGATGTAGAAAATTAATGTTTAGTGGAGTCAGAGTCTACCAAGTTCAGGTTCAAAGAATCTTTCTCCTAAGTATTATGTTAGCTAGACTTCATTTGACCCACAGTATCACCAGTTAAATAGTCCTATCTTTTCAAAAATCTCCAAATACTCTACAAGAATCATGTAAGTAATTTAATGTCAATTAAGAATTACCTTTCTTAACTGGCAGTTGGCATTACTGTAGCTTTTGAGACAGAATAGCCTTAATATTGACCTGCTCAGACATCATCTTTCTGCAGTGAATGTACAATATTTTTATATTAATTTTATGGACTCATTGAACATCTAACATTATAGAGGAAAAATACTCATGGAGGAAAAGTATACTTTACAGACTAGCATGAGGGAAATGGCACTTTCCAGAGAGTCTATGAAGAGTTTTCCACCATGAAACCACCCTTCTTCAGAAGACCACATTCCAGCAATGGAAAAAATGACTCAGTGAAAATAAGAACATTACACAGGACAAAATAAGTCTGGAATCAATAGGTAGAGGTTTTCCTACAGTGTTCCAAAGAGCCCTACTAATTACTAAGTGTCATAGTAGCAACACACGTTAGATAAACAAAGGGTAGAAGAATGCCTTACTCTCCAAACACTCCGAACAATTATGACTCAGAAAAGATTCATGCTGTAGACCAGAAGGATCATCACAGTGAGCTCTTGTGACTGAGAATCTTGAGCTGCCACAGGAAGACTGGAAAACAGAAAACTTTATTCATCCTATCCATGGAGACATGGCTTTCCCATACCTGGCCCTGTGGTGATTGTAGTTCAAGAAAACTAATGACTGGCAAGGAGACAAGCAGGCAGGGCCCATTAAGCTATACAAGGGGCGTCTTTATGAGATCAGCCCAAGAAACAGCATTCTTCGGTTTGGAAAGACAAAGACTTTAAAGAATATAATAAAATTACAAGATCATAAAGTGTATGGCTAACAACATTGGGCTTACCTAAATATTACAAAGATTGAATATGAGAATAATATGAAAATATTCCTTGTGGTTAAGAAGCTTATGAGTTCATAAACCTATGAAGCTACAGATCACATGAACAAGTGAGTGCAGAAGACTGTGTTGTTGACAAGGTTAAGTCTCAGGATCTGATAAGAAATCAATTTGTAGATGCTAAATCATGATAGATTTATGAGGAGACTAAAGATTTTATATATGATTTTATGTTTCTCATTATGAGAAGCAATCATTAAATGACACCCACAAGACATTGTTTCTTATTATTGATGAAAATATAAAATTATACTCTTGTATCAAAAAGCAATAGCTCTGCATATTAATGTCTCCAGTCATCAATTCCACAGTCAAGAGTCATAGAAAAGCAGAATATTTTTTAAAGAAATTGAATCCATCTATTCACTGTCTCTAAGACTCAGTTTATGATATATATGGTTTTAAAGTCCTGAGATTTTCAATTGTTTAACCCTACAACATTTACTGTTGACCTAGCAGAGTCCAGCATAAGTCGGGCAACTTTCTGGGGCTAATGACTCCATGTGGAGGCTCAGTGAGCTAGGAGACTTCCATCTTGTCACTTTATCATTTCACCATGAGGCCATGTTAGATGGCCCCTAGCTACTCCTCTGAGATAGGACTAGAGGTAACATCCCCCACACCTGTAGCTCTCCATCAGCATTATGTGGATGTCCTGTTTCACTTGGAATACAGAAAGAACGTAGACAATAGCTGCCAACATCTGGGTTTGACTTAACTTCTCTTACAGTTTGAAAAGTTGCTGCTTTTCAAGCAGTTCTAGGTTGGTAGATATGTTGTCTGAACAGTTTGAAGATGGATCTTTGAAGATGGGTCTATTCTGTCTGTTGCTGTTGGAGAAACTAGCTAAGAGTAACTTCATCCCAGCATCCACTCCACTAATCCCAGCTAAGGGTGTCATAGTCTTTTCGACCCAGTGTCCGTCCCTCTTGGTTCTAGCTGCTTCTTATGCTTCCTGTTTACTTAAAGAAAATTCATGTCTATAATACATCTGAGTATGGACATTTCACTCAACTCTTTGTCTTCTGACCTCTTCATCTTCATGACTAAAATGACAGAGCTTCCATTTATATTGGGAATGTCTTGGATTTTATATTTTATATGTTTTTCACTTTTTCTACTTCTTGTTTCTAGAACTTGTAGGTATGTTCCACCATCATATTTAGTTGTTTCTACTAGCTAAATTATAGTAAAAACTATGAGTTTCTCCTCATAGTTATTTCCCTGAGGATAAAGTTCATGCTATCTTTGAGCCTATTCTGTCACATAAATTTCAGGTAACAAACACTGTGCTTTAACGTTAGGATGTTTTCAGTACTTGAAGTAGGCAATGAGGGTGTTGGCTCCCCTGGACCTGGGAAGCCTCTCTGTGGGAGCTGGGAATTGGGCTCGGGTCTTCTCAAGATCAGGCAGTGCTCTTAACCACTAAGCCATCCTGCATTTCCATAACAACCACTTTTCAGTGCCGTTAAAATTTGCTGAAATGGACTAGTTCAATCCATAATGAGAAAATGTGAAAAAAAGAAATAGCAAAGAAAATGATTATTTTCTTTACAACAGGCCTCTGGCCATGGAACAGATTTAGAACTCCTCAGTGAGTCACTCTACACATATCTCACTTGGAAGATAGACGCAGGAGGATCTGGAGTTCACGGTCATCCTTAGCTACATGGTGATTTTAAGACACACCTAGGATACAAATAAACAAAATCTGAGAAGGAAAGTAAACACAGGAAGGGGCAGGGGACAACAAAGAGGTTAATGGAGTAAATATGATCAATAGATCTATGAAAATATCTTAGTGCAATATTATTCTAGATAATTAATACATATAATAAAATTTGAAAAAGAAAGATGCTGCCAATGTCCTCCCCTGTTTAAGCCTTGGGGGTCTTCAAAGACAAACTTTTATTGCTTTTTTGTTTTCTGGACAGATTTTTTCAAAGGACTCTACCCAACTTAGTAACTCCAGTATTAAGTATTAGCCTTCTGAGCTGTGTATCCCTGCCCCACCCTAAGAGCCTCCTGCCTCGCTGCTCCCCCAGAGCTATCCCCCGGGACCCACTGACTAGCTCCTCTCTGTCCAAACTTGGAGTCTTCTCTTCCTTTGCCTTTGCCTTCTCCCTTATTTGAAGTACTGACTTATATTCTCTTCTGGGTACTTGGCACCTAGCATCCTGACCTCAAAGGTTTCGATTTTACAGCCATACTGAGTCTCCCATATTAGGGAGGTGCTTTCTCTCACACCATATGATTTCTGTGGCCATATGAGTTCTCAGCCTCAACCAAAGCTTCCTAGCACTTTTCCTTTTTCCAACATCTTTATCATGACCGGTTCCTTTCGTTACCTTTACCAGTCCTTTCAGAACACATGGCCTGTTTCCCTCTGTACTTATGGAATTTCTAACCGAGAAATATACGTTCTTTCTTGTACCAACATCACTAAAGTAAGTCTGTTCAGACCCCATTTTTTTATAAAGGCAATCTGGACTTTGGACTTAATAAGCAAAGACTACTGTGTAGGATGCCAACAGAAGAACAGGAAACACTTTATGACCCAGGTCCTCCAAGTGTCCCCCTCCCTAAACCTCCCTGTAAGCTCCCAGGCAGTGCACCAAGCTTGGGAGCCGAGGGGCAGCCACTGGCATTTTCAAATAGCTTGTTGACTGGACCAGCTTGTGAGAAAACCAACATCACACCGAAACTCTTAGGGATACTTTAAATTGGAGGATTATATGGTCGCTTGATTAAGTCTGGGTTATGTAAACAGTGGAGTGTTTAGCTTCAGGCTTGGCTGTTAGAGTCTAGGCAGCTGTTTGTACTTAAGTGCAGCAAGAAGTCTTGTTAATCAAAGTACTGACTGGATTTCTTTCTTTCTCCCGCCCCCGCCTGTGTCTTTTTGGTACCTGTGTTGTTTTTCCTCCTGTCCAAAGCCTTTGGGCTCAGGACTGTTGGGAGGCAAATGCTCTCTGAGGACCGGAGACTTATTTTTTTGATTACATAGTGATGTGCCTCGCAGACTTCCCTCACTGTGAGGTAACCACTTCATTTATCCAAGCTCCACAAAGCCTTTATTATTTCAGTGAGTTCATATTTTTGAAGCTAAGTCATCAGTTTGATGCGTTTGTTGTAAAGTGTGGTTTAACAGCTTGTTAGCACATTTATTTTTTTTTTTTAATGGAATCCAAAGATATTTCATGCTTGAGCAGCAGTGGATTTAAGAGCCGATGAAAAGTCCTCTGAACTTCATGCATTCAGCCCAGGACAATGCATCAGGACGGTGTGGGTGTGGAGCTGGTGTGGCTGGGATGGATGGCCAAGGCCCTGCTTCCTAGCTCGGAGCTCCTCTCCCCGCCCCACCCTTGCCAGTGTCTCCTAGGTAACCAGTATTGCATATGTTCTCAGACTTCAGGTGGTCTGGGATACCCTGGATCATTTGGGCTTATTTGGGCAGTCTGAGTTCATGTGGCTTTTTTTTTTCTCCACCCACTGAGCTGATTTTATTCTCTTTTGTCCACAGAGCCAGTGGGGAACTTGGGTGGTTCTTTTCTGTCTTCTGCATGTGGTTTGTGAAGTTGTCTCAGAACTAACGGGTTGGAACTGAGAGCTATTGTGGAGCCTGGTAAGCATCAGCCAGCCTTTGAAAAGCAAAGACAGGGAAAGGGCCGGCTCTTTCCATGGCTTCAGCACAAATATAAACAAGGTCACTTTCCTGGGCAGCAGCAGGAGTGAGTGTTTTGTGTTGACCAAAGATGACCTTTTGGGTGAGGTTTTTAAAACCCAGGCATGAAATAGAGGCAAATGGACTCCTTTACCAAACTCTAGACCTATTTTTGTACCAGACTAACTGTTGAGCTGAGGGATCTGCAGCCCATAGGAGCAGCCTCATGAAACTGGAATTGGTCAAATGGGTTTTCTGATGAAGCTTAGATAAGTTGCTTGGTCCATAGATGAGTTGCTTGTTCTGTGTCTCTTCAGTGCACAAACCAGTCTGTAGTGATTCCCTCTTACCGGAATGGACCAGAACCCATTATTCCTTTTACATTCAAGTAATCTGTGGTTAAAGACAAGCACTGAGGGGAGGAGATCAATCCTAGTTTAATACTTCAAAGTCTTAAGTTGTAGAGTGTTGTTTCAGTGCTTACTCCCTGCATTTTCTATCTAGCATCTGTCTATTTTCTGTCATCTGAGCATGTATGTATGTATGTATGTATGTATGTATCATCAATTGATTTTTTTCTTTGACTTGTCATTTATCATTTAATATAAACTATCTATCATCTATCTATCTATCTACCTACCTATTATCTATCATCTATTTATTTATCCATCCTATTCTGTCATGTAAGAGATATTGAAATACTTGCATGAGAGAAAGTGACACCATATGAGAACAGGGATCTATGAGCTCATCACAGTGGATGAGAATCATGTTTTTAATCTGCCTACATTTCCAGTGTCTCTTTGAGGTTGAGAACATAAAATGGAACCCAGGAATGAGACAGTCTTAGCTTTGCTGATGAGTTAAGAAAATCCAGCTGTTCACTGCAATGCGTTCATTTACAGAATGATGACAAAAGTTACTTTTGGAAGATTCTTTTATATAAAATGCACTTGTCTAATTTTGTAGACAAAGGATGTTGCCTGGGGTTCTCTCATTTTCCTTCTGATCTCAGTAAACATCCCTTAATTCTGGATGTCCCACCATAAATGTTCAACTAATATGAGACCCTTTATATCTTGCTTCTCTTACATAGCATAATTTTTCAAGGCTTTTTCCACTTTGGAGCATGTATATACCCTTCATTGCTTGATGACTGAATAGTATTTCACTGTATAAATATTATATTTGCTAATCCCCTTGTGAGTCAGCGAGCTTTTGGTGGTTTCTATTTTTTGTCTATTGTGAATAGTGTGGTTTTGAATACTCATACAGGTTTTCATTTGATCACCTGTGTTCAATTCTTTCAAAGTCCAGTAGAATTGCTGTTGCCATGTAATTTTATGTTTAATTGGCTGAAGCATCACCAATTTGTTTTTAAGTTGGGGGGAACATACCATTTTACACACTTAACAGTAATATGTGAGATCCCCAGTTTCTCCAAATCTTGCTGTTTCCTGCTTTGATTTATGATAACTGTCCTTGTGTGTGTGACATGATCCCATTGGGGGGTTAGATTTATATCTCCTTAATACTAGTAGTGATGACTATCTTTTCATGAACTTACTTTCCAGTTACATACATTCTGTGGAGACACGGCCTTTGAGAGAGTTGCCCATCTCTTAAATTAGACTGTAGTCTGTTACTGTACTGTAAGATTTTGCCATAGTTTGGATAGCAGATCCTTTCCAGGCTCCTAGTTTGCAGATGCTTTTTACCATTGTGAGGACAGTCATTTCTCTTCCTTCATAACACCCTTTGATGCCTTACAGTTTTAATGCATTGGACATAACTCATTACATCCATGTCTGTGAAGTTTGTTCCCTTAACAGAGCTACTAGGGTCCTTTCAAGAGTTTAATAGCAAAAGAATGTCTTAAGTGCCCTCTCCAGTGTGAACTTTCCTGCACTGTGCCACAGATAGAGTCATCTCGTTTGGGCAGAACCTTATAGTCTGTGAGCTTCAAAGCAGGAGGCACAGACAATGGAGCTCTTGTTGGACACTCCTGGCTGACAGCGAAGAAAGCCTCAGGCTTGCTTCTCCCACGTGGAAATGGCTCTACTCTGTGCAGGCAGTGGGCGGGACCTGTGCAGGCAGTGGGCGGGACCTGTGAATGGCCTGGGAGGATTGTGACCTGGCAAGGGGTCCCTCTGCTGCTTCCAGGGATATGAACTCTGAGAACAGGGCTCTAGGGGAAGAGAGGGGTTCCTACTCTCTGCTGCAGGAGCCATGGGTGGGTGCAGCCTCTGTCGCTGGAACTTGGGAGGGGGCCTCTATTCCTGGGACGTACTGTGACCCTTTTCTGCACCTGGGGTGAAGCTCCTGCCATCCTGTACCAGGGTGGGAAGGATGGAGCATTTGTGAGTCAAAGTTCACAAATTGTCACCATTCTTTAACAAAATAGATAAAACTTTCAGGAAACATTTCTTCATTTTTGATATGATCTTGAGACAAAAATATTTTTACTTTTAAAATATAATTGTCACCAAGTATAGTTGTTTGCTTTGTGAACATATTTGTGGAAATTCTAATGCCTCTCTTCATTTTCCCTTCCTTTTCTACTGGTATTTTTGTCTTTTGGCTTCCTTCTGTCTCCCAAGTGCTGAAATTACAGGTGTGACACACCACACCTACAGAAAAAGACCTGCTAATTACTCACTAGCTACCTGTGTCTATATGTTAGAATTTATTAATCCTGGAAAGCCAAAGTCTGAAGCAGGCCCCCATTATTCTTCCTGCCTTAAGCTAGTACCATCCTGTCTCTGTTTTGTTGAAAACATTTGGTAGTGGGATCTAGATTTACCTGGGAACAAATCCTGCAGACAGGTGCCCTGAGATTGAGTTCAATTGCATCTCCTATAGTTTGTTTGAATTTTTTCCTTGTTTCTATTTCATTAATTTCTGCCTTGATTTTTATTATTTCTTTGTGTTTATTGTTTGGGGTTTGTTTTGTTTTTCTTGTTCCAAAACCTTAAGATATACCACCAAGTGACTTGGGTTCTCTCTGTTTTTAATTTCTCTTTATTTACATGTATATGTGTGTACCTGCTTGTCTGTATGAGTACCATCCTGCTTGTCTGTATGAGTACCATGTATGTGCAGGTACCCATGATGTCAAGAAGATGATGTAGGAATCATGAAATTGGTGGTTGTGAACCATGTGATTTGGGTGCTGGTAACAAAACTCAGGTCAGTTCTTGATCTCAGATATAAAAAGCACAGATGGAAACCTCTCATTGGTGCTTCCAGGTTCTGGTTGCTCTCAGAGAAAGTATAGAGATAAGAAGAATTCATAGGAAGTTTTATTAGAAAGTGAAAACACATTCTGAAGAGGGAGTATAGGCTCCTCAAGAGACAGTAGTTCCCCAGAGCTTGGTCTGTTCTTTCTATAAGTAAACATTAATGGAAGGGAGTCCATGAGTCCTTACATAGTTTTCAGATATCATATCATCAGATAAATGATCAGATACACGGCTCATTGTATGCCTTTGCACATGAATTGTACATTCCACTGCAATGAAGAAAAGACAGTTAATGGACTTCTGGGCCAGTCGTGTCAGTTTGAGGTGGTCTTGTTTTTCCCTGTTTGAGTGGTCACATTATGTCTTCCTGTAACAGGTATATGGTTGTATGAGCCTCCATTTACCGTGCTGTCTGTTCTCTTTCTCTGTGTACCTATGTAACATAGTTAGGTAGGAAGGGAATGAAAAGGGGCCACTTGTGTCCACCTGGTTTTGAGACACTAACTGAGACATATGAGTATCAATACGCTGGACACAGTTCCAGTGTCCTCTGGGCTGGACACAGTTCCAGTGTCCTCTGGAACAAAGGTATTGTTGGTGGTTGGTTATATGGTTATACCCTTTAAAACTGGGCATAGACGGTAACCTCCTTCCTAAATGTAAGAGAGCAGGTGCTTCCCGTGTTTGCACACAACCGTTTGTACTGGAGAGGAAATCCTATTTTACAACCTAGAGAAGACTAGCCTAAGCTAAGAGATGAAAAGAAACAAGACAAATGTAGTGAGATAAAGAACTGGGTGGGTCATGGCCACTTCAATGAGATACGCCGGTACCTACTTCAACCCTGCCCCCTCCCCACTAGAGCTGTTCAGACTTTCAAGACTGAGTCTGCTCACTTCTGACTTCCAACTCAGACAATGTGACTCTCCCACCCCATCTCAATTTCCTTCCTCTCAGAAAAAGTCGAAATGCCAGAGTCATCCTCATTGTTATCTTCTTTCCAGAACTCCAATAAATTGCTCCCTTTGTGTCTATTTTTAGATCCTTTTGTGACAAGTCCTAGAACTGAAAAGGGGATCTGTTATCGGAATCCTATTGTCATATACACGACCTACCTCAAGTGGCCAAATATTTTCTAAGGAACTTGTGGGCATTCTAAAGCTGATGGATCTGCTGTAGAAGAATGGACATTCTCCCTAAGCAAGCCCAGATGAAGCCAGGTCAGAAGCCCATACAGAACAGAGAAGAAAGCTGGTTGTAAAGTTGGTAACTCAAATGACTGATGAACTATTAAACATATAGATGATCTAGGCCAATCACCCCTTCCTCCCCTTACCCCTGAGGTAAAAGGATGCTCTGTAACAACGAGTGGGGGGAAGGGGCTTGATGGGATCTTGGAACAAGATAGTGGAGGAGAAAAGCCTGGGTTAAAAATGCAGACTTTTATGAGATTAGATTAAGTTACATGTTGAAGTGGCTCTTCTCCAAATGAAGCCATGTTCACCTGTCATAGTAATGAAATACCCAAGACAATGAACTAGATGACAATGGCAGAGAGTTCACAGCATAGCAGACTGCTTGCCTCAGGGCCAGGAAGTGAGAGAGAGGAAGGGCCTCAGTGTCCTTGAAGGGCACACCTTCAATGACCTAAAGATCTCGCATGCAGCCTCTCTTCTTAAAGGTGCCCCTACTTCCCACTTGCACCATCCCAAGGACTGAACTTTTAACATATGGCAAGGGGCCAGTGAGATGGCTCAACAGGCAAAGGCACTTGGGTTCTAGCACCATAACCCATGTAGGAATAAAAGGAAGAAATCTAGAGTGTATACCATGGTATATGTGACCACCCCAACACAACCTCTTTCTCTCTCACTCTCTCTCTCTTTCTCTTTCTCTTTCTCTTTCTCTTTCTCTTTCTCTTTCACACACACACACACACACACACACACACACACACACACACACCACTCATACCAACAAAAACACTAATTATTATTAGTTGGTATTAAGATGACAAGGGAGAATTGGCACAATGAAGGTCTGGAGAGTGTTATATGTTTCTAGGTTCTCCGTTTGCTGATAGTTCTGGAAATAAATGCTCAAAATATTCATACTGCCTATTGTTAGTATGGCTAGCTTATTGTGTGTCAGTTATTCAACAAAATTGTGTAAGAATGAGAACATCACCCCTTGGAACCTCGTACCCTAGTTGGCCTCTGTTCGTGCTTATGTTCACTCCCGTAATCTGACTGTTAATAAAATCAATATTTATCTGAAGCAGCACAAGCAGTTTAGCTGGTGTGGCCATGGCTTGAGACATCAGTCATTCTCCGAAATAGGCTAGGTTCTATCCAACTAAACAGCAAATATTTACCTCTACAAGTTCATTCTCAAGTAATCCTTTCCATTAAGGCATTACAGAGAAGTGCACAGGCAATCAAGAGCACAGGTCCTTGTTCTCCCAGGGTGAGCACACCTGTGTAACCAGTGCCCAGATCAAGAAATAGGATTAGTAACATTCCAGAAAAAAACTCTTGTTCTTCTTTCTAAAACTAGCATCTCCGAGGGGGGGGGGGCACTCTGAATTCTAACACTATAAATTAGCCTGCTTTTTAGTTTTCCATCATTGGAATCATATGCCATGTGGTTTTTAAAAGCTGTCCTTGAATTCAGCATCTTCTCTTGTTCCCTCTCCCTCCCTCCTTCCCTCCTCCTCCCCCTTCTCCTCCTTCTTCTTGTTCCTCTCTCTGTCTGTGTCTCTGTCTCTGTCTGTGTCTCTGTCTCTCTGTCTCTCTGTCTCTGTCTGTGTCTCTGTATCTCTGTCTCTGTCTGTGTCTCTGTCTCTCTGTCTCTGTCTGTGTCTCTGTCTCTGTCTGTGTCTCGTCTGTGTCTCTGTCTCTGTCTCTGTCTGTCTCTGTCTGTCTCTCTGTCTCTGTCTCTGTCTCTGTCTCTGTCTCTGTCTCTCTCTCTCTCTCTCTCTCTCTCTGTGCTTGTGGTAGGTGTCTTCCTCTATCTTCCCTGTCCTTTTCATTTAAGGAATGGTCTCTCCCTCAACCTGGAGTTTGTTAGTTTTTTTATTTGTTTGTTTTGTTTTGTTTTGTTTTGTTTTTTGCTTGACTGAAGGCCAGATAGCTCCAGCCATCCTGCTGTCTCTGACTCTTCTCAGTCCTGGGTTTACAGGCTTGTGTAGGACTATACCTAGATTGTTATTTGAACTCTGAGACCCAAAATCTAATCTTCATATTTGAGCAGCAAGCACCCCTAAGCACTGTTCCTCAGCATTATTCCTGTAAGACTCCTGAATGATGGTGTATGAGTGATAACTGCTCACTTTTGCTCTACAGCATTAGCTGTATGTCTACAGTTTACCTATTTATTCTATGCTTAATGGACAGATACTGGGCCCCTTTCCTGCTTTGTATATTGTGAGTAGTGTTTATAGAAACATTCTTTATTTGTAATAATATTTTATTAATTCTTTGAGAATTCCATACAATGTATTTTGAACATATTCAAAGCCCTCCCTCAACTCCTTCCAGATCCACTCCACCCCTAATCCAACTTTGTGTTTTTTCTCTACTTTTTTTTTTTACCCCACTGAATCAATCTGTGCTGTCCCAGTACTCTTGAGTATGGGGACAACCCTTAGAGGATGGTGATATCCTTAACACTCCTTAACTGGAGGGGTGGAAGTTCATGCCAACCTTCCTCCTCCATACTGGGATTTGGTCTGTCTTGAGAATGCACCAGTCTTGTGCATGTTGTTTACAACTTCTGTGAGTTTGTATGTGCAACTGTCCTCCCATGTCCAAAGACTACTGTTTTGTTATTTGCCAACTTTGACTGTTAGAATATTTCCACCCCTTCTTCTCCAGTAGTGATGTTTGAGCCATGGAGGAAGAGGGATAATATAGAGCTAAGAGCACTCTGTAGTTTCGTATTTTCTGCAAGTTGACCAGTTGTATGCCTCTGTGCTAATTACCATCTACTTCAAGAATAAGCTTCCCTGATGAGTGTTGAGAGATGTGCTAATTGGTGGCATAGTGATAAGTTATTAGGAATCTGTTTAATACTATATTCATTTAGCAGAATAGTAATAGTAGATCTTTCTCTATGGCCTATGACCAATCTAATCCTGTGTTCTTGGTACCAATATTGGTACCAAATATGGGTTCTGTCTTGTGGAGCAAGGCCTTACATCCAATAAAATGTGTTTGGTTATTCACATAACATTTGTGCCACTATTGTGCCAGCAGGCATATTTTGACAAGCTTTTCCTTATTGTAGCTTGCAGGGTTCACAACTAGATATGAAGGATGGTTACACTTCTCCTCTGGTGGCATGCATAACACCCGCCAGTCTATGAAACCTAGCAGTAGGTTATAGATTCCAGGTGAGTACCAAGTGGATTTCTTTGTTTTGTAACTCAAGTATACAGTGTCTTCAGCTATAGAATTTTATCATTGAATTCTGGTGGGTGATCAAGAGCAATGACAATAGTTTGGGATATTTGATTTGAGGTTCTATGAGGTCCCACTGATTGATAACTCCAAAAGAGATAACCCAATTCATAGCACAGGGTAATTTATTTGCTATCATGTATTGTTTAGTAAGGACATTAGACAAATTCTTATATGCATCTTTCTGTGGACATAGAGTGTGTGTTC
Organism: Mastomys coucha; assembly: GCF_008632895.1. Classification (NCBI taxonomy): domain Eukaryota; kingdom Metazoa; phylum Chordata; class Mammalia; order Rodentia; family Muridae; genus Mastomys; species Mastomys coucha. Next base: position 118,917,133 of record NW_022196897.1, read on the forward strand.
CAATGACGATGCTTTGTGGTGCCATTTCTAGATCTTGAGACTAACAATCACCTGGTGCTCTTAAATAATTATACCACTCTAGTAGCACCTCAGAATTCCAGTTGCTCAACTAGACAAGTGTGTGATATTTGTTTAATTTTCCTTTTAGCTCTTCTGGTACCTTACTATAACATTGTAATTTTCATTTCTCTGTTGACTGATGAAGGTGATAGTCTTTTCATATATTATTGTGAAATGCCTTTTTCAGTTATTTGCTTATGTGTCTGTGGGAAAGCCTTTCTCTACATTTTGCCCTATATCTGCTTTATTTCTTTTCCATTTTTTAGTTATTTAGCTATTACAAATTCAGGAGTTCAGTGTAATTAAATATTTTGATGTGACTGTTAAAATATCTAATGCTATTTAGGTCATAGGTACTAAATGTATAATATTATTTCAAAATGAGTAAATTACTAGTTTCAACAGTGCTCATACTTAAAGATGAGCACATAGTGAGAGATATTTAAGAGAATTGTAGAGCATTTAAGGTACAGAAATATCTTCAATCCTAGGTTCTGGGGAAGAGTATAAGAATGTGGGGAGATTTAGATGAGCCTTACACGATAGATATGAGAAAGCAGAAGTTACTTTGTTCTTTATTACTGCATGATGAAAGCCGTGTCATAAAATGTGAAAATGTAAGGATATCGTTTCAACATAGCATTTGGGAGAACTCACTCTCCTCCACAGGGACTCAAAGATAGGATATCAATTGAAGGCAATTCTAATCAAAAGTCCAGTTCCCCTGCTGTATTCAAAGGCTTGCACTGCATGGTCGCAGTCACCCATAGTAAAGTGCAGTAAGAAAATCTTGAGTGAAAACTTCAGAGTTCAACAACTAATAGACTTTAAATTCTTAGTGTTGTGATGAAATTTGTCATCTGACTGGGATGTGATCATCCTCGTGTATGTCTAGTGTGTCTGCACTATATGTAGTACCTACCAACAGTCATTTCTTGAAGAGTATGACATACCCAGAGATCACTCATAACCTAATACAGCATCCTAATACCTTTTGTGTTTATATCACACAGGTGTCATATCATCTCATTGCAAGAAGAGCTACTTCAGTGAAGAAGTTATTTTGAGAGCAGGTAAGACATCATATTTACATAATTATTATTAAGCTATGTTGTTTGTTGTTTTTATTGATCTATTTTGTGTTATGTAATATTTAATCTCAGTCTGGGGCTTGCAACCCGCCTTTGACCATTTTGTTTCAGGATAAGAGACATATACAATGAAACCTTAATCAGCACAAGAGCTGGGCAGATATCTATTCTCTAAGCTGTTACATCTATTCCCCAGTCAATAATTCTGTTACATATTTTGCCATGTTTCATCTGGGTTGCTCTTAACTCCAATTAGCCAACCTACATGGCCATTAATGATTCTTATTCCATTGCCCCTTCTCTCTTCACTGTTTATTTAATTTATTTATTTATTTATTTATTTATTTATTTATTTATTTATTTATTGGTTTTTTTGAGACAGGGTTTCTCTGTGTAGTCCTGGATGTCCTGGTACTTACTCTGCACAACAGGCTGGCCTCAAAATCAGAAATCTGCCTGCCTTCCAAGCATTGGGATTAAAGGCGGGCGCTCCCACCACCCAGCCACTGTTTATTTTTTAATGGTATTCCTCTGACCTCAAGCTTGGGAACCCCAAACCCCACCCATTTCTCTTTTGCCCAGCTATTGGATGTTGGCATCTTTATTTATCAATCAGTGATAACTTGGTGGGGGGACAAGGTCACATAAGAGCATCTGGGTTTATGTGAAGTCTCTGAAAGCAACCAGTATTTAACATAACAAAAGACCAAACGTCAACAATTTTGCCATTATTTATTATTGATATCTTGCCTTACTTATAAATTAAAAACTTTCATATGTGTGGATGTATAGAAGAAAGCAGTATACATAGGACTTTTAGTACTAGCTTCAATTTCAGGTATCCATAGGGAATATTGAAAAATATCTCCCATGGGTGGGTGGCTATTGAAGTATAAAATTGATGAGAAATCATAAAAAGGAAATTAGCTTTCTCTTAGTGCTCTTTCATCTTCATTTCAACCACAGCCTGGATTTCCCAAGAAACAAACATCATAATGGAAAAGAGAAGGGAGTGGGAATGTAAGCAGAAGAACCAGATGCAATCCCACCCTAAAGTTAGAGCTGATCAATCCCTATTGTGAGCTCTGGAGCTAACAATAGCCCTGAAATGTTGCCTCCAATTATACTGAAAAGGCCAGGCCTTGCTATGTTCCCTTAGATCAAACATTACATGTAGCATTCTCCAGGAAGAGTTGTGGCATGGGTCTGGGTAGCTCCCTGCCATTGAGGCACGACTGTGAGGGTTCTGAAGATGATGTGACCACACTCACAAAGATGGACATCAATGCTTTCATTGGAAGAATCACAGTGTCTCCTATAAAAGGTTATAATTCTCATGCATCTTTAAAAATAAATCTTATTTGTAATGTCCTTATAGTTGGTTTAATTACATCCCCCATACACAAGATGATAGCTGAATCTACAGTAAATATGATATCTTAAGAGTAAGAGACACTAGCCTCATGGCCAGTAGCAATGACTGTAGAAGTCACATCTATCAGGACTTTTACTTATAGTCAGGAATGTCTCCTTCTTGGACTGCCTGGTTGCCTTGAGACCTGTACTCCTCAACTCATCACTGAACAAACATTCCTGGATGAAGACTTGTGTGGGGCACTAGAGTTCTATGTGCCTTTGTGCTCAAAAAACAATGAACAGCAGACAATCCAGTTCCATTTAAAGGCCATAAACCATGTCCACACTCTGGAATATAGTCTTTCGTATTTGCTTTATCAGGTGTGTTGCTATAGCAAAGAAAACTAATTCTAGTCTAATCTCACAAAAGTATTAAAGTAAAAGTGTGTTTCATGTTTATGCCACAGTTTCAGATGGTTAGCTTAAGAATGGAAAGAAATTTTCAAATTTCCAGTTCTTTTGGGTAGACAAAAAAAGCACAGTTGCTGGGTCTTATCATAAGAGTAAGATCATAAACTGCTTAGCTCTCACCATACTACCGTGGTCATACTATGCCATTCTGAGTTATCAGCAGCAAAGAATGAGAACCTCAACATATGATCAAGGACCTCAACATAAAACCAGATACACTGAATTTAATAGAAGAAAAAGTAAGGAAAAAAAAGAAGAGAAAGTGGGGAAGAGTCTTGAACTCATTGGCACAGGGGAAAATTTCCTAAATAGAACTCCAACAGCTCATGCTCTAACATCAAGAATTGATAAATAGACCCCTGAAATTGAAAAGCTCTGTAAGGCAAAGGACATAGTCAATAAGACAAATTGGCAACCTACAAATAGGGAAAAACAACTCCACTAATCCCACATCTGATAGAGAGCTAATATCAAAAACATATAAAGAACTCAAAAAGCTAATCACCAAAAAACCAAACAACCCAATAAAAAAATGTGGCATAGAACTAAACCAAGATTTCACAATTGAGGAATCTTGAATGGCTGAGAGGCACCTAAAGAAATGTTCAAAGTCCTTAGTAGTCAGAGAAATGCAAGTCAAAACATCCATGAAATTCCACCTTACACCAATCAGAAAGGCTAAGATCAAAACCACAGGAGACAACACATGTTAGAGAGGATGTGGAGAAAGAGGAACACTCCTCCATTGCTGGTGCGATTTCAAACTGGTACAACCTCTCTGGAAATCAATCTGGAGGTTCCTCAGAAAATTAGAACTAGATTTACCTGAAGACTCAGCTATATAACTCTTGGGAATATACCCAAAAGATGCCCCACCATGCCACAGGAGCACATGTTTCAATATGTTCATAGTGGAGTTATTTGTGATAGCCAGAAGCTGGAAACAACCCAGATGTCCCACGACAGAAGAATGGATACAGAAAATGTGGTTCATTTACACAATGGAATAATACTCAGCTATCAAAATGAGGAAATCCTGAGTTTTGCAGGCAAATGGATGGAACTAGAAAATATCATCCTGAGTGAGGTAACTCAGACCCAAAAGGATATGTATGGTATATACTCACTAATAAGTGGATATTAGCAAAAAGAAAAAAAAGGTACAGAATACCCAAGATACAGTTCACAGAACTCAAAAAGGTCAACAAGCTGAAGTGCCCAAGTGAGGATGCCTCAATCCTCTTTGGAAGGGAGAAGAAAGCAATTACAAGTGGGGAGGGAGGGAGGGACCTGGGAGGGAAAGTGGATGGGGGGAGGGGGGGGAGAGGAGATGGGGGGATAGGGGAATCTGATCTGGTATTGGGTGAGGGAAAAGGACTTAAGTCCTGAGGGTCAGCAGAAAGAATCGAAACAGGCAACCTAGGGAGATAGGAGGTTGGGAGGACTCTCCATAATGATCCAGAGACCTGTGAGGTAAGAAACTCTCAGGACTCAAAGGGAGGGACCTTAGATGAAATACCAGACAGTAGGGAGAGGGAACTTACAGAGCCCACCTCCAGCAGGAAGACAGGGCATCAAATAAGGGAGGGGGGCATCGCACAGTCACAACTCTGACCCATAATTGTTCCTGTCTGAAAGAATTACAGGGTTGGAAATGGAGAAGAGCCTGAGGAAAAGAAGGGCCAGTGACAGGTCCAAAGTGGGATCCAGCTCAAGAGGAGGTCCCAAGACATGACACTATTACTGAGGCTATGGAGCACTCACAAAACAGGGACCTAGCATGACCACACTCTGGAAGACCCAACAAGCAGCTGAAAGAGTCAGATGTAGATATTTGCACCCAACCAATGGACGGGAACTGCTGACCCCTGTTGTTGAATTAGGGAAGGCTGAAGGAGAAGGGCAATCCTGTAGGAGGACCAGCAGTCTCAATTATTCTGGACCCCCACGATCTCTCCAACACTGGACCACCAACCAGGCAGCATACACCAGCTGAGACCCCTAACAGACATACAGTAGAGGACTGAGGGGTCTGTGTTCATTCAGAGATGATGCGTCTAACCCTCAAGAGATTGGAAGTTCCAGGGTCAGGTGGTGGGGGGAGACATCCACGTGGAAACATGGGGGTGGCAAGAAGATATGGGATGTGGAACAGTGGAGGGTGGAGCAATAAAATATGGAGTGTAAAAAGTAAATTAATTAATTAAATAAAATGTTGGTCTATAGTTTTCTTTTTCTTATAATTTGTCTTGTTTTGAAGTTAGGAAGTATTTCTTCTGCTTCTGAAAAAACCTTGGAGTATTAATGTACTTTTTCTTTAGATACTTAGTGTGCAATTTTTCCATTAATTTGAATCTGCTTATTTAAATGTTTATTTAAATTTAATTGATGTAGCAGATTTTTGAGTGCTGAGATAGCTTGCATACCTCAAATAAAATTATTTGATTATAGTGCTTAATACTTTTTATTTATATATATATATATGTATATATGACTTATTCTTTGCTTCTCAAGATACTGGAAAAGGCAGCTTTTATGTATTACCTCTAATCTCCTTTCTGGGAAAGCCTGTATCAGTGACCAGCCACCTAGTCACTGTGTGCTTGAAGCGCAGGGTGCTTTGTCCCAGTTACCTATCCACTCAAGTTTCTGAGAGCCCTAGGGCTGAAGCTCTCAAAGGTTTTCTAAGGTTACATTCAAAGCACTGGTCCTAGGTTATATTCCAAATCCAGTACTCTGTTTGCCTGCCTTTGGTGGCGATGCCCTTGTGGCTGCAGAATATGATGATAAACGTGTTGAGTTCAAACTCTGCTTTACTTACCTATGATTCTACAGGACCTTGAACAGGAAATTTATTAACACTGTGAGTTTATCAATCTGTAAAATGGACATAAATGTGCACTTATTATTGATTACCACTCTAACCTTATACAGTACATACCAGATATTCTAACTCTGAAGTGATTTAATCCAATTAGAGCTGAAGGTTTCTGCATAAAATATTTATTAGAAATCAATGGATATTTAGGATACACTAATAAGTAGCTAGGGATAAATAGAAGGCCTAAATAATGCACAGATATGTTAAAAGACTGGACAATGTGAGCAGGATTTTTCTAACAAAATATTCCAAACATTTCCTTAGGATGTTTGAGCAATGGAGAAAATATATCCAAGGTATGGCTGTTGGAAAGGGAAGAGGGAAGATAGGTAAAGTTAACAGATAATACTTAGAATAAGAGGAACATCTTCCTTTAATATGCTTCATCAACATCTGAAAGTATGTAGGTGTGACTTAAGAAACTGAATGTGATATATGGAACATACAATATTTTGTAAAAAAAAAAATATAAATGGTAAAAAAAAAAGTAGGATGAAAACTTTATTTCAATTGATTAACAAAATATAACATTTATCCAGGGAAAAATAACTTACCTTTTTATGGTACCCAATATACAGAAGAATTTGTTATTGATGCTATTATTTCCCATCTTTGGTTGGTTATAGAGTGGCCGCAGAAGAATATCATTTGCTGGGATTTTTTTTATTTACTTCATTAAAATGGGTAAACCATTTAGAATTCAAATTACTTTCCTTCCAGCTGGTAGTGGTGTGTGACTTTAATCTCGGCACTCAGGAGGTAGAGGCAGGTGGATCTCTGAGTTCAAGGCCAGGCTGGTCTACAGACCCAGGACATCAGGAGCTACAGAGAGGAAACCCTATCTCAAAAAACCATCATTTTCCAAATGTATGTTCATGAGTATTAGCAGAGAAAATCCACTCACTTTCTATGTGCTCACACTACCCCCCGACTAAGGGGACATATGTAAAGAGAGAACTGAGTGGGGACCTCTCAGTCAGGTTGTGTGGCACGGTCCCTAGGGAAGTTCTGAAAGTCTGGATGCCCAAATTACATTCGGAGACACTTATAATACCTTCATCTCTGCTGGGGGCCCAGGTGACATGGCACAGGTCACTAGGGGATTTCCCTGTGGATCAAAAGTCAAGCACCACTGATAATAAGGGACAGAGTATGAACTGTCCCTTTGTATGCCAGTACCTTTCAGTACAGTGTTTCAAATGCTGATTCACAGTCAAAAATATGCCTACACATATCTAAAGTGCTGGGTATATGGGGGAATTGGTCCAATAACCAAGCCATCAGAGTGGACTCAGCAGTCATAAAACTATAGACTGTGGGACATTACTGAAGGCTTGAACAATCTCCTGGATGTTGACAGAATTCATGTGTTATTGTAGAGTCAAATCCTGTAATTTTCCTCAGTAGTTTGCTTCACAGTTGCAGGTTCACAAAGAATAAAAAAAATTTAAAAAAATTAATAATCAGGAGGTTGATACCCTGAAATATGTGGAAACACTGGACTGATTGAGGAGATGTTCTGGATTCCAACAGTGCAGTTTCCACCAATGACTGAAGACTTAGTTGAAGTTCCCAGGAATTAACATGAAATGAAACTTCATGAATGCAAAAGTGTTTGTAAGCGACTTGTAGATAATAGTTCCATTCTCTACCAGTGTAAGGTGGTGGCCTCACATCTTATCGCAATATCTAAGGCCCTAATGGAATTGCAAAGTGTTCCAAGGACTTCATTCTTTTCTCCTTTGGAGGGCTGAGCTCTGAAGGCTTCTGGCTTTACCCATTTCTTGCCTAGTCCTTCTGTGCCACATTAGATCCCACGGTTCCCATTGGCTCTGGGCCATTACTCTTCCCATCTGCATATTATTTGGGGTGATGTACAGAGAAGCTCTGCTGAGAAACAGACCAGAGCTTTGACCCCTTACCCCCATCCTAAGTCCTGAGTCCCTGGGCAGGTTGTCACACTGTTTCTCAAACCCATTTTCTACTGTTTAATGTGAAGACAATAATCTTTGATGAAAATTTTTAATATGGTGCTACATATGCAAGGCATTATTTTTTAAAAGGTTGATACAATGTTCAGCATAAGAGAAACAGAATGGCTGTAGTAAACAGGCAAGCTAGAGATTTAAAAGTCCATGTTCTAGCTAGCTTTGAATGTGATCAAGGAAATGCACACAAGGAAGCATATCTGCCACACTCACTTATTCTGGAGAAAACGATGCTTATTTCCCAGGGCTGCTTTGCAAACAGATGCTACTGTTCTCTTGCAATGTGTCCAATGTGTAAGATGTACATGTAGCCTGAACTCTTCAAAGACCTTGTTTTAAAATAGCAATGAAATGTGTATTGCCCATGATTCTATGCTGATTATATCTTGGTCATGTTAGGTCACGAGGGATTTATTACTGAAATCAACTTTATCCTTTTTTCTCTTCCTTCCTTCCTTTCTTCCTTCCTTCCTTCCTTCCTTCCTTCATTCCTTTCTCTCTCTCTCTCTCTCTTTCTCTCTCTCTCTCTCTCTCTCTCTTTCTTTCTTTCTTCCTTTTTTAAAAGGGTATCTACTAAAAATTTAACTTTACACAGGAGTTTCATTTTCTAGCTTGGATCATGTTTGGGTGAGAATACATTCAAATACTTCCTCTTGGACCAGCATGGTTTAACAAGAACCACTGAATCTCACAGACTACCTTCTCCAGCAGCCACTGTGTCCTTCCCATTTTCTTTCAATAGAGATCAGCCCGTTCATGAAAACAGTATTGTGTTTCATCCTTGCTAATCTGCTCCTGCATGTGATGTAGAGTGGAGATCTAGGGTCCAGCCTCAAAGAAGTCAAGTGAGATGCACAGTATGACCTGACCTCTATCAGAAGATCTTTACCATAAAGAATTGATAGAATTAGATTCTCTGGATTCTCTCAACTCTCAAGCCCTGGCTCTAGTACATCTCAGAAAAGATGAAGTCTTTTGCAAGCATCCATGAAAGACATTGCCCAGACTGTGACTTCTTGACTTATACTGGGTCTCACTGTGGAGATGTGACTTGCTCTCTCTTGCAGGTTGAGCATATTTACCCTGCATATGAGAGGGAATGTCCCAGGAGTGACTTTAAATCAGTGGAGTACCACTGATTGCTCTGACTGGAACAAATATGAGTCAGGATCTACAAAACCTCCCAATGACTCCTAATAAGGGAAGAGTGCAGTTGCCTCTAGCAGTGTCCCGCTCTATAACATGCAGTGTTTCGCTCACTTCATTCCTTCACTATACAACCTGTCACCATCTCCCAAATAACTCAAAGCTAAACCTTAAATTCAACATCTATGTTTTGGTGGGCATCTAGAGACAGAAAAACAGCAGGGTAGAGAACAAACAATATATGCAAAACAAAGACACAAAAAGTGTTTGTATGCCAGTGCATTGTAGTTGCACCTTGTTATTCTGTATGTTTAAGGAGTCTCCCTCATAGCACACAGATGGAGTTTTATCCCACATTTGACTTCAGTTGAGTCAGTATAATCAATTCTAGCATGAGATATGTACTTGCTTCAATTTGCTATGAGTCTAAGATGTTCTATCTAAGATATTCTTTGTATGTTACTTTATCTGACTGATTCGTCCTGTTTTCCAACCTTAATACCATTAAAGTATGTGCCTCAATGAACCATCATTTGTAAAGCTGAAAGCTGATATTTACTTAATCAAAATTAGACTTCCTAATACCCAGCAAAGGGAAAACCCACTGGGAGAGAAAAAAACAGAAAGGATAGTGCTCGTATTATTTTTCAGACAATAAACAGCCTGTATAATCCTATTATAAACATTAGCATACATTTCACAGCCCATCTGGCAGACAATAAAGGTTGTGACTCTGAGTATTTGAAATGCTATCCAGATCATTGTAGTGGGGAAAATGGTAAGCCTACAGCTGTGTCAGTGGGTCAAAAAGCGGTCACAGTACATTTCTCAGACACCAAGCATTACCCAAATAGATGATTATGAAGGCAAGCTGTGTATAGAAAACATGTTTTTCAAAGTCACACAGGTCTAAAGGACTAATTATGAGGGGTGGGGATGTAGGATGGGGAAATCAATTTGTCTAGAATTTACAACTGAAAGACTAAAAGACTCATTTTATATTTGGTAGTAGTACCATCCCATTGGTAAATTTAAGAGTCCAAAAGAAACATTTAAAATCATGTGAGGTGTTAGAGCTCTGCTAGATGAGGCTCATAATCTGTACTTTATATCCCTGGCTCTCTGGACAGGCCTGATTTCTTTGATTTTTTTTCATGTCTCTCTCTCTATTCTTTCCTATTATATCACATGAGGATTTACTTTAAAATATGAGACCATACTTGCAAGGAGTCTCCAGTATGTTATGGTTGCAATTCTGTATGAACTAAACCTGGGAAATCAATGCTATCTATTAAAGGTTGTTCTAGGAGGCTGTGCAGACATGCTGTTTAACACTTACATTTGGGTCCACGCTGACATCATCACTTTACTACTCAAAAGCCTCATAAATGGCATTATCTCTGTCATTATCACCCTAAGCAATGCTAAAAACATCTCATACATGAATTTGGTTTATCTTGTACATAAATTTGAAGGCGCACTCATTTGCCATATTCTTTTGCCTGATAAAAGTGATGAAGTTTTGTTAAGGAATTCTAAAAGTGTGTGTTGAGGCTGATTGAATGGTAGTCTTCATTGTATGTCAACCCATTTGATACAACATTGAATATGACACTGCTCATAATGAAGTCCCCGTGTGCCTTTCTGTGGGGTCAACATAGACCTGATGTAGATTTCTAAATCAATTCACTTTTTCAACAGGTAGGACAAACAGGAAGTCCTAGTTTTCACCAAAACAGCAGAGTGTAATAATCTTGCACCCCATGTCAAAGGCTGCAAACTCTTCTAATTCTAGAGAACTTGGGGTTAGAATAGGAAGTCCTGGTCCTGACGGGAGGAAGTAGAGTAACTCCTCACGGGCAGACATACATGCCTAGATAAACACACCTTGACAGGACAAATGCATAGGATCCCAGAAAAAGTAATGCCGCTTTACTCCTAACTCACTGTAGATGATGCTACCCTCTTAGGTGTAAACATTGATAAAAGTAAGTGAGAAATAGATTATCTCTTTGAATTGATTATTGTTGCAAATGAATAATCAGCTTGTATTAATGGTGTAGGTAGGATACTGAGCAGGACCCAAGGCACTTCAGGGGAGAAATGCTTATGTTCTGCACCAGAAGAGATGCAAATAATCTCTGGCAAAAGACTTTCACCACTTTCTTAATCACTACTATTATTTGTTAGGATATTTTTAATGATAATGTAAAGTTTCAATTCAGTAGATTATGTGTGTGTGTGTGTGTGTGTGTGTGTGTGTGTGTGTGTGAGTGTGTAAAATGACCTAAACTCCAATTAGTATATGGTTCTAAACATAAGAAATAGGACACCCAAGTTCTTTCTATCTTCTTGCTCTGCTACCTCATGGCACATGATAGAAATGACAGTGGCATGGAGCAGGGACACCTGCTTCTTCCTTGGCTGGAAGTGTCACTATTATTGCCACTTCTGTCTGACAGGTGAGAACCTGTTACTAAGTCAGACCCAAGTCCAAGAGAATGAATGATATGGCCTGTAGCCAGAGAGCTACTTCATTGTTAGAATTGTTTTCTATGGAAAAAGACAAAAGATCATGGTTGTCAGCAGCTAGCCATCACCGTGGGAGGAGTTGAATGTTGCAGAATTCCCTGCAAAGCACCCACAGTATTTGCTGTCTGATGTGTAAAGAACAGGAAAGACACATTACAAGTAAGTCTCTGCCATTTGAAGTTTTATTTATCTTTCAAAGCTCAGCTTTTTAAATATATTTGTGTTTGTTTGGGAGATTATAATTTACAATATAATATAGTTATAACCCCACACACAGAGAAACACACAGAAGATGCATACAGGAATCCCTATGTTAGGATCTCTTCTCTAGGAGAAGACCTGAGACTCTGGACCATGTCAGTTCATGAAAGGGTAGTCTACCCATCTTTATCATGTATTATTCCCATGTTTATTTCTCATTTTTCAAAGCTGAAACATACTTTAAAGCATGGTTTTCATTGTGACTTCATTAGAAAATGAAATTCCAAAACTTCCTCCCACCAGTCACTATTACTATTCTCTTTCCCTAACCCTGTACATATTAGGGCCTTGCACTGAGAACTGAGTTCAGGTGATTGCATAGAATATAATGCAATGCCTTGTCTTGTGTGATTCTCCACCTGCAGAGGTAGACTTTACAGGGCTCTCCACACTGTAATCAGGAAAATGAGTACAGATATGTTCTAAAATTTAGAGAAGTCTCCTTGAACCAAAACCTACAAGTAAACCACATTATCTTTATATACATTACTGTGCAGTATTGGCACACATCTTTAATCCAAACACTTGGAAGGTGGATCTCTGAGTTCCAGACCAGTTTGCTCAAAAGAGTGAGTTGTAGGACAACCAGGACTACACAGACTCTGTCTTGAAAACAATCCAAAAGAACTTCAGTCTAATGAAGCATCACAAATACTTGTCTACATTCCCTTTATTTTCACCCTAGATTTTTCCCACTACTGTATTTCCCTCCTTATAACTACAGGTAAGACAGGAAAGAAGGTCAGGCGTGGGCTTGACCCCATTTTTCAGAACATTAATCAGCTTCAACTCATGACTCTCACAGCTACAATTTGGGGTGCCATTGATGTGGTCTGATTGTCTTCAAAGTTCCAGGAGACCTAACTTAGGGAGCAGTCAGCAGAGAAACACCTACTTGCCTTTTGAAATGTGCATACTTAGCTTACGACCAGCAGAACATTTGAGGCTCTACGATGAGCTAATGCTTCATTACTAGCTTTAATAGGCATAAGACATGACATCACTGGTTTGTTCCAACTACTTCCTGTGAAAACCACATGGAAATGATTCTTGAGGTGAAGAATTTGGACATACACTTCAGGAAGTAAGGTAAGTAATTTGTCTGTATGGGGACAATATACTCAAAAGGCCTCAGATTACAGGAGAAATGGGGTGGCTCATTTTCCTTACGGGCTTTCAAATGCCACATAATTTCTCCACTAGCTGGAAGATGGATTTGTTCTTGTAGTGTGTGTGTGTGTGTGTGTGTGTGTGTGTGTGTGTGTGTGTGTATACACATCTTCTTCCCCTCGAACCACTTCTTATATTTGAAATAATTTGACTCATCTACTTTGCAGGCACACACACTTTTTATTTTGAGCCTTATGGATGCATTACAAAGCTAAGGGGACAATCTCTAGACTAAATGTTTGCAGTTTGATATTAGATGATACTCGTGCTTTTGCCTAATTTCTGTCCATCTCAACTCAACAGCTTTGTCTTAAGTTTCCTTCCTCAGACAGCATTCTTCATCATACTACAGCAGCACAGGGTATCCTCACTGTACCTGGCACACAGCTAAATTTGTACTAGGTGCTCAATATACACTTGACTGTGTGAACATATACATATCTCATATTCTGCAGCACCATCATTACTGGGTCTCTGAGATGAAAGGGGGTCAGGAATGTCACATGCTTCTTCATCTCACTTCCTTGACCTACTGTGACCTAAGGGTGTCTCACACTCTAGTGTGGAAAGGAATTCACTGCCTTGCCCAGCTCTTCCAACACATCCCGCCTGGAGAATGCTCTAGACATCATTGGCAAGAGTCTGTCTGTAAGCAAATCAGATGAAAGGGTAACACTTGCTTTAGGAAAGGTCTGCAGTATCTTTTTCCTCTACAAGGAGCAAGACCTCCTTAAGTGTCAATTGAACACAGATAAGGCATGAGAATTAAAGAATACATACATAAGTAAACTGTGATGCTATAGATGACAACAGAGTATATTTGCTAAAGAGGCAAGCATAAAGCATGTATACACAGACTGAACTGGTCTATGTATGTCTAAGGAACACGTATATATCTGTATCACTATAGACCTTCAACAGACCTATGGAAGGATTCACCAAGCAGCTATGACATCCAGAAGAGGACATTTGCTTGCTCCCTTTGTGCTGGGCTCTGTTCCACAGACTTATATAATTTTATTCAGCCATGTCTCATATATCCCCTTTCCTGAAGGCTGACACAATCCTCTACCTTCCAGTTTAAGTGGAGTGAGGAAAAGGGCCAAGAGTTTCTTATGTCGATGAACTTTGAGATATTGTTCAATTTCTCTGTTGTCCAGTTTCCTTGTCTGTACAATGAAGATAATCATATCTATATATCAGATTGATTTGGGAAATAAAAGGGATATGTTAACCACCCACCACCGAGCTTGAACAGAAATCAATCATGTATCCCTCATTTAATGAGTCTACTCATTGTGAATCTACCATATGACAAAATCTGTTCCAGTATGAAAAGACTCTATAAAGAAAGCACATGGTATGATCTTTATCATCCTACAAACATGACTAAAGCTGCAGAGTGAAGGGAGATTCTAGAATGGAATTTAAGGACCACTTTACTGATAAGGTAAATTGACAAAAGATGTTAAGGGAGCAAGGGAGTTAGTCATGTACAAAGATTGAATGCATTGGTGAGGTGGGACCGCTTTAAGAAAAGTTTCCCAAGAGCCATGGCTTCAGGGCTAAATTTTCATTGTTTTAGAGGGTAGGAAAACCAAGATCAAGTTTCAGGGAGATCCAGTGACTAATGAAAGCATTCTTCCTTGTTTTCAAGCAGACAACTTCTTGTTATTTCTTCATATGGTGAAAAGCTAAGAGCATGAGGAAGATTTGTATCTGCCATTCTTACATCTCCCACCCTCCTGACCCAGTTACCTCCTGTAGTCAAGATCTAGAAGATCACAGTGAGTGTTCAGGAGTTCAACTGATGGATTGAGTCCATATCAGAGATAAGAGTGGTGGTGTTGGGGTGGGTTGAGTAAAAGCAAAGCTGTTGGGTTAATACAACATTTGAGAATATCTGGAAACTAAGCAAGAAGACAGGAAGACAAGGTGTGAGGAATGGTGGAGGGCTTAGTTATGAGCACTCCAGGACTCCTGTGGGCAGTGAAATGCCCATGTCTTTTAACTCCCATGTAGTGGGGACCAAGGAAGCACTGTGAGCAGGTGGGTCACTTAGATGCCTCTTGATATAACAAAGAGTACAAATACCTAACTTTCAGGCTACTAAAGCCAAACAGGATGGCTTGTCTTTGCAACTCCAGCACTGGGATCATATGAATGCAGCATCAGCTGGACCTCTGAGGATACAGCCATGGTTACAAGGCAAGCATTTTTACCTACAATCTATCTCCTTCATATGCATTCTTACCTTGTTAGGAGAAGGGTAGGGGTAGTAAGTAGATTAATCATAAAACTGCTAAAAGTTATGAAGTAAGATATGTATATTAATGAACAAAATAAGTGAATTTGTGTTCAGCTTCCCGCCTAGCTCAGGGAAAAGTAAATAAAATTTTAATTTGAAGACACAAAGGAGAGCAAATAAGCAAAAAAATCATAGCAGTTATAAAAATCAATTTAAGATGAGTGTGGAGGCAAGTTTGGGTTTATTGGTAATTAAAATAAATAGGTCTGGACCTATGGCTCAGCAGTTAAGAGCACATACTGCCCTTGAGGAGGATCCAAGTTCAGTTCTCAGCACTCATGCCAAATAGCTCATACTGCTGCTATTTTCAGCTCCAGAAGATCTGACACCTTCTGAACTCTACGGTCACCTGCACTTATGGACCCATAGCCACAAACAGACACACACAGAGAGAGAGAGAGAGAGAGAGAGAGAGAGAACTTTTAAATAATAAAAATAAGTCTTCAAAATAAATATAATTAGAGTAAATCTCTCTTAAAAGAGTCTGGACTTGCAAGACTGAATTTGCAAAATCCAGGATATTCTCAAAATAAAATAACTAAGAAAAGTTGAAAAAAAAAAACAGGACTCAGATACTAACAAGATAATGACTTTTCTATTGTCTAAAGTATAAAATAATTTAAGACAAATATTGTCAGCATCCCTGTGTGCTTGACTTCCGGTGTGTTGAGATCTGTATCCAAGGCTGCTTGTCTTCTTCAAGTAATATTCTCTATGTGGTTGAGAAGTTGTCCTTTCCTCTATAAACTGTCTACACACAAAAATCTTTAGTTTTTTTTTTTTATTTTCAAGAGTATGTTGACATCTTTTATATCACCTAATATTTCAACACTTTTTATAATATAAAGGGAAGAGAAGAATTATCTTCAGACATTCTTTAATACCCCTTCTGTGTGTATTGGGGCTCAAACCATGAGCCTCGCATATGCTAGGGAAGCTCATTGCTACTAAGCTATAGCCCTAGTTGTAATTTTAGTGCTTTCTGTCTGTTTGTTTAATTAACTTAGTTTTTGTTTTGGCACAAATCCTCACTAGTTGCCCAAGAAGGACTTGAACCCATTCTGTAGCCAAGGTAGGCCTTGAACTTGCAATCTTCACCAGGCCTAGTGTTAGCCTGTCTAATGTTCAGTCCTGTAGCATGGAGAAAAATAACGTAAGCTAAAGCAAAAGTCCTTTACATAATCTTTTCGTAGTATCCCTTATTGACTTTCTACCACTCCTAAAATTAAGACGTAATGTCTTTCTGTGATTTTGAAAATGCCAGACAGTCTAGATCCTCTATGCCATATAATCTTTTCTGCGCGCTGTTTTCTGTTTTGCTCATCATTGGCCTTCATCAAGGTGCACTGCCCTTCAGTTTCTGGGGCTCAGTCAGTGCTTTCTCATGAGGGCTCTGATGTCTCCTCAGAGCACCTTATGTGTAGTTTACATGAGTGGCCTTTCCCGTTTCTCTAGATTGTGCTGGTAAATTGTACGTTAACCCAACCGAGCCATGAGATACCCAGATGTTTGACTTCACATGATTACTGATGGGCCTGGGAATGTGTTTCTGATGGGATTACTATTACTTACTAAGCAAAGGGGAGGGTCCTTCCCAGTAGGAGACCTCATTCAGGTCACCAAAGGCCTGTATAGAACAAAATGGCTGAGAAGAGATTTTTTTTTCTCCGTTTGACTGACTGTCCACTGGTCTCCTACCTTTGAACTTGGCCTGGAACAGAAGCATGTTTCATGCATGCAAAGAGCTCTGGTTAGTAAATAGTTCAATTTAGAAGTTACATCCTTTGAGAAAGCAACCTCTTTTCTGATCATCTGCCTCAGGCATTTGCCTCCTTTATAATCCACATAACACCATGAATCTCTACCTTAAAATTTTCCTAATTTTTAAAATCATCTCCCCAGTTTCAGTTACAATTACAATTCCTGAAAAGAGTGACAAAATCAGGTTTCTACCCATTCCCTAAACCTTGCCCAAAGCATGATACAAAGCATGTTCCCCATAAGGACACACGGACCCACGACTAAATAAGCAAATGAGTACTTGAGTGATTGGCTATTTTGTCTGGGTAATTATACTTTTCTCCAGTGGACTGAAATACTGTCTCTGTATTTCTGACTTCCAAACCATAATCTCTAGTTTTGAATTTTTATCCCTGAAACTGAAGATTCATATTTCCAAATGTATTTCTCATGTGGACCTAAAATATCCAAAACTAAACTTAATTTCCTTTACTCTCTGGTTGCTCTATTTTCACCAGCCTATTTTGGATAATGGCCCAAGCTTTCAAGCCACCCAATCCCAGGGCCTGAAGATCACGATTCATCCATTCATGGAGACAGTTGTTTGCTCATAGAGTAAGTGTTACATGGCCCTTACTACACAAAGCAAAATGTACGTGATGAGCCCACAGCCCTGCACAGCTCATCCCACCCTCTATCTCAGACCAGCATAGAACGGCTAGTCAGGATTGTCTGTCTCTTCTACTTTGAGAAAAATCTCTTGAAATTGTGCCTTTATCTATTTCTGTCTCTCTGATTCTGTCTCATATGAGCGCGAGTTAGCACATGCATACACACACACAGTTTCTAGATCAAGCCATAATTTCCTATCTGAACTATTACAGAAGATTTTTACTTATTTTCCTTGCTTATACTGTTATCTCACCCTATGTGCCTGTCACACCGCTGTATTTAAAAAGCCAACTCCATAGCAATATGGATATGATATGAATATTAATAATGAATAAATGAATGCATTTATTTGTTCATTTTGTAGCATGGAGAAAAATAATGTAGGTTTGAGCAAAAGTCTTCTAATCCTCATGTAGAGACCTTTATTGACTGTTGACCACTTCTAAAATTAAGTCTTATTGTTTTGAAAATTCTAGATAGTCTCGATCCAGTACACTGAATACACTCTGCAGGCTATTTTATGTATCCATGCCACAAAATGAAAGAATGAATAAATAAGTACATAATACATAAGTACATGCATAAATAATAAATCCCATGTCACTTCATCACTACTTAACCACTTAGGAGGTAAAGTTAAACTCTCTTTCCTGACTTGCTGTTTCTTCTCTGATTTAGCTTTATGCATGACATCCTGATTCCAGAGTATGTCATTCCACATGCCTTTCTCTTATCTGGGAGTCTCTCCTCTCTGCTTTCCCATGACAGTCTGGAATTCACAAAACTTTCTGGGTCCTATACATATCTGGGCAGAAACAATAACTTTAGAAGTGGGTTCTCATCTTACCTCGCAGGGTTCCTGTTATCAGGTTCATCCTGAGTGTCAGGCTTCTACTTGGAATTCTCCCCAGCCTTTGGGAAGTCCAGAAGTGAAGGGTGGATTTTAGACCAGCTTTCCCCTGACCAGGCTAGCCCAGGCCCTTGCAGAAATGGCCAACTGCATCCGTGCTCAATATGTGGATTCTCAACAGAATGAGTAAAACAGGTTCACACATCCACCTTAAGTAACAAAGAAAGCCATGGCATTACTGACCCAAATTTCCACTCTAACATTCTTCAAAAGAATCAAACACCATTGACTATAACTTGCCCAGTGATTTTTTTTAATTGGAAATGAGGTGGAAAAGGAAAGAAAGGAGAGAGAGAGAGAGAGAGAGAGAGAGAGAGAGAGAGAGAGAGAGAGAGAGAGAGAAGGAAGGAAGGAAAGAAGGAAAGAAGGGAGAAGGAAAGGGGGAAGGCAGGAAACTGTGCTGGGTTAGGAAGCTGGGTCTGAGTCCGATGTCCCCTTTGGGTATATATGTTTAGCTTGAGATTATGATCTACACTTCTTAAAGAGAGCAGTTATGTTGTGAGTCTCTCACTCTCTCTTCCTCTCTCTCTCTCTCTCTCTCTCTCTCTCTCTCTCTCACACACACACACACACACACACACACACTGCATATAGTGAGGTATAAGGAGAGCTGAGAGTTTAAGTGTAGCCTTGGAGTCTAGCAGATGTGGATTTCTCCCTTTGTCAGCTTTGCTTACATGTGTGGAAACTGAGGCACGGACTCTCTGTCGTTCAGCAACTAGGTGCCTCATTTTCTTTACTGCACACATCTGACATCTGAGTTGTATTTGGAAATATAATGGGGAATTATTGCAGATGACTGACCCTGGTGAAGCCTTAGAATGTCACCTGACACACACTTAGACGTGCTAAAATGTCTTCTTCTTCTTCTTCTTCTTCTTCTTTTTTTTTTTGCATTCACCTTTTTGATGTTTGGTTTGCCTCCCCCTCCCGTGGCTGGCACAATGGTAGATCCATTTGTGCAAGGAACTTATTGCTCCTGCTAACCTGACTGTCTCACACACACACACACACACACACACACACACACACACACACACACACACACACACACGTCTTTGACAGCTCCAGGGTGTCTTCAAATTAGGCCTCTTATCACTCATTAACACCATGGCAGGAAACGGATAAAAGCTGGGCTCTTCGGGGCCAGGACCCAGGAAATTCCCTTTTCTTTTATCATCTGATTTCTGACCTTAAAGACTCCACTCTAGCTCTGGGCCTTCATTTATCTTCTGTTAAAGTGGCAGTTTTCCCTTACATGGAAATGGCTGTGCCCAGAGGACACTTAGTAAAAGAAGACACGGACCTGCAAGCAGAAAGCTCTTTCCAGCCTTTCTGCCACAGAGGGTGGACAGGCTGTGGCCGCAGGGCAGCACACTTCAACTGGAGGCTGCAACTGTACATCACACACTGTAAGGGTTTAAAAGCTGACCGGACACCCTGAACACCACTGGATGGACATAGACAGCCTCTTGTTTGTTTCCTGATCCCTGAGTTTGTGTTGTTTGAACTAAATCTGGACAAATATGTATAAAATGTGTATTCAAAAGATATTTCACTTAGGAACAAAGAAAGGTTTGTGTCTTTCGATTGCCTCAGAACCCCAGGGCTACTGAGGATTATAAATAAATTTGGCTTCACAGGCCTGCAGTCATAAATGACATTTTTTAAATGATGGAAGGGGGGAGATTTAAGTCGTACACTAGCCTCCCAGTTAATTCCCCTCCTCTCAAATATGTCCAAAATTGAAAGAAAGTGCCTTTAAATATAACTCGAAGTTGAAAAGGAGCTTTGGATTCATGGGCACCAGAAAGACCTGTTTAACTATTTATGCCATTGCTTTGTTTTCTTAAATTGATGCAGGAGGAACGTGGGTTCGGCCCTTTAAAATACTGTGTTTTATCACTCTCTGGCTGATGGGCGCAATCCAGCCTGAGGAAATTAGAAACAGCTGGGGTGGACACAATACCTCCCTTTGAAAAGATAGTTGAAACATTGCTAGGGAAAAAAAATAAAGATGGCCCTAAACAGCACAACTCACACGTGGGTTCTGGCCAGCTGCATCAGCATCAGCTTCGGCATCAACATCAGCATCAGCTGGGGCATGTTTGATATTACGTACATTAGTTCCACCCAGCCTTACTGAATGAGAAGTCCCCAGAGTGGGTTCAACACTGTGTTTCAACAGTCTCCCTATTTCCAACCCCCAAACAGTCAGATGCACAAAAAAGAAGGCTAGTGGTGTAAAATAAATGCTACCTAGACCACAAGAAACAATTTCCTGAGAGAAGAGAAGGGTCAGAGAGCAAAGGGGAGTGGTCTGGAGTACATAAGGCTCCCAAGTAGTGGAAGGTACTAATTGGGTATTAACATCAGAATTTCAACAGCATCCGCTTCTAAATCTGAAATTCAATTACTACACAGACTACAGGCAGTTTCTGGGGGCAATGTGAGATATACACTGAATAGAAGAGTCCCAGGTTATAAAGCTATGCCGGAATGTGACAAACAATAATAAGTAATATGACTTGTAAGTGAAGATTTTTCTATTTTTTAAGGCATAATCTGTATGGTTATCTCAACAGGAAACGTGAAACTACACGTTTATAGAAGCAAATTATTGACTTGTGTTAATAGTGTGCTTAGTTTCCCAGATGAGGAAATGACTTGTAGTAGACGAATGCTCTTGATGAAAATAACTAGAAAAGCTGAGGAAGGCACAGAAAGCCATGTGTCTCAAGGCTTCAGGGGGCTGTGTAAGCAGATTCTGGAGGATGGAGCTCAGTGAGTGGCTAACTCATCACTGGAGTTGTCTCCCAACATAAATATACTATTGACCTAACAATTACATGTCAGTCCACACACACACACACACACACACACACACACACACACACACACACACACGCACACACGCACACATGCACACACACATACACACACACACCCCTAGAAATGCATATGTAAGAAATTTCATAAATTTATTATTTGTGACAGCTCTTACCTGGAAACCACCCAAGTATATATAAACAACAAGCAGATGAATGAATTGAGGGATAGCCACACATGAGACATTGACAATGTGTCAACAGCTACATGAAATAAAATGAATTTCACAAATGTTACTCAAAATACCTATGATATGAAAAGTCACTAATAGTGGTAGCTTTTCACCTTTGATTGTGATAATGATGGAAGATGGAAGTCAGGATAGCAGATCCTGTTGGATTCAGGTAGCCATGAATTCTGGAGCTTACACCGTGGGAAGCCTCCTACCCTGAGACATTGACTTGGCCAAATACTTGTGATTTGGGCTCTTTTCCAATTCCTTTCAAAAATATATTAAGAAAAATATTCACTTTACATTGAAAATCATCTTGGGAGTAAGTCCATAACATGTACTACCTAAAAGACACAGGAGGCATGAGAATGCAGCTGTTAATATTCTTAGATCAACATCAGGGCATAGTGGTGTCTGTCTATATAATCCAACACTCGGGAGTCTGACACAGAAGGCTCATGAGTTTATGGCCAGACTGAATTACATAGTCTTAAGATAACAAAGCAAGAACGTCATTTAGCCTTGACTCTGGCAATGATCTGCTAAGCGTCTTTGGTACATTTTTTACATTTTCCTTCCTTTATGTCAAAATAGCAGCTAACGCACAATCAAGTGAAGGTTCAGCAAAGGTGACTGACAGCACTGGTGTCTGAGGCGTAGCCTGAAGTCAAGTGTAAAAGTTGGGGATCTGTGATGACTGAGAGGAACCTTTCAAAACCCCCTTCTTTATACTACATCTCTCTTAGATGAACAAAAATGCTATCGTCAGTCATTTGTCAGAGTGAATTTCTGTAACAAATGAAAATTGGGTTGTTTTTTTTGTTTTGTTTTGTTTTTTCTTGTTTTGTTTTTTTGATAGAAAGAGAGAAACCAGAAAGAGGAGAGAGTAAGACTGAGAAATGGGAAGGTTTGAAAGAATTAAGAATTCCATGACTGAGGTGTGGTGGCCCCAGGTCATGGGCACTTGGAAATGCCAAGTAACTGCCCAGGGTGTGCTATGGATACAGAGGAAGTCAGCATCGGTAGGAGCATCCTTCAGTGACTCCAAAGCAGCCCGAGCATCCTTCAGTGACTCCAAAGAATCCTGAGCATCCTTTAGTGACTCCAAAGCATGTACTTAACCAGTTCCCAGATAGGTGGTGGAAATGAGCCCTAGCTGCCGACAGTGGGAATTTGATTGACAGGAGCTCCTTCCTTGGCTGCTTTCCTTCCTGGGTGTCACTGTAACAAACAGAGAGAAACAACTTACAAGGAAGAAAGACTTGGGCTCAAGATTCAAAGGTTTCAGTTCAGTATTGCTGGATCCTTTACTCTAGGCCAGAAATGAGGCAGAAATATGGCAGCAAGTGTGCCATGTAGCATCCATGAAGCAGAGCAGAGAGGGGCCAGGACAAGAGGCACTCTTCAAAAACACATATAGGGACAATTTTTTTTAACCAGGCCCCAATGTTCCAGAGTTCCACCACCTTCCAAGGTTAGATGCAAATTTCAGTAGATTAAACTGTTGGCTATATGGCAGCCCTCATGATCTATTCCGCTCTGCTAATGCCTTCACAGACACTCCCAGAAGTGCACATAAACTAATTTCCTAGGTGCTTCTCAACCCAATATGGTCAACAGTAAAGATCAACCATACACTTTGACTTGGTAGTGTATTATTTGCTTGTCTTTGAGATCACTGGTTCCAAATGCATGTCACCTGTCCTTCCAGGGTAACAGGATGTGGAAAGAGATGAGGCCTAGTCTGTGGTCCTACTAGGCATCAGAGCTGGTTCTGTCCAGGTGGGTGTTGCCAAAATCTGAGCTAGCCTGCAGTCTCTTTCTGGCTTTGACTACAGCTTGTGCCATGTAAGCATGCAACCTCTAAGACACTGATCTGTAAACCTCGTATTCTCCTGATGTGCCATCTCAGACATTTTGTTATAGCTCTGAACTGTTGGCCTCTGTATTATAGTATAACAGAATACCAGAATTGTTTGAACACTGTTGATCACTGTTGAGCTGTGGTAAGGCTATCATGGGTCTCTTTGCTTGGGAAGACTTGTGTTGGCCTCTACTGAGGCACATGGTGTATCCTTTACTAACACCTACATAAGCTAGCAGGCATGGGAAAATTATCCTTATGTTGCATGGCTAGGAGTTTTCTGATTTTATTCTTTCCTTTATTTAGGATGAAGGCCTAGTGACCCCCCAAAGAGAGTTCTTACTGTTCTCACCTAGGGAGCCTCCGACCACTTGGGCGTAGCTGAGTTTCCTGTCACTATTCATCTTATCTGAGAAGTTTGCCATTATTCCTTCTTTCCCCTAAAGTCTGATTCTCCCATATCAGGACCTCATAGTTTGATGGCTTCTCTTTACCAGAGACTCTGTCTTCGTGTATAGAGTTATCACTTCCACTTTTGGAACTTTGGTTATATATGAAATGAAGACAACAGAATGCTTCAATAGATTCATGATTTTATTCCAAATCTACAAATAATCTTCTCCAAAGAGAATTTTCAATGTCCTAATTTTCTAGAGCTTCTGTCCCTATGGAGCATCTTCACACAAGCAGAAGTGGTAACATCTCAGAAGAGAATGATACAATTGTACCTGCTAGCCTAACTGGAACTCACAAAGATTCCATTTCTTCCTGTCTCAGAATTCATCAGGATGGCTTTCAGCAGCAAGCTAGTGGCTCTCTGTGGACTATTTTCCCCAGTTTGGGATCAGTACAAAAGCACCCATGTAGATGGTGACATGCAGGGTGGGAAAGGGCAAGAGAGCATTTTGATGTTTCTCCCTTGAAAGACACCTCAAGGGCTTATAGTCCAGCTGTGTTCTCTTAGAGCAAAGCATCAGTTCCCTGAGTGGACAGGCTTAGCCTGTCATGGTATGAGTTGCAGTTGTCCACACTCACATCTAAGCATCATCGTGTTTTTAAAATAGCTACTGAGCAAAAGACTTCGATTCCCAAAGCCACTTTGAATCCGTGTAATAAGGAGGCTAGGATGAGGTCATCTCCCTAAGAGCCAGCTGCATCCCCAGATGTGTTCTTACCTCAGCCTCACTTGAAGAGAGCCAGGGAATGGCTCATCATGGGGAAAGTCTGGGGACCTATGCCCACATGTCCACAGCAGACCTAACACCTGGTCAGGCCTGCCAGCCAGGAAGGACCCCGCCCCTTACTCTCTGCCAAACATTGTTCCTTGTGTTTGGCCAGCGCCTGGGTTTTGCAGCTTCGGACACCTAACCACCTTTTCCCAAAGGACCTCGCCCACTTTACCTCAGTTCCACCCCAACCCATCCCTTGGCCAGACCTGTAATTACTGGACCTGAAGAGTAGCCAAGATACCACATGGGGTAGGGCACCTAACACGTGCCAAGCTGTAAGATTTTCTTTCTGCAACATTCTTTCAGTATAATCACTGGGCACAACCTCTCTTTAGTTCCTCTAAGGGAATTGTGACAGGCTGGCCCCTCACACTTTGGGAATGAGATGGAACTTCCCAACCTATGGCTTATCCTGTTTGGCCCTTACTTGTCCTACATATGGGCTTTGTCTCAGTGAGCCCTTTCCCCCACTTCTGTCTGTCTGTCTGTCTCTATCTCTCAAGACCTCACAAGCAATCACTTGGGCCCAGAGATAGGCACAACAGTTATCCTTCAAGGAGAAAAAAATGGGAAAAAGATGCATGCATGAACACTTGGACACGGGAGCCTGACATTAGAGATGTTGGGGGTGAAGTCTCAGTGGAGCATGGGACTCTGCAAGAGGTCAGCACATGGCTCTGAAGCCTTGTTGTTGGAGAAATGGCAGAATCAAGTCTGAAGAGTGGACCAATGGTAGAGGCCATTGCATCAAATAATTAAAAGGTTTCCTGGCTCCTACTGTCTTCCTACCAAAGCTATTTGTGCTGAATCAAATCAAACTCTATGGCAAAAGGGGGTGGTTACAAATTATGATGTATCTCAAAACAGCCATTGAAGAATCTTTTGCTATCTCACAATGTGAAGAGCTGATAAAGGCTTGTGGCAGTGGGTATAATCTCTCTGGTGTGATCTTTGAACACTCTGCAGAAGTATCAGAATCCACACTGACCATCACAGATATATGCAGTTAACTTTATAAATATTAATAAAGTTTATATATTATATATTATTAACTTTATAAATCTGTGCCTTCAATAGTTGGGGCCCACCTGGAATATTAGGTCTTTTACTTCCCCCTCCCAAACATTCTCTAACCAACGAACAGGATCTTAAGGGAGGAAGGACTCGTGTACTAAATGTCTGCTTCATCTTCGGAGAATGAGAAGGTCACTCATTCTCTCCAGGCTTCCATTCAGCTTTCCTCATTTAGCTCTGTAGTGTGGAACAGTATCCCCGTGAGAATAAACAGCAGTTGGAGACTATGTTTAAAGGGACATGGGCCATAAAAATGTATAAATATGACAGAGCTCTTAGGTTTGTAAGTGTAAATGTGTGGGTAGGCTTTAACATAAGGCTGACATTTCAGAGAAGACTGGAGGGTGAACTGTGTGTCCTTGGGATCATCTAGCTGAAGAATGATCCAGACAGTAATAGCCAATGTGAAGTTTCTACTATGAGAGCTGGTCTAGTTAGAAGTCGAAGAAGTGGAAGGTTGATGTACCAGGAAGTGAGCAAACATCAGGCAAAGGACAGGGTTTGAGATGGTATCAGGCATATGTCAGGATGTTTATCTAAGGTAGCCCCAGAGTGTTAGGGGACAGAATGCTTATTTTCCACAGCTTTCTTGCCCTGGTGAATGAGATGGGGGAAGGAGTCTGGAGCTGCCATGGTATTAGGACAGGTCTCCCTGATTGCTAGGCATCCCCCAAGTAAACACAGGAAAGCAGGGTAAGAGAGTAGTGCTGTGGTCCAGGCCGTGGCATGGAGGTGAGAATGGGCTCTAGCTAGTTTGGTAATGTGTTAGAGGAAGAAAGAAGTCAGAAGCTACTCACGTATCAAACATTCATTCAATGGGGTTTTCTGGCTTCTTTCATTTGGTGAGAGTGCAACCATGCTGGCATTAGTCCAAACCACTAGTACTCATCAAAGAACAAAAATCTGTGGAGATGGGCGAATCTTCCAGTGACTACTGTTGAAGAGAGTTTTGTATGCACAGTTCTTCATGGCTTTCCTCGTCCTTTTCCCGAATCCTGTTTTCTGCATGCCTTCTTTTCTCCATTTGACACACCCACTTGTAATTCTGGCCCCAGGGTCCATATTCACATTTATCTGTTCAATATCTCTGAGGCAAATTGGAATGTTGAGTAAATACATCCTATAGATCAGCTGATACATAGATTCCCAAGTAACTAAGCAATCAATATACATTCAGAGGTCTCTGCATTTGACCCTTATGCAGAAATGTAATATGAAACAATTCAACAGGAATTGGGCAAATGGTCCAGCAGCAAGCACACTGATGTCTCCAGGGCTTCTGCTTCTTGCCTTGAAACACAGAATAGAAACAGAGCAGGCTAAGGAGTATTTTCATTTACCCACAATACCCTTTGCTTCCGCTACACCACCTCAAGCTTCACTTGGGTTTTTTTTCTTAGCAGCTCAGCAGACCCCATGACTTTTGCTTCTTCCAATTTCATCTCTTTCTGCCCTGCCAAAGGAGCATCTTCCCCACGTGCCATTTCCTCCCAGCAGATGGCAGTATTCAATTTTGTTTCCCAGTAGCACTTTTCCCTGTTGGAGGCCTGGGCCCAGCAGCTCTCCCTACCAAGCTTGTGTCAGTTTTGCAGTCCGGGTGGTCATGAAAGGAGGAAAGAAATGCTTGGTGGTGCCAAGCAGCATGTCTTTTCTGCTCAAGCATGTTTATCCAGTTTTCTTGAACATTTGGATTACAGATAAAAATAACCACCAGGATAACCAAGTCACATGTTCCTTCTGCCCTGGGCATGTAATTAACACCAGACTCCTTTTTGCCTTGAACCTAGAACCTAGAAGTTGTAACTGGACAGATGTTTTTTGTTGTGAGAAGAGGCAGGAAGGCAAGTTGGTCATAGCGAGAGCTGTAGGTGGCTCAGTTGTGGCAGTTGCTCAATCAGTGGCACAATGACTTTGGGCACATTTTCTAGGACCCACCAAATCTGCTGCTTAGTAATTTCAAGCATAATCTCATTGTCTATTGACAGGTAGCTTTCAGGTGTTTGATAGAAGACACACACTGAAGAATTAATGGTGGAATGAGCTAGAAGCCAGCTCCTTGGTAGGCATTCCACCTGATTGCTGACTGGGCCAGCAACATGTTTTTTTTTTTTTAAATATTCATTTATTTCCCTGCACCCAAAGAATTTTCATTTAGGAAAACACAGTGCATGTAAGGAGTCAAAGCAAATGGAACACTGGGTCTGTGGACCCAACTCATCTTAAACTGCAAGAAGCAGCGTCAACTCCCACATCCCTAGGTGGAGGAAACAGGAGCCTAGATAAGAGGACTTGACTTTCTGGGCTGTGTCTGACTGGTGTGAAGTAAGGAATTTTGGGATACCTGGTACCAGAATCAGACCCCCTTTCTGTAACCATGCTGGCAGGATTCTGAAATGGGGAGAGTGCCACGAGAGTATGGAGAAATTTTTCTAGGGTGTCTGAAGCTGTCCAGGTGTGGGTGGGTGGCGTCACATTCAAATTTACAAACCTTTCATGGTGCCTAATGGCAGTAAGATCAAGTTCAGATTTGCTCATCTAGATAAAGGAGTTTCATCATCTGCCCTCTGCTGACTTCTTTGTACATCCTTGAAGAGGCCCTTGACAGCACTCATCCCGGAAAATGGTGCTCCAAGCCTTTTTTCCTTTGCCTGGCGAACATTCACAGCATCTTCTCCATGGTTGTCTTGTGTCCTGTATCACTGTCCTCGTTTGTCCTTCAGCTTCATCCCTTCTTTGTTACTCGCTCAAGAATAAGGATCAAATCTTCTGATCTGTCTTAAGCATCCAGCATGAGCCGGCAAAAGGTGATAGTGTGCAGCCAGTGAGTGACAGGAGGAGTGAAGTGGAAACTTCTAGTGTCTTTGGAAAGTTATATCAAATGATGGTTTGCTGGGGTACACAGGTAAAATAATGTATTGCTAAAGCAAACACGTGAAAGAATGTTTTCCTGAAGCAGACACAGATGAAAGGTTGTTTTGATATAGCAAACATGTGAAAGAATCTATGATGAAGGACTATCAATATGACCCCGCAGAGTGGGAGAGGAGCACTGAGCATTGGTTTGGTTTGCTCCACCTCACTATTATTCTCTAAAGACACACATGTATTGGTTTGCCTTACTTAGCATTTGTCTTAATGCTTTACTGTTGTGAACAGACACCATGAAAAAGGCAACTCTTGTAAGGACAATGGGCTGGCTTACAGATTCAGAGGTTCAGTCCATTATCCTCAAGGCAGGAACGTGGCAGTATCCAAGCAGTCATGGTATAGCAGGAACTGAAAGTTCTACATCTTCATCTGAAGGCTGCTAGCAGAATACTGGCTTCTAGGCAGCTAGGATGAGGGTCTTAAAACCGACAGTGATACACCTACTTCATCAGGGCCACACCTGTGCCAACAGGGCCACACCTTCCAATAGTGCCACTCCCTGGGCCAAGCATATACAAACAATCATGTTCTACTCCCTGGCCCCCATAGCCTTGTTCAAGCACATGAGTCTATAAGGACTATACCTAGCCATAGCATAATAAAAAAGTACATTTAGTCCAACTTCCAAAGTTCCCATAGTCTATAGCAGTCTCAATAATGTTAAAAGTCCAAAGTCTCTTCTGAGATTTATCCAATCATTTAACTGTAATCCCCAAAGCAAGACAGGAAACCAGCTGGGCAAACTCCAAACTCTGCATCTCCATGTCTGGTGTTAGAGCAGTCTTTAGATCTTCAACTCATTTTACTTCTTTGTTAACTGCAACAAATTTCTTTCTCCTGGGCTGGTTCCACTCCCTGCTAGCAGCTTTCCTCAGCAGATAGCCCACAGCTCTGACATCTCCAACTCTTGGGGTCTCCAAAGCAACTTCAATGTTACAGCTTTTTATTTCAATGTCTGTAATCTACACATGATCTTCTGGGCTCTTCCAAAGGGCTGGTGTCACTTCTCCATCTCTGTCCTCTAAGCTCAGGATGATCCACTCTACTGCCACTGCTGTTCTAGGTGATCATCCCATGGTACTGGGGTCATCCACTGCAACTAGGCTTCAGCAATACCCTCTCATAGGCTCTCTTCAAGGTGCTAAGCTTCAACTTCTTTTCATGACCCTTTCAGTCCTGGGCTGTTAATTGCAACTGAGGCTGTACCTTCACCAATGCCCTTCCATGGCCTCTTACAATGCTGAGCCTCAGCTGCTCTTCATGATCCCTTTACGCCTTCAAAACCAGTACCACCTGGGTGACTAAGTACAGCTGGAGCACAAGGTAGAAGCTTGGCTATCTCTGGAACACAGCTTCTTAGTGTTCTCAGAAAACACCTCTTAGTGATTTCACCTCAGTGATACTGGTCTCTTCTTAATCACCACTAATTTCTTAGCTCTAGCTAACCAGCATCAATTGTCCCAGTAGTCCCTTCTATTCTTGACTCTAAAAGCCAGATCCAAATTGGTGAAACTGCTGAGTTCTGCTGCTTCCTGGGGATGGAACATGCCAGCCTTCCTTGTTTTCAATGAATTTATTCTCTCCCTAAGCTTGGTTATCCTGGAACTTACTTTGTAGACTATCTTTGAACTTAGAGATCTGTATACCTGTCTCCTAAATACTGGGATTAAAGGTGTGGTCTGTCATGCCTGGATTTATGCTTTTCTCTACTTGGAACTTGCTCTGTACCAGGCTTGGCTTTGTCTCATCTGATTAAAGATGTCTACCACCATGCTTGGACCTAAATTTAGCTGGAGGGAATCTTGCCCAAAGCTCCACTCCCCTAATCTATTATCCCCTAGAATATAGAATTCAGTTGCATTCTACTTCCTGGCGCCCCTTTAATACTTGAACCATATATTTTATACTTTTCCTTTCTCAGCTTGCTATGCTTCTTCAAAACACTCTTCATGAGACTGGAACAAAGTCTCTGTTGGGCTTTTTGAGACTTCCTTCATCGATGTAATTAATATAAATCTCTTTATTTTAGCCTCTTCAGACAAGGACAAAAAGGAGCCACATTCTTCACCAAAAATATTACAAAAACAGTCTCTAGGCCACATACTGAAACTCTTCTCCTCTGAAACCTCTTGGGCCAGGTCTGCACAGTTCAAATCACTCTCAGCAACAAAGTCTTCCATATTCCTACTAGGATAGCCTGCTAAGCTCCACTTAAAGCATTCCACTGATGTCCAAATCCAAAGTCCCCCAATCCACATTCTTCCAAACAAAAGCATGGTGAGGCCTATCACAGCAATACCCCACTCTTGGTCTTAGTGTTTTACTGCTATGAACAGACACGATGACAGAGGCAACTCTTATAAGGACAATATTTAATTGGGGCTGTCTTACAGGTTCAGAGGTTCAGTCCATTATTTGAAAGGCAGGAGCATGTTAGCATCCAGCCATGCATAGTGCAGGAGGAGCTGAGAGTTTTACATCTTCATCTGAAGGTTGCTGGCAGAATACTGGTTTCCAGGCAGCTAGGATGAGGGTCTTAAAGCCAACACCCACTGTGACACACCTACTCCAACAAGGCCTCATATATTCCAACAGTGCAATGCTTTCTAATAATGCAACTCCCTGGGCTGAGCATATACAAACCATCAAAGCGTTGTTGAGCTCAACTTGTGGTAAAGCCGCCATTGAGAGAAACTCGCCAAAGAACTGCTCCTGAGGTTCCTGTGGCAGCTTGCTGCTTCCAAGGACTCATTGGCAACCCTGGTGGTTTCTTCAGGACTGAAGAAACTACAGATGCCTGGTGTCTCCTTGCTGAGAGAACTGCTGGTTCATGCCTGAGGTCTGCCTGCCTAGAGAACTGGTCTGCAGCTGCTAAGTTGTATTTGGTGTTTGTTACAGGACTGCTGCCAAAGATAGTCAAGCTTGTCCACAATGAACTATTTGCTGAACAGGTCTGCTTCCCCCATATCCCAATAACTTTTCTCTTCCACTACCTCTGCTGGTAGACTCTTCAGACAGGAGAAGTTGAACCCTTATTAAAAGTATGTTGCAAAACATGTATGCCTATGGAGGAGTTTGGGGTTGAGAGAAATGCCAAACACATAGTATCTAAGGGATGATCTAGAGAGCTTGAGGGATGTAGCCACTGTTGATTCACAAAGCATAGACAAGACAACCATTATCTGTCAGAGCCCTGCTCAACAATGGTTTACACATAATACAGGGGCCTCAGAGTACAGTGGGCCTGAAGACTCCCTAAGGCTTAGTAGTTTATTATATCCTATACATTTTTGGTACACACATATTTATCAGGATATTTCTGACAGTATGTAATAAAGTAATATGCTCTATAGAGCTTTATAGCCTAGGAGCAGTAGATGTTACCATATACCCAGAAGTATTATAGACTATATCAACTAGACTTGTGAGGTGCATGCTGTGATGTTTAAACAACAATGGGATTATGCAATGTTGCATCTCTCAGGGGAGTGTGTGTGTGTGTGTGTGTGTGTGTGTGTGTGTAGTTAGATAAACTGTTGATTTTTTTCTATTTAATAACAGGCAGAATAACAGTGATTTTAAACCACCTTAATATAGTGGTTTGTTGTAATTTTTGTCTTAATATCCTTGTAAGAGTTTTTTTTTAATAATCAGGTGTACAAATAGAACTTTACTCATGAATTATTATCCATGAATTCCAAATACACAATCATTCAGCTATTTGTGTTTGATGTCATTATGCTTTGGGTGGAAAAATCAAATCCTAATTGATTGTGAAAACAGAACTATTGTAGAAACTCTGACCTACTTGAAAGTAACAAATCACTTGGGGTTAGGGATTTATCCTAGCATGCAGGAGGCCCAAAGTTCTATACCCAGCAAAACATGCAAGCATAGAAACAAACAAAACCAGAAATGTATATCTATATATAACTTCTCATTTGTCTGTTGAAGAACAACAATATTTTATGTTAGAGTGTTCTAATTTTGTAAATAAATCCTCTTGCTTGGACTGATAGTTAGGGATTATCTAGATGGAATGATTTATTAGTTAATGCCAGTTAAGTATTACATAACATTATAAGTGCTGTATTTTATATTCTCTAAAGATATGTTTCTTTAAAGTAGCATTTCTTTAGAGAAATAATTCACAATGTGTTTTGCTTGTTTATTTTTAGATAAGGTCTCACTAATTGGCTCTTGCTGGTCTCAAGTTTTGATCAGTCTACCCATATTAGGCATCTCAAGTTCCAGGATTATAGACCTGTGCCACCACATACAGTGTTAGGATAAGTTGTGTTTGATTTTTATTATATTATTTATTATATATTACCATATTATAATTTGAATTATATGTCTTGTGATGGAGAAGAAGGGTGTCATGGGTTTCAAATCACAGAACTGAATACTAATGAACTCAGTTGTGTGCCCCGGGCTGCATATTCTGCCATTCTGTGCCCCCGTGTCTTCATTTGTAAGAAGGTGGAAGTAAGTCACATGAGGGTTGAATGAGATGTAGGCTGTGCTTTATTAGGAGAGGGGAGGAAGCGTTCTTCCCTCAAACCTCAGAAAGGAACCAGTGCTACCCACATCCTGCCCTTAACCCCAGGAAGCTTATCCAGGGCTTGTGCTCAGCAGACCTGTCATAAATCTGTGTCATATAAAGCTACTACATTTGTGGGTGGTAGATTGTTATAGGAACTTTGGAATTGAACAGATTTTTACCATCAAAACCAAGGAGAAATAACACTGTATAAATTTAATTTGAAATATATATTTAATTAACCTTATTTCAACAAATAGAATTTACATTTTAATAAAAAGCAATGTGCATTTTTATTTGGGTTTCACTAAATAGATAAGAATGAAATTACTATTTATTCTGAATATAGTAGAGAATTATATAGGGTAGATATATTAAGTCTTTTCCATCTAATTGGAAATAAAGTTTTAATTCTATTATTTTTGTAGGACTTGCTTTGATGCTTTTTAAAACTGAATGGGCTTCTTCTTTTATGTGTTGGTACATTTTTATTCTCCACTGAATAAAATTTACTAACTTAGGTAATGTAACATGAAGGAAGTAGTGTGGGACAGATAGAGGGAAGGAGGTAAGGGAGATGGGGCAGGGGAAAGAAAGAGAGAAGAGATGAGGGATGAGGTAGAAGAATAAAGAAGTTCTTGGTTTGGTGTGTGTTCTTATTGCTGGGAGGAAATACCATGATCAAAAAGCAAGTGGAGAAGGAAAGTGTTTATTTGGCTTGCATTTCAATGTAGCTGTTCATCATCTACAGTAGCGAGGACAGGAACTCAAACAGGGCAGGAACCTAGAGATGGGAGCTAATGTAGAAGTCATGGAGGGGTGCAGCTTACTGACTTGCTTCTCATGGCTTGTTCAGCCTGCTTTCCTGTATAGCTCAGGACCACCATCCCAGGGATGACATCATTCACAATGGTCTGGGCCCTCCCATATCAAATACTAATTAAGAAATTATTAGATCTTATGGAGGCATTTTCTAAATTGAAGTTTCCTCCTTTCAGAAAGCTCTAGCTTGTGTCAAGTTGACATAAAACTAGCCAGCACAGGCAGGCAGGCAGAAAGGTAGGAAAGTAGGAAGGAAGGAAGGGAGGAAGGAAGGAAGGAAGAAAGGAAGAAAGGAAGAAAGGGAAAAGGGAAGAAATGATAGAAGGAAGGAAGGATGGAAGAAGGGAAAGGAGAGGAAGGGGACAGAAAGGGAAGGAGGAAAGAAAAAAGAATATGTGACTAGGTGAGAATAAGCCTAATGACTACCACCATAATTGATAACTCTGCTTTAATCTATTTACAACCTTCTTCCACTAAGTCTACAGGTGTTTTAAAAACACAAAGAATATGAAACATTTTAAAGGTCTCAACTCCTTCGAAAGGACAACACACATGCACATCCTTCTTACATGCATGTGCATAACCACTGCCACCATTACAGAATGTCCATCTCAGAAACAACCCAGGAAGCATGGAAAGTTTGTCCCCATGCCCTTTGAGTAGATTTACTCTTTATATTTTCTATAACACATATGTAAACTTTGTTCATAGTTTCTGTATATAAAACAACACCAATTTCTTACTTTCAAAAAGGGTTTGCAGCCCCTTAGGATGAAGAACAATATGAACTAACTAGTACCCTCAGAGCTCCTAGGGACTAAAACTCCAACCAAAGAGTACACATGGTGGAACTCATGGCTCCAGCAGCATTTGTATAGCAGAGGATGTCCAAGTTGGTGATCAATGGGAGGAGAAGCCCTTGGCCCTGTGAAAGTTCTATGCCCCAGTGTAGGGGAATGCCAGTAAGGGCCAGTAAACAGGAGGGAGTGGGGTGGTTAGCAGGGGAAGGGGGGAGGGAACAGGGGTTGTTTTTAGTTTTTGGTTTTTTTTCTTTTCTTTTCTTTTTTTCTTTTGGAGGGGAACCTGGGAAAGGAGATATTGTAAATAAAGAAAACATCTAATAAAAAAACTTATTAAAACAACCTTTCAGGTGCTAACAATCATACAAGATCACAGAGATGCACTTTAAGTTACTAGCAATTTTAATTTTAATTTTTTGATAGTAATTTTAAGTGGTTTTCAGTGTTGTTTCACATGTGGTGCTTGAAATCAGCCATGCTCATTCTGTACCTGTTTCCTTTCTTACTGATGCTGCACCTATCAATGCACATATCTACTGTGGTAGGACTCCTCAGATTTCACCCCAGATTTCAAATCCAACATGGTCTTGGCAAAGGGAGGCACCATTTGAAGGATCAACAAATATGTCTATACGAATGTGGAGAACACAGATGGTGCAAGTTCTAGAAACAAAGCCTGTTCTATTAGGCAAGTCAATAATGTCTTTTGGGGCCCAATTTTACCATGGGTAAAGATGGAGGCTAATAGTTTCTTAGGAACTACTCCAGATCAGTTGGGCCTCATGGACTTATGATCAGAGAAAGCAAAACATCAGACGTGGGAAATGTAGGAGCCAGAGTTGTCTGCACTGAGCGCTAGTCCTCATCTGCAAAAAAGTAATCAAAAAGGACTCGCAAGATGACTCAGCAGTTAAAGGGGATTGCTGCCAAGCCTGGCGACCTGGATTTGATCCAAGAACTGCACATTGTGGAAGAGAACTGATAAGCACAGTCTTCTGACCACATGTGGGCCTTGACATATACATATATACTACGCATATAAACATACCCTAAGTAATAAATAAAAGAAAAATAGCAATGAAATGGGGTGAATATACAGTTTTATTTATGCACATGAATGTAAAACAGTGTAAAAATACTTTTATGGAGCCACTGCAAATTATTAGTTAAATTGAATTTACAGTTTAGTCCATGTGTGCATATTTGTCACCACCACTGGCATCAGTGCATCTCCATGGCAACTAGATAGTAAAAAAAGCTAATTATCAGCTGGGCAGTGGTAGCACGTGCCTTTAATCCCAGCACTTGGGAGGCAGAGGCAGACAGATCTCTGAGTTTGAGGCCAGCCTGATCTACAGAGTGAGTTCCTGGACAGCCAGGGCTATACAGAGAAACTCTGTCTCGGAAAAATAAAAAAAACAAAAACAAAAACAAAAACAAAAAACAAAAAAAGAAGCTAACTATCTGGATGAATGTTGCTGGGAGACTGTTGGTATTCAGGGTCCTCTGGTTTATGCACACTGCTATCCATTTTAATAGACTCCTCTCTCCTTTCACTTACCAAATTCTTTCCTATTCTTCATGAATCTCCCTCCTACTTGAGCTTGTTCATGAAACTTCCCATGATTGCAGTGTACATGAGGAATCACTGTCTGAACTGTTGCCTAGACTGGCACTGATTGGATCAACTTCCAAATGCTGTAGATCTGAACCTTTCATAGAGTCACTGAGCTGGAAGAGGCATCAAGGAGCATGAAGTATAAACCCCTAATTGTATAGATAAGGAGAATTTACTCCAGGGAGTTTGGCATCTTGCCATAGATGATTTCAGACAGTGACTGGGACCCTGGCTTCTTGGCTCCTGTCACCAGTTTTTATGCCACTAAGGTACGCTGTTGTCAGTGTTTCATGATTTTGCAGATCTCTCCATTGGGTTGTAAAATCCATTTAGTAATATTTTGATCCTAGAGTATGCAGTAGTGGAAAATAGTTACTTCTTGAATATTTACATAAATACCAATCACATTCTCTATAATAGAGGATGTAGATAATTTCTGATCATCCTCAAGTTGCTGAGGAAGGAATATAAAGAATATACTGTCTAACTACACTGTGTCTAAAATGGTAAATTCTTTATTCTTCCTTCTCTTTACGTATTATGCTACTAATGTATTTCCACCAATATGAGCCATGTACTCTGCTAATGATAGTGTATTCATGAATAGCATATTCATAGCTTGCATATGATATACACCAAGGCACTGAGATTCCATTAAGCATATACATGTATGAGATCATATTCACCTCCAAATCCAGTGTTATGAAACTTCAGTGTCAGTGTTATAAAAGACAAAGATAAAACAAAAAATATTTCAGATTAAAAGGATATGAAAAGAAATGACCATAAAGTCTGGATTGGTATTAGGATCTTGGAAAGAAAATGAAGAACATATAGAAGACATTTTGATAATTGGCAAAATTTGATTTTGAACAATGAGTTTAGAGAATTGTGTTGTGTTAATGTTAAACCTCCTAATTTTTTTTACCACAGTATGTTTATATAAGGGGGAAATAATAGAATTGTTTTCTTGGTGGATTATTGATGAAATATATAAAAGAGGCATTACGCTGCCAACCAAATTGTGTTTATGCATGTATTATGCATGTTTGCACATGTGTGTGTTTTCTGTGTGTGTGTGTTATGAAACTATACACCAAGCCAAACTGCCATCATTTTCCTTAGATCAACTATACCCACTTGCAAAGAAAAAAACATCATCACAGGTGGACTTGGAGATTGCTCACAGTCCTTCAGACAATGAGAGGTTCGGAGAGGATGGCTTGTATGCCCACATGAGTAACAAACTACTCCTGACTAGTTTTGTGCATTTCTGCCCTAATTATATGTGGGTTCAGGGCTGAGCTAGTAAGGAAACCTAATAAATTCATTGATTCCTCAAGGTGAACTTTGGTTAAATATAACTTGGTTTGTCACTGGGAGCTTGTGAAGAGGTATCCTACAAGTACTGATGATGCTGTGAGGCCTAGGGAGAGGAGAAAAGTAGAGAGAGGTGGGTAATAGAAAAGTCTCTGTGGTTTGTGAATAGGCATTCCCCAGAATCAGGTACATGTTTGTATCATAATCCCTAAGATGTAGTAGCCAAAGGGATAAAAAATATGTATACATTCAATTAATGGGTAAGCATGATTCTGAGTGAGTATGGGCTTGTGTCCAATGTCTTTTAAAGTTCTCTGAGCTGACTAAGCAGAAAGTGGCCCGGTTTTGATCACAAGAACATTTTGATAAAGAAGAGAACTTTAGGAAAGCCAACAATTTAAGAAGCTTTTCTTGGAGATTCAGTCAGAAAGACCCCCAAACACAAAAATCTCTCTTTTCTGCCTTAGAACAGTATCACAACCTTTGCTCAT
Source organism: Mastomys coucha (assembly GCF_008632895.1). NCBI lineage: Eukaryota > Metazoa > Chordata > Mammalia > Rodentia > Muridae > Mastomys > Mastomys coucha. Next base: position 118,955,469 of record NW_022196897.1, read on the forward strand.
ATACTATGAAAAAATCTGTTTCTTATATATGTTTTGTGCAGGCTGATCCACTGTAGAATATACATTGAGATATCCAGGATGCAACTTGAGATGTAAGTTCTTTGTTCCTAAACTGGACAGTATTTGTATCAAATTGACACTAGCTAGAGTTCTCTGGCAAGAAGAAGCTCAGTTGAGAAAATGCCTCCATCAGATTGCCTACAGGTACGTCTTTAATGCATTTTCTTGATTAATGATCAATATGGGAGGGCTTAGCACATTGAGAGTGGTGCCCCCACTGCCTGGGCAGGAGGTCCTGGTAGCATAAGAAAGCATACTAAGCAGATCTTGGGGATCAAATCAGTAAATAGTGTTCCTCTGTGCTTTCTGCTTTAGTTTCTGCCTCCAGGGTTCGGACCCGACTTTTCTCAATGATGTAAGCTGAAATATAAGAAATAATGAAAAATAAGCTGAAATAAAGCCCTTTTTTTTTTCCTAAGTTGGTTTTGGTCTAGGGGCTTGTTTGTTTGTTTGTTTTATCATAAAAATAGAAAGCTAACTAAGATTTTCAACTAACCACATACAAAAGAATAACAAGGAAAGCTGTATGTTTAAGAGGCACCTCTGTGGGTCTCAGTACTCAAGTACCCACAGTCTAACCCAGCAGTGGGACTAGCACTTAACAAGGGCATCAAACCCCAAATTTCCTGTGACTCTGCCATTTGTTGCATAATACTGGCAAATTGCCAAGGTCTTTATAACCCAATTTCTTTGCCCATAAAAGAACACCGACCAGACTATCTTCTACGTTTCTTTCAGCAATAGTGATTATGAGTTCATGAACAGCCCTCTGGATGATTCCAAAGAAAGTTGTGAGGTGAATTAGAGACACCTATAATATTAAGTTTTTAATTAAGAGTCTACTCCCAGGGTTGTAGATGCTGATGAGAAATGCCCGAGTTGCTCCATCTGTGTCCACTAGTGGACTCCTATCACAGCCCAGTAGTTCTCTTGTCAGAAGCTGCCTGGCAACAAGAGTGTTTCTGCTTCAGTGAAAAGCAAAACCATATGCATGTTTATGGCTTCCACTTCTGACCAATGCTCAGGGAGTGTTCACTGGAAACTCCCCTGCTACAAATTGGGTTCATGTGTGAAATCTCATTGTATTAATGGGGAATGGGGTGACAGTGAGTAAGATGGAATGCTGGGAGAGATGAGTTGAACTGATGATCTAGCGAATGTAGGGAATAAATTCTCCTCCACATATAAGCACCCGGGAGTCTTCTCTTCTCCTCTCCTCCAGTCTTAGAACACATGCCCCCAAACTGTTTTGATCAGAGGAATTTATGAATTAATTGCAATTAAATGTAGCAGACCAAGTGGTTCTTTGGAGCTTTGGGAAATCCCAGTCCTGAGAAAGTGACCTTTAGCCCTGTTATCCCTGTCCATTTGCCAAAAATCTTTTTCTCCCTCCATCTATACCAGGTGATTGAACAAAAGAAGCAAGTGAGGGTGGAGAGAGCACGGGCTGGAGCCGTTGCCCTGGTCTGCACTATTGAGTCATCACCATAATGTGCCAAATTACTCAAATGAGTCTGGTCATGTTCACATTGAGCAGCCAGGAGGATATTCTGAATGACTCGCACGAGGACATGAAATGCCAGCGGGATTCGTATAATCAACGACTTGGTTTGTGCCAAGAAGGGTGGGTGGAGTCGTGTGCCACATGCAAGGGATTCCTAAATGTTTACTCTAATTTACTGGCTGGTTATATTTGACTTCTGTGGGTTGGCAGAGCAACTATTCTGTTTAATTCTGGCTCTTCTAATTGTTGGGGGAACACTTGAGGACTTTTAACCTAATGTTTAAAACACAGTTGTTTGGGGGGCCTCTGTACCTTCGCCTTTGGAATAGCTGTTGTTTTTTCTGCTTCAGTTCATCTGCAATCTCTAGAGATGGACAAGCTTATTTTTTGCTTCTGGAATTTACTGCTAAAAGTAATTTTTCTCTTTCTCATTTTCTTTCTCTTTCTATTCGGTTAAGGATTCTCATAATGCATTATTTTGAGTTCAATATGTGTAGATCATACAAGATTGTTTGGGTTCTCAAACACTCTTATGTAGAAGTGACATTTCTACCCAAAAGGCCACAGAAGCCCAGACTCATTCAATGCTAGATACCCCAAAACCATACAAACTTCACAGCTACAATTCTGGTCACTTTCAGAAGGGTTTATTTAAAGGCTAATGTCAAAATCTCTTTTGTTTCATGCTGCTGTTCACCTAAAGACATATAAAGAAGACAAATTTTACTTCCGTTCTCTGAGGACTCCTGCTCAGTACTCTTTCTAGTCTGGGCTCCGGCCTCTCTGGCTCCACTGTGCACCTGAACTGCCTGGGGATTTGTTCAGACACAGCTCCTGATACAGCAAGTCTAGGGAGAGCTGGGATGGGCTCGAGGGATGTTGCTTCACAGCATGTGCTGTGAGCAGTGAGGATTTGCCTGCTAGGCTGGGTCAAGTCAAGGCACCCGGCAGGTTACCTCAGTAACACTGTGAGGCAGGGGAGTATGTGAGATGTCTAGGAAAACATGGCTCAACTCTGGGTGCTTGTTAGAGTCACTTGAGCTCTATAGTAGTCCTGAATCTGCATTGTCCTAAAGAAATGAAAACCTCGATGGGGGTGCAGGAGAGGCAGCTCAGAGCTTAGAGCATGTACTGCTCTTACAAGAGATCTGAATTGAGTTCCCAGAACTCATGTCTAATGGTTCAGTACCTGACTTTGTGCAATACACACACACACACCACACACACATACACACACACACACAGTTGCATGCACACACACACACAGTTGCACACACACACAATTTAAAAAGTAACAAAAATGAAACAGCAACAACAACAACCTTAACAGGGTTTGCAGATGGTTGCCGATGGGTGCAGATGGTTGAACATTGAGAAGATTAACATACATGATATAAGGCACAAAGCAAAGATAAGCGCCACTGCGTTAAGACAGAGGTCTCCAGAATTAGCAAGTCTCAGGAACAGTGGAAAAGGTTTGCTAAAATGAAGATTAACTGGACCCATTCCCAACATATTTTTATGTATTTTTTGAGACAGTCTGTGTACATAATGTTTGAACTCAGAGGTGATCTTTCTGCCTCAGCCTCCTGAAGTGCTTGGGTTACAATTGAATGTATCTATCCTTTTTACTTTTTCTTAGTGGTATTGGGAATTGAACCCAGCATCTTGGACTTTGAGGGCCTTAGTCTCATTAGAAGAGTAATCTGCTGCAGTGCTACATCTCTTGCAGTTCTGCAACTGTTTCTACTTTAGTAAGGCTGCAAGGGGGCCTGGGAAATTTAACCTGTAACCAAGCTCCAGGTGAAAATGAGAACTGCTACCTGTGGGCCACACAATGAGAATTACTGCTCCAGTACACAGTAGGCTATCTATCCACTCTCTATCTCTCCATGCAGCATTAATTCATTGAATGTATGCAGAACCCATGCAGGGATACAGTTCTTTCTTTAAAAAAAAAAAATTCTCATTTTAGTTCTCTATCTCTCTCTGTCTTTCTCTCTCTCTTTGTCTCTCTTTGCCTCTCTGTCTCTGTTTCTCTCTCTGTCTCTGTCTGTCTGTCTGTCTCTCTCTCTCTCTCTCTCTTTCTCTCTCTGTGTGTGTGTGTGTGTGTGTATCTGAAAATGCCCACAGATGCCATAAGCTTGTTGGTCATCTAGGACTCAAGGTATCAGCAGTTGTGAGCTGCCTGCCATGAGTGTTGAGAACTCAGCAAGAGAAATACATTATCTCTTAACCACTGAGCATCTTTCCAGCCCCAGGACATATCTATTAACAATTTGGAAAGGGGCACATTAGCAGGTGAGCATGTAGTGCTGGGCACATTTGGGGATGCACAGGAGAGGCATGGATCCCAGGAAGTGATATCTACATTACTATCTTGTCAGAATCAAGTACTAGATCTACTGGCGTTGAGGGAGGCATCAGGCAAAGATAGACTACTAGGCAGAGGTCACCTGTGCTTAAGGGCAGTCTTGGGAGCATCAGGGCTTGCCTGTGAAAAATTCAGTACCAGGAAAGAAGGGAGTTAGAGTGGAAAGAGTAAGACAAGGCTAGAGAGATAAGCAGTAGCCAGCTCACAAAGAACTTCATTTGCCACTCAGAATTTATTTCAGGGACAGGAGGGTGCCAGTGAAGAATTTCAAGTAGGAGAGAGACATGGTCAGCATCACTTCTTAAGAACATTCTGGCAGAAGGGTGGAGAACAGACTGTGATAGGGAGAGAGGTCCCAAGAAAGAAAAGAAAAAAAGAAAAGTAAAGCTATTGTCATTTTTAAATGTTCACTTGCAAATTGTTTTAGTAGTGCATTTTTTCTTAGACAACAAGCTACAGCTTGCATTTAATGTATTAAGCCTGGAAGAGGCACAGGAGAGTGGACAGTGGGTGAGTGAGGCAAGTAGAACATCTTCTAAGAGACTGACATGTGAGCCAGAACCACAAGTGAATAATAGGAAAGATGATCTTTCAACCTAGGATTTATCTCAAACGTCTTTGGGGGAAATTGTTAACAACTCCAATAATAATTGTTCAATGACAAGCGCTTAATCTGAATTTATCACTTCAAGGTAGAAAACACAGGAAACAACTGGTCCAGGGGGGTGAACACTGCAGCCATGAAAGCACTGAAGTTATCATCAGAACAATTGAAATCTGCATGATGCCAACCATGGCCAAGGCCAGAACCCGTTTGTATCCTTTTTCAGCCTCTTCCAAGTATAGCCAAAGAGACATGGAACTGAATAGGGTGACAAAGACCAACCATTCTTCCTTCCTCATCTACACTTGCGCATGCGGGCACGCATGCACACACCACACACACACATTTTGTGTACATCAACCTCAAGGTGGAAAACTGTTGGAGCCTGGTCTCTCTGACGTTCATGTCCGTCCACAGACTCCTAAAGCATCGCATTATTTTTAAATTAGAAATTTCTGAACACACAGAGGATTCAGAGCTCTTACAACTAAATGCTAAGGAAATATTTATTGATGTCAAGACACTTTAAATTATGGTCTTTGCCTCCTAAAATATTCCCGGAGCTGTCAAATTAGCCACGAAAGGAAATCCTCCAACCTTTCTACTGAGTTCAATTTCGAGCTCCTTTTGGAAATGAACATGTTCTACTTTTTACAAGAATTGAAAGGACAGGTGCAATTGTTGGCTGGCTGATATGCAACATATTCTTGCTCTGTCCATTAGCCTAGTCAGCCTTCCCAGGGATAGCATGGAATATGTTTTCGTTATTCCGATCCTACAGAGGAGAAAATGACAGGTATAGAAATTACCTATTGTGTTGTCTAAAACAATGCATCTGGCATGCCAGAAAACTGGAACTAGGTTTGTCTGACCTGAAACCTTATCAGTGAGCTTAAAGAATGTAAGTAAAGATACTCTTCTCAGTTGGAGGAAGGATTGAGGGCCCCGAAGGGGATAAGCACTCTACAGGAAGACCAACAGACTCAACTAACCTGGACCCTTATGGGCTTTCAGAGACTGAACTACCAACAAAAGAGTTGGCTGGTTTTAGACTTAGGCCTCCCCACATATATGTAGCAGATGTGAAGCTACATCTTCATGTTGGTCCCCTAAAACTGAAGTGGGAGCTATCCCTAAAGTTGTTGCCTGTCTGTGGAATACAATCTGGTCTGCCTTGTCTGGCCTCAGTGGGAAATGATGCGCCTAGCCCTACAGAGATTTAATGTGCCAGGGTGGAGAGATACCCAGGGGGTGGGGTGGGGGGGCTCCACTTCATCAGAGGAGAAGGGGAAGGAGATGGGGGAGGAGAGACAGAATGAGGGGAACTTGGGAACAGCAATTGATATGTAAAGTGAATAAAAGAAGAACAGGAATACAGACTGAGAGAAAGAAAACACTAGAAAGTGCCTTGCCCCTGACTTTGTGAACTAGGACTAGGATCCAAGGGAAAACCTCGCCTAAGATTTAAAAGTATTTTATTCTGTGAAGCTGGGGGAAAAATTTACTGTTCTTGGAGAAAACTAAAACTGAATTGAAAATTCACCTCTGGCTCGTTATTTGAAAAAGGAGTAAAGAAATCCTGCGCTGTGGTGCTGACCTGCATCCTGCCCCAAGCTCAGATCTGCTAAGACAGAATTTCTTTGAGCCTAACTCTTACCCTCGATCTTCATTTTTGTCATATGAAGTGGTACCTTGAAAGGGTGGGTGATGTGTCCTCTCAAAGTGGACTACAATGCCCCCTCTATTTGATCCTGAAAGCAGTAGGTGGGAGGTGTTGACTGGACCTCATATTTTTCAGTACTTGGTATGTTTATCCTCACTGTACCCAACCCAATGCAATTCACTGAGAATGCATAACATATGGGGGGGGGAGTGATTTCTGATGCTAACATCAGATAGGTGGTAATGCAACCATCTACAATTCTATCCTTAGCTCTTAGCTATTAAGTAATGCTCATGGACATAACTCTGGTATCTCCTGGAATTTATCAGAAGTACAATCGTGCACAAATAAGGATGCATCAGTACTTGGTCACAGGGTACACTTTAGAAAGCTCTCCCTTTTCCTATTCCAGCACCCCAACTTTGAGAAACCTACAAAATTGTTCTATGGAAATGGGCCTCTCACGTTATCTGGGATACACAAGCTGCAAAAGAGGAGTCTAAGCAAAGACTCCTAAAGACCCGGGGCCTTTCAGAGCTTGTTTCCTGATGGATAACTCACCAGATCTTTAAAACTGGAATGTGAAGAAAGGGTTCAGCCAAGGAACTGGTGAAGGCTAATGGAGCAATCTGCTCTCCCCCGACAGCTTTTAGCGCTGACTTCTGGAATGTGTTTGATGAAAGGAAAGCAACTTCTTCAGAGGGAAGATACTGATGCAGCCAGGCTGAGGTTAGGACCCACGGGAACAATACCCCAATGTTATCAGAGTTTCCTTGGCCTCCAGCTCCATCCCCAAGCTGGCAACAGAAGGAATAGCATGTTTTAAAGGCCTAAGCTGTCAGCTGCCATTCTTATGAATAGACATGACTTTCCTTTTCCCCCAGGGAATTGACATATCATTGATCAATTCTTGCTTAAATTGAGAGCTTCTTTGTGGTTGCTTTTTTCCCACAGATCTGGAACCAGGAGCACAGTAGCATAGCTTCCACTTACCTGCTCAAACTTTTTGGGTTTATTAAATGCCAAGTAGGAAGAGGAATTTTTCCTTCTTTTGTACCATCAAGTTTGAGTTCCATTTATTAATAAATAGCTAACAAAATGGGATGGGGTAGGGTATTTATTTAATGCTCTAGACTTTCCCCAGTGTTTCAAGAAAATAAAGAAGTTAAAGGATTGCACATAACTGACATCACCATACACCTAACCGTTGGGAATCTTGAAACGACCTTCCAAATAAACACTATCCCCTTTTATCACCCATGGTTAAGGGGGATTGTTAATACCAGCTAGTTAATTGTAGTGAAGGTTTCAAAATGTAGCAATAAAGGGTTAGGCTGTTTAATGATCTTTGAGCATAAGATAGTAAAGGGAGATCCAACAGTATCAAAAAGAGATACATTTGAGAGAAAGTTGTATTGACAGTTTTTGTCTTATGCACACACAGGAGACATACAAAAATACCACCACCCACCCACCTTTTGGGTTTCATTTCTGGGCTTAGGTCAATATCTGGGAGTTGGGTTCACTGACCATCTGCCCCCACCCAAGTCACTCTTTTATTGGGGTTGGCAAGCCTTCCAAGGTAACTGTGGGCAGTTAGTAAACCCACCTGGGGCTTATAAAGATACTCAGCCCTTGATTAGCACTTAACAAACTGAGCCAAGGACATCGAGTTTGTACACCTGGCTGGGAAGGACAAACTGATCAGAATTAATCAAAACTGACACATTTTAAACGACTGTTATAAATGGATAAGACATCTAGTGTGAACCTGGCATGGTGGACCCAACAGGAAACCCAGAAAAGATTTTTATCTAACCTGGGAACTCTGGAGGCTCTACAAAGAAATCTCGAGTGTTTCTACTAACTACTCTCACAGGTATTGTTAAGTTTTCCATCCTGGTCTCTGGTAGAATTATCAGGGCTCGGGCTGTTATAGCTTGGCCATCAGAAGATTTGTTTTCCACTGGGAAGATGGTTTATTTTTGTCTTTCTTCAGCTCCATAGCTACATGGGGTTCTCGGAAAAGTGAGGTTGTCTATTGAAAAACCTAGTTCTCAGAAGGGTGAGGTGCTTGTGAACAGAAGACAACAGTCAAGACAGTCAGGCTTCCGCCCTGTGACTCTCCCTAGATGTGCTTGGGAACACAGACATGCCTTTATGCAGAAGGAGGTTTTCCCTTGAAGCACACCTGATTACACTCAACCTGGATTCAAAGAGCCCTGCGCCATGTCAAAGGAAAATGTTCTATCATAAATCTGCAGAATTGGAAAAGGTCAAAGTCACTCTCGGTAATTAGCCTGCTGAAATACAGTGGTCTGCTTTTTGTTTAACCTTTTAAGAAAAGGGCTCTGGTCCCACATGCTCCAACAAGCAGCCTTTCATCAAGCACACCCTCCAGGCTCCCTCCCGCCCCTCTTTCCTTCCCCTACCTGCAGCCCTGGCAGAGCATGGTTTTAGTTTGTTGCTTAAATTCTCCAGCTTTAGCTGTATTTGTCTTTCCTTCTCAGTATATTCTCTGCACTGCTAACCACTTGACATTCATGGAAAGGTACCACTTTGGAGTAAAGCAAGCACCATAGAGAAAGACCTGGATATCTATAATATGCCATTTTCAATACCCAGAGGAATCTGTAGGCATGCACCAGTAGCTAGAATATATGTTGTTTTGGCCAAGCAGGTTAAGCAATCAAGCTTATTAATTAATTTAGCTTCTCTCCTATTATGTTGAACATCTCTGGATAATTTAGTAGCTATTATATTGTAGATGTGTGGTGTGTCATCTTCACTGAGACATGTTGTTCGTGTCAAATACATATTGGAGTTTGAAGGCAGTAAAACGAAAAACATGTTAAATAATATTATTTCATGTTGATTTAAGTGTTGAAATAATAATAGTTTGGATACATTAGGTTATATAAAAGACATAATTTAACTTGATTTCACATTCAGGAGGCAGTGGCAAGAGAATTAAAAGTCCGTGGCTAGCCTTAGCTACATAATGACCCAGTTTTTAAAAACCCAAAAAGAAAAGAAAAAGATGATTTTTACCTGTCTTATTGCTTTAAGAATTATAAAAGCATATGAAATTGCAAACATGACTTGCATATCTCCATTGGAAAATGTTGGGGCAGTGACCATTTGCCTTCCAGGTTATGTAGAGAAAAAGGAGCAATGTGAGCTATTTCTTTGAGAATCACAAGCTCTACCATCTAATTCTGTCCTGCTTGGGGTTATGTATATATGTTTCTTGCCTAATTTTCTTCAGAAAAAACAAAACAAAACAAAACAGTTTTTATTTACTTTGTTGCTTTCTTTTCTTTCTTTCTTTCTTTCTTTCTTTCTCTCTTTCTCTCTCTCTTCCTTTCTTTCTCTCTTTCTTTCTTTCTTTCTTTCTTTCTTTCTTTCTTTCTTTCTTTCTTTCTTTCTTTCTTTCTTTTCTCCCCTTTGTAAGCACGGAGCATAATGTAATATAGCAAATTAATAGGAAAATCCCTAAATGGAGAGATTGGTGTGAGTCTGAACTTTCGAAGCCGGGCTTAGTAATTACTGTATCTTAGTGATTACTACATCTCCTGACTTAATATGCTCAGGTTCCTTTGAGACAAATTCTTCCTAGTGGGCTCTGAGTGAAAGGAAAGTTCAGTTTTGAGCCGAGTAACTCCCATTCCAGAAACCTCTTTCCTTCTCTGCCAGCAGTCAGTTACCTATGCTATGCAAATTGTTTCTATAAGCTGCATCCCCAGATGACTTGAGGATCTACAAGAAATACTTACTGTTTGCTTTCAGCTGGTGAATATCAGGGACTTTTTCCCATGGCAACAGCACCTTGTTTCTGCTAAGAGAACACAGCTATTTGATTATAAGTCAGGCAGAAGGCTGTAGCTTTAGCTATGGAAATCTTACATTTGTACGGATGTTTATTCTTTACTAACTAAAAACAAAGAGGATATTATTGCAATCTCTTGCATCAAGAGTGAGCTCCATTTATAATGTCAGAGTTGGTGTGTCTGCATTTAAAACCTTAATTGAACTGATAACAATAGTAATGAGTTAAGAGTATCAATCAGATTACTATGGGAAACTTCTCCCTTGAGCAAAAGAGACAACTATAAATGAAGCAACCTTTTAAAGGGCAGTTTCGGATCTCCTTGAGTGGCACTAATTGATATTTGTTGGATCATTTGGCTCATTTTGTCACTGGTTTTGAAAACTAATTGTGTTCCCTGCCTTACTTCATTGAGCTGATTTATCAAGGATGTAGCATGGAGGTCTTGTTGAAAAAGCATGACTGAATGATTACTGAACTTGTCAGACAAGAATTCAAAGTGGATTAATCCCAATGGAGTGACCCCAAGTAAAGAGTGAAAAGATATAAGCCAATCAAATCTAATTGATTGCTAGCAGAAATTGAATCTCAAGCTTGGCATTGACCTGTCTGGCTTAGAGAAACTCCATCCTTCATTTCCCAATCAGGGCCTTTTATGATGTACTTCTAAATAAAACATTTGTTATCCATATGTATTACAACTCCCATGTCTTCTCTCACCTTGCAGAAGAGTTTCTATTCATGACACCGATTAACAATGCAGAAGATAAATGAATCATTTTGCTGCACAGTGGAATAGGTCTTATGGGCTAGATAGTTTGACACTGGCTTGCCTCTTTGCTGCTCCAACTGGAGGTACTACCTAAGCCCTATTGTTTGGGGAGGCTCTAAGAATGTTCCATCCCTTTATAGAAGCTGAGCATAGTGCTAGTGGGACCATGGGATGGACTCACATCGTACACACCCTTTTTCTGCCTGAAACATTGGCAAAAGAAATGAGAAAGATGTTAGAGAGTCTGGGTTATTCTAGGAGCAAAATCTCCTTCAGGCTAAGTGGCTGGTGAATTAGTTCCTTCCTTCCTTGGGGAGTGTGCATCCTGCCTGCCTTGGAGTGGCCTCTTTAGAAGAAGAGTTTGAGATGAAAAGTCAGATACCTGTGATTTACTGAAGGAGTGTTGGGGTGGGGAGACAAGAGCAGGAGGGGCAGGGATTAGAGGTGAGTAAGCATGTGGTCTCCTGCGCTCCAGCTTCAGCCTGGGCCGTGGGGCACAGGCACATGGGATCATGCATTGTGCCACAGCAACAGTCAGAACTTTGTGTCAAGAAACTGCTTCCTTATGCTCCTGACTCAGAGTGTCATTATCTATGCTTTGCCCTAAGTAGGGGGCAGAAACTGTTGGAGAGAGTGGCTCCTGACAAGTCATGGCAACTCTGGAGAAGGTGGCACAAGAGGTAGGTTGAGAGGCACTAACAATGGCAACAGCTGGGGTAGTGAGAGCACATGCCCAGGAAAGAAGACCTTGCCGGGGCATCCACCATGCCAGCAGCATCCTGCTGGTATTGTTCTACCCATGCTCCAGCTGTCTCTGCTCTCGGCCTCCATAGCTCTTGTATTGTAACTTCATATTTCACCAATCTAAGCTGAAGTGCCTGCTTGTGGACAAGGGAGAGGCATACTTACTCTTCCCCAGAGCCTCTCCCACCTTGGAGAACCTACTGTGCTCTCTTAATTCATAAGAGGCTGACTAGTTTACTTTTTCTGGCAAGAAATGACCTTTTGTAGAGAAAATATCAAGGCAAGGAGCAGTTGTGAAGGTGGAGATGTCAGGATGTCCGTTGTGTGGCAGTTTCCTGAGATCAACCTTCATGTTGGAGAGAAGCTCTTACGACTCCTCATATTCTGTAGCAGTGGTTCTCAACCTTTCCAATGCTGTGACCTTTTAATACAGCTCCTCATGTTATGGTGATCCCAACCATAAAATTATTTCCTTTGCCACTTCACAACTATAATTTTGCTATTGTTATGAATCATAATGTAAATATCTGATATGCAGGATATCTAATAGGTGGCCCCTGTCCAAGGGTCATTAGACTCCAAAAAAGGTTATGACCCACAAATTGAGAATACTGATCTAGGAGAAGGTGAAGCATACCATCCTGCAGGGAAGGACTTAAACTCAAAGAGTATAAACAACTGAAAGGTTTCAGGAAGTCCCTGAAGCTGACCAGATTTACTGGGTTACTTCTTCACTAAGTATATATAATTCATAAGGATTTGTACCAGTCATGCCAGTGGAAAGAGACAGAGACCAGACCAATTCCCTAGAAGACTCTCAACAAGCTACCCTGGAAAAGCTCAAAGCTGTTAAAACTATAGGAAGACACCAAAACAACCCAAACTACCCCGAAGAGGTTCAAACCAACTGACCTAGGTGGGATCAACACTCTTGAACCTGTGAATTACCTGCAGACTGTGCAGGGTACTCCAAGTTTCACAATCCCACAGGCTGTGACGCAGGATAGGGTGGGCTTTGAGTCATTTCTTCTTATATCTGTAGCTCCTTGGCCATATCCCCGAAACTGACCCAACAAAACTCATCATTAAAGGATGGACTTTGCTGATATCCTTACATTGGTCTGCTGTTGGTTCCATATCAAAGGGAGTAGATGTTTGTTCATATACTGCCAGAAAGAGTGTCACATAACAATGCCAAATTGGATCAGTAACTTTTACCTGTTGAGAGCTGGATACAGAGCCTCACTAGGGCTGTTCAGGCACACTGAGCATTGCCCCCTCCCCACACTGACTTACTTAACTTTGATAAGTCACATAGTATATGAAGTTTGGGGTGGGACTTGCAGACTCCAGATGCTAAGGAAACCTGGTATCTCCAGGAAAAGATAACAGTCGGGTTAATCTCATCTGGGGGAGGCAGTGAGGGTGAGTCCTATCTTGCTCTCCTTGGCACAGACAGTAACAGCAGCAAGCCACCCAGGCAGCCATAGTTTCCTCTATTTTGTTGTTCTTTTTTTTTTTTTCCCCGAGACAGGGTTTCTCTGTATAGCCATGGCTGTCCTGGTCCTAGAGCAGACTAGGCTGGTTTCAAACTCAGAAATCCACCTGCCTCTGCCTCCCAAGTGCTGACATTAAAGGCGTGTGCCACCACTGTCCAGCTTATTTTGTTATTCTTGCTTGGGGTTTTCTGTTTTTGTTTGCTCATTTGTTTGTTCATTCATTTGTTTTATTCCTACTTTTAAAAAAATTTACCTTTGTCTTTCTATTTTCTTCATCATCTCCTTTCTCCTATTCCAAAGTCATGCAGCACCCTAATAAACAGTTCCTCTTCATCCTTTTAGTAGACAGTGGTGTACAGTGATGGCGACAGTATACATTATCCAGCCAGGACATGATGAGTGCAGGCATTGTATGGGAAAATACAATTAACCATCTGACCAACTAGCTGAGAGTCTAGATGATGAGCATCCTTCATCCGATAGAAAATCTACTGCAGTAGATAGGGAGTTGGGTATGGACCTAGACAGTCTGCTCTCCATACGACTCTGCTGCCAGCTCTGTGAGCTTTGAACGTGTTACTACCTTTGCCTTGCCTTCCTTGCCTCAACAATCTCCCTAGCCCTTGACCCTTCAGAGCTGAGGGTACATGTTGTCCAAGGCACAAGTGGTATAAAAAAAATCAGCATCCATATAAATCCTAGTGAAGGCATTCAAACACAGAAGTAAAAGAATCAACCTTCATGGACTCCTAAACAGAAAACGCAATCATGCATTGCAAAGAAACCAGAATTTTCTTAAAGGTCTATACAGAAAACACTCCATACCAGAGTGTAAGGCAACTTCTACGTGATGCTGAGGAGAATGTGAGCCAGTCGTCCTTCGAGCATTCCAGCCACAGAACAGCACAAGCTTTCTTGAACAAGCAAACAAACAAAACATCACAGCGTTTTACCCCATCAGCCAATGAGAGACCCAACAGCAAACCGTGAACCAGGGTTGCTGCGATAAAACATTGCTGATGGTAAACATTCGTGTTATTTAATAGCAATAAAAGCCAAGGAACCATTGAAGTCGCTGTTACAGAACAGAATGTAAGTGTCATAAAACTAAAATATAAAAAATAATATACACAATAAAACAAGGAATGCACATTTCCACATTCTTCCATCAGAACAGACAATAGATACTATCTAGGGGCTATGTTTGCACATTGTTCTTTTAAGCAACAGTTGAGGGATGATCGATTTTGTGAAGAAGCGTCTTGTTTTGTTCATTCTCAAGTTGAATCGTTCCTTGCCTTTTTCTGCCTTCAACTTTGAAATCAAGACAAATAGCAGATAAAGATTCTGTTTTAAAATGTCAACGAGATTCATAGGACACACATATTGATTATTAATCTCCTGCTCATCTTCTCTTTAGTCCAATCATCCATCCTTTGCTTTTCTTTTCTCTATCTGTATATAGACATGGAAAGAAGCCCATAAGGAGGATCTTCAAAAGTGAATGGCCATTGTTTCTGGGTGAAAATGATCCCATGTAATTTAAAATTTTATTTTTAATGTTTCATTACTTGAGTGGTTTAGGATGAATGTGCATCATTCTCATATGAAAGCTATGAGTATATCACTTTCAAATAAGAATGGACCTGCTGTGGCAAAGTACTCCTTAAGCCCAGCTTTTGGGAGGCAGAGGCAGGCAGATATCTGTAAATTTGAGGCCAATCTGGTCTCATAATTAGTTGAAGGCTAGCCAGGGCTACATAATGAGACCTTGTCTTGAAAAGAAGGAGGCGGGATAGAATAGGGAAGAAATATTCCAATATTGTAAAGTGAAAATGGGCATAGATAACTTCGTTTATGTATAACATTAGATGCAAATGCATGTAGACACTTTTTATCTTGGCATGATTGTCAAGCAATAGTGCTACTTAAGAGATCCAGTAGAATGACAGTGGCGGAGAGATGTCTTTTATTCTTAATCTTCCAAACATATTGTAAAGTTAAAAGCATAAACAATAGGGCCTATAATGATAGATCAGTGGACAAAATGCTTTCTGTGAAGGCATGGGGAGACAAGCACCCAAATAAAAATCTGGATATGGCACTGTATGAATGTAACTTTAGTGTGGGGTAGAGGGATGGAAAGTGGAGGGGTGAAGGATCCCTGGAACTCATTGGTCAGCAGGTCTAGCCTTATCTCTGAGCTCTAAGTTCAGGGAGATATGCTCTCTCAAAAAATAAGGTGGAGAGCAAGAGAAAGATGACTGAGTTCTACTTCAGGCCTTCATTTTCATGGGCATACATGTGCATATGTGCATATGCATACATAAAGACACACATACAAATAAAAATAAATGCTAAAAAAAAAAGGGCAAAACTTCTAAAGGCCATCTTTGAACTGCACAGGAAGCTCATTGGCGTTATTTTCTCTGGGTCCTCAGATCTTTAGCCTCAGCACACTGAAGCAGCTCCTGTTCTAGTGCATGAAAAGAAAGCCACCATCTGGGATCCAAACAAGTACAACATCCCCGTTTAACTGCTTTCCAAAATCACTTATACTCAAAAATCAAGGTAACTCTTGATGGAGGACGTGGATTTGCCTCTTCTTTCTTAAATATGTCACAGAAGAAAGCCTAGAAACATACAAAGCAGCTAAGAAGCAATGGGGGCTATGGTGAGGAGATAGATTCACTCTACCCAGAGGGATATCTCACTCAATAGGGACACTAGCCCTCTTACTAGAAGATGACACAGAATAAGATGCTCTGGAAAAGTTAGGACATGCGGTTTAACTCCAACTTGCCAATTTTAAGACTAATTCAAACAATGATTTTGAAAGGGTGCTTCGAAGACTATTCAATCCATACACTGGGCTTGGAGCTGGAGCACTGGCTGCCATTTTCTGATTTCTACTTATAAAGAACAAGCCATTGCACAGGGGTTGGGGAGCTGTAGAAACACCAGCAGCATGAACAGCATAAGTTCAATTATACAGCCATGGATAAAGGGGGTTTGCCCACTTCTCCTGCTCATATTTTGGAAACCCTTCTCAATGAACAGAAATCTAACCAACAAGCATCCACAGAGGAGGTGATACCTGATGTCCATTATAGACACCTAAGAACTCCTAGAGTCATCCTCGAACAAAAGCAGATTGTAGAAAACACCTCGAAACAAGGCACAGAGAAAAAAGCAGCGTAGTATGACACTGTGGAGAGCAATCCTTTGAATAGAGCTTGACATCTCCATTTCTGCCAGCCTGCTTGAACCACCTATGATGTGGCTTCCTCGGCTCCTCTGGTTATTGCATTCCTTTTCATAAAAACACCTTGGTTGTGACAAGTGCCGCATCGGTACACAAGACAACATGCACTTTTGCCAAGACTCTACAATCTTATTACGGGAGAAAGCGCAGCAGGCCGCCTGCTTAAGGATCTTCTGTAAGATAGTCCCAACCACTAACTGTTTGACTAATAATCCTATCTGTGTCACCCCTTAATTTGTTTCCAGGGAACATGTGCCTTTGATCAGTGAACCTTGAGAGGGTATAACCTGGCTGAGGTGTTTCCCTGGAGTGAAATGTGCAGCGCGTCTCTACTCCCAACTCCATTTAATTTATTGTTTGTTTTTGCTCAAGGAGGGCCTATTTTTACAGCTGAACAGATTTGAAAGCTGTTTGGGGGTGTTTCATTTCCTCACGTGAAGAGTTAGAATGCAGAGGGTGGTGGCCAGCTGTTTCCACCTTCATCGAAGGGAACTGAGCCGCCATTGCAGCAAAAGGGACTTGAGTGGGTTCCCAGGAGGAACTTCCTGAGAGTTGCTGACGACCCTCCTGGAGAGCTTCCCTGGATGGCTGTCTTGTCTCTAAGGTGGTGCATGCAAGATCAAGATTAACAGCACAAGAATCAGCTAAGTCTCCCTCCTTAATGATTGCAAGGCTAGGTCCCCATAGATGATAACCGTTGGCCAAGCCTAGGACTTGCACACCTGGGTGTCTACAGATGGGGCCTTTTGGATGTTTTTATTTTCCCTCCCACATCTTAGAAATCCTGTTTTCTTTCTATCTGATTTCCAAGTAAGTGACTTTAGTGGTGAAGAGCTGGAGTGCCAGCTGTTAAATATTTAAAGTTTGTTGTTGTTGTTGGCAAGTCAGTTATTATACACAACTTTTGCTAAAACCAATCCCATAAACTTGAACTGTAAGGAACCATATTAAAAACAACGGGATAAAAGAGTGAAGACTTCAAGTCCCACTGATGTCACAGTGTTTTTCTCCTATTGTATGCTCCTCACATATACATCTGTTGTCTTGATCCATTTTGTGCTGTTAGGACAGAATGCCCAAGAGTGGGAAGTGTACAAAGGATTGAAATGAACTTTTCACATTTCTAGAGAATGTGAAGTCCAAGGTTGTCTCAATGTGCAGTGTCAGCAAGATGCAATGTTGTCACATGGTGAAGGCAGAGGGGAGAGGGGAACTGGAAATCCTCACAGGCCAGAACAGAGTCACCCAGGGAGGTGACTCCATGTTCTCGGTGACAGAGCTGGCCAGAGCCTACTCCCACAAGCTTCCAGTTGCAGAAGGAGTCCTCCCTGGCTTCCCCATTTCCCAACATTGTCTGCTGGGGAGTGAGACTACAGCAGTGGGTTGTGAGGGACACTCAGAGCATTGCTATAGCTGAGCTGAGGACCTGGTATGCAAGGTCCGAGCTCTGTATAGTGATGGAGGCTCTGGAGTGTGCAACTTAGTTATGCTACCAAGTGCTTACTTCCTAGAAATGTAGACTGCACATAGGGCTTTTCTCCCCGTGCAGTATCTAATACTGTGCATAAGAAGGGAGAAGGAGAAAGATAACAGAAAACTCACCCTGTTAACCATCGGGCCTTCTTGATGTTATCACAAATCCTCATAGAGGCAAATAGTACAAAGACCTTTAGGAAAAAGAACACAATCAACTTTTTTTCCTTATTTTTTCTTTCTTAGAAGTGGGTCTTACTATTAGGCTCAGGCTGGCCTTGAATTTCCAATCCCCCTGCCTCAGCAGTCTGAGTCCTTTGCTTACAACTATATGACATCATGCCTACCTTTAGAATTTAAGTCCCCAAACTGTTTCTTTTACCTTGAGCTAATTAGCATAAAATTCAGACTGCTCATAGCTATTCAAAGCCCTGCCTCTATGTCAGCACCCACCACCTGAACCAACATCACATGACAAAAACCAGCACAGGTAAAAGGTGCAGTTTCAGCCTAACTAGTAGATGAAGTAAAGCCAAAAGGAACAGGAGAAATGAATTTTAATAATGTATTTATTCTGCCCAGTACTTTACAAGGGACCTTCTCATTTTACCCTACAATCAATATTAAAATATTGTTGAAGTTCTGTTTTCTTTTCTTTTTCTTATTCTCCCAAATATCATTTGAAATCTACTGTGTAATGTCCATTCACAGCCAACCTCAGGCTCATGTGTTTTGAGTGCTCAATAGCTCATGTGGCTGTGAACTGGTTAACACATTGGGAAGGGACGCTCTATATTTTCAAGGGGATTCTCAAGGCTGAGTTAAGGCCATGGCCATTGCCCTTGCAGTCTTATACATGCCTAGGTTGTGCAGGTAATGAGCAGAGGTTTGATCTCATATTAGTGTCAGGTAGGGTATGCAGTTCAACTCATCTCTTGCCTCATAGATATGGGGATAAAGGGATGACTGAGCTTTGGAAAATTGTTGACTTGTTTTTGGTAACACATTGGTGTGCTGGGTGCTTTCAATGCTATCCATTATCTGGTTACTGAATTGTACAATACTTAAACACTTGCTGAATGAATCAAGATTCTGGACTGTCACACCACCAAAGCCTGGCCATCTACATTAAGCCAATTAGTCAAATGCTTGTATAGAGCTATGAGAACTGCTAGGCTGTTCATATAAGAGCCTGCCTTTAAATACATAGTAGGAAACTTAGAATAGAGGTTATCATCCCCTCAATGTGCTGAAAGGGTTATTTATGTGTTATAATATAGTCAATGGGGAATCGGGTAGAAAAGAATCAGGCAGGGTTTCATCCAGCAGCTACATTGCTTGATGCCTACTGCATAACCGTGGTTATAGAAAGGAAGCTATGGACTAGATTGTTATCTATTGAGTACTTAGAAATGTTGCTTGTTTAAAAGGTAAATTGTGCTTTCTGTTTCTAATATCACTATTCTAGTTAAAGTGGTAAATATTTGCTTTTAGTGAAAAAATGGTTGATGTACATATAATGACGCCATTTTACTCAAACATTGGCAATTTGGTATTCCCCAAAAAATTATAGAAAGTGACTGCCACTCATTCCCTGTATTCCTCCCACAAGGCACTTTGAGGCACATGGTCAAGAGCACAAAGGGTTTCCACTTTGCACTAAGTCCTTCACAGGGGGAGGTAGAAAGAGGAACTAATAAAAGAAAAATTATCTATTACCCATCTTGGATGTATCTCTCACCGATCTAAGTGCCTATCATCTTCATCTGTCTGTCTACCTACCTGTTTATCTGCATAGCACTCACCCATCTCTACCGGAAGGCTTTTAGCATTTGCTATCTGATTAGTGTTTCTAGGTAGAATTCACACATTGCTTCACGGTATCTGTGTAGGCCATACTTTATTTTTAGCACAAGCTTTGTCATGCTCAAAGGAGGAGTCATAGAACAGTTATGCTGGCAATTCTTTAGAAGTCAGGATGGCATTTCCATTACCCAGAAGGCTGTTGTAATTAATGAGAACAAATGCCACTGTGATAAAATTATGGGCTGATACTTTTAGATGTTGCTGGTATTTTAATATCTTCTTTTTCTTCTAATGAGTATTTCACCCTGGCCACGGAAATACAGGAACATTATTTAATTTACTGGAAAAAAAAAGTGAGCTCCCACATTATATTCAGCACTGCTCGTGGTGCTTTTAGGTAATACTTGTAAACACATGTGAAAGTGCAGCCTCTCCATTAAGAACATTTAGATGGTGTTGGGTAAGACCAGACATGAAAGGATTGGAAGTCAATATAAAAAATAAGTGATTATGTCCTCAAATTAATGATTAGTGTTGTTCACAGATGTACTTTTGCTGTATAACAAACCATCTTAAAATATGTGGGCTTAAAATAGCAACCATTTTTTTTTTAAGCTTCTATTCTATCACTTGTCTCTGATTCTCCTCATTTGTGCCAGATTTCCTACTGCTCCAGCATTCTCCTGCAAGGCTCATAGTATGCTGGCAACTTGACTCCTTGTGGTTGGGTGGATCATGACCCCACCTAGCTCTTTTCCACTGATAGGCTACTTAGTCTTTCTGGGCCTTTAGTTCATTTGTTTGTTTGTTTGTTTGTTTGTTTTCTCTGTGTGGTCTCTCAATCTCCAGCAGGCTGTCTTGGGTTTCTGCACATAATGATCTAAGCATTCCAAAGAATATGAAGTTGGGGATTTTTCAAGATGTCACCTATACCTAATTTTTTAGAGTCCCAGTGGGTGACCAAGTCCCAAGCCACTGTTTAAGGGGATTGAGGACAAAGAGACCTCTACTGACTCAAAATGGCAAAACAAAACATGAGAGGCTTCTTTGTTTTTAAGTCTCTAATGCTATTTGGGGTTCTTCGTTAGTTTGGCACAGTCTGACTGGTTGTGACTGTTGCAGCAGCTGAATCGGTCCCAGGCATTCAAAGCCAGCTCAGCCACCATTCTTTGACTGACTCTCCAGACACCTCAACATTATCTCGTTATGCAGATAACTACCTTTTGCATCTCTTTATGGACTGAAACTTTCAGAAGAAAACTCGGGAATTTGTGAGCTGTGCCCAGGTGAAGAAGAGTGAGAGGATGATAGGAACCCAGTGTGTGAAGATGGGCAAGACTCCATGGTCAGAAAAAGTCGTGCGGGGTGCAGTTTAGAGACGACCTTCAACGGACATGAAAATTCACAGAAAGATTTCGTGTCAGTTGTGAGTGATTATCTTAGAGCATCAGACACATCCCCTAGATGAACCTCCCAATCCATTCTCTCAATCACCAGGAAGGAGACAAGCTAGGATTTACCCTGTTCTTTCCTTTGGGTACGTATTGATGATACACTGCCAGAAAGTAGATCTCAGGAGAGTGGCTATGCATTTGAGAAGGATGTGGGCACTGACATTTATATCGGAGTTTATACATGGATATGAGAGTATTTATGTGTAAAAAAAGAAAAGCAGATAATTAAAACACCTCAACAGCTCGTATTAGACAAAATAGCAGTAATATGTGGAGACAGAATAAGAACTGAAAATAAACTGGGTGTTGTGGCACATGCCTTTAATTCCAGCAGTAGGGAGAGAGGCAGAAACAGGTGGATCTCTGTGAGTTTGAGGTCAGCCAACTCTACATAGTGAGTTGCAGGACAGCCAGAACTCCATACAGAGACCTGTCTCAAAATAAGAAGAAGAAAAAAAAAAAACCAACTGACATGTTCTCAATGATATAGCAGGGTTTGGTAAAGTAGACCACAAGCAATAATTATGAGGGAAATTCAAGCATAAGTTTCATGAATTATGACAAATAAAAAGAAAACCTGTAGTAAAAGGGTTGAACCTAAAAGGTAGTCTCCAGAAAAAGAGCCCTTAGAGATTCTGGGAACATGTTGTTTATCAGAAACATACATAGTTGTTCCCACCCCAAAACTACTGGCTCTGAAACTCTCAGAGAGAGGTCAGACTTCTATATTTGAAAGAACACTCTCAGGTGATTGTGAAAAAGGCAGGTTTGATTTTTTAAATTTATTATTATCATATCTGTGTGTGTACACAGTTGGGGAGGGGATAGTAGCATATACCACAGCATGCATGTGAAGGTTAGCCATCAAGTTTTTTAAAACAAAACAAAACAAAACAAAAACAAAAATAAACCTCATTTATATCTTTCCTCCTCAATGTGGGCTCCAGGAATCAAACTGAGTCTGGAGGGCTTGCACAGTATGGCTTGAATGAGAAATGTCTGCCATAGACTCCCTTGTTTGAACCCTTGGTCTTCTGGTGCTGGTGATGTTTAGGAAAGTTATGGAAACTTTAGGAGGTGAAAGCTTCCTGAGAGAAGCATGTCACTGGAGGTGGGCTTTGATGTTTTACAGCCTGGCCCTCCTCTTGCTCTCTTTCCTCTTCCTGGCAGCATCGTACTGCTGTTTCCATGTCTCCCTATCTTGATGGACTGTATCTCCACCTGGAACCGTAAGCCAAAAATGGACCTTAAGTTGCCTAGGGAAGAGCAATTGCAAAGATACTACCACACACAGCAAGTGCCTTTACCACTAGGCCAGGTGTTCAGATTTACATACCACTGATAGAAAAAAAAATCAACTGGTTGATTGGGTTGAACCGTAAAACAACTAAAGTATGACCAACTGAAGCAGAACAAGTTGGTGTCAGAAATGTGTGTGTGTGTGTGTGTGTGTGTGTGTGTGTTGACAGCTAACATAAAGCAACATCCAAAGCAGAGCAAGAAGATAACAAAGGCAAGACATAACCAGAGACCTGTTGACTAAAGATGAAGAAATCAAGAAAGACCTGTGTTTCATATCTAAGTCCTTGTCTTCATTTTCTTTTGATATGTTGGAACATATGGCAAAATTGACCCACATTTTAAAATAATAATATGGCTGAATTCAGCAGTAACAACTCCCTTTAAGGGAGGCATTGATACAGGAGGACAGTGTGGGCACTGACCCCAGCTGGTCTTGTACCCTTTCATTATCAATTGTTAACTATGAGGATATTAGTAACCTGCTAAATCTTTGTTTCTCATCCCCAAAGGGATGACTGGCATTTGTGGTACTTTAAGTTTCTGTTTGTCTAATTTGGGATGGCATAGCCAGGGTTTTCCTTATCCTATGATTCACAAACCAAGTATAACTGGCCTTGTTTCACTCTGTATATTTCTGTAAAATGAGACAGAAATCCAAAAGGCCCCTAAATTTGACAGGCTTCTCAGCTGCCAGGCTTCTCCCTTCTAAACACATAGGTCATTGTCATTTTCATCAGAAATTGATTCTAAACATCAAAATACTTTTTATAAAACTCATGTATCCTTGTACACTGAATGAGGACAATGTGTGAGCATCTATCATATCCCCTTCACAAAAATGCAAAATAGAGACATACAAAGAGATGGCAATGCTTTATGGGATCTCCAGGAAGCAGTGGGAGCCATTTTGTTAGTGGCTATCCAGGACAGTGTTTGGCTCTCATTCCTTTCCAAGGTAACTGGGCTTTTCTAAAATACAAAACACACAGAGAAGAGTATACTTGCAAAAGACATCCTCCACATATGCACAAATCTGAAAGAAACATGGTTAGGTGGAATAAAAGACACAAACAAATATGGTTCAGGGGAGTCTCCTATAAATACAGACAGATGAGAGGAATTCACAGAGTTGCCTATAACTGTAGGAATCTATTCCAAAACATAATGACTTAAAAGTCAACATTTATTTGACTATTGACATTCCAAGCATTGGCTCAGTTTATTTCCTAGGGTTCTTCTGGTCCATATGGTACCAGTTAGGGGTCACCCATGCAAATGAACTCAAGTGTTGGCTTGGCTTGGCTTGGTCCAGAACATGAAATGGCTTTACTCATATATTCCAAAGTGGCTGATTTCATTTGAGTAGCTGGAACAACTAGAGACTGGCTAGATCTTTCTCTTCCCACGTGGTTTTCCTGAGTTTATTTTTATGGCATCTGTAATGTGAAGTGGTCAAAGGGTAAAAAAAGAAGCTTTCTGAACTTCTAAGTTTCCGATTGTTGTTCTGGCACATACATTCGATCAAAGCACCTTACAATTAAAGAGTAGAGGAAATAGACTCATTTCCTTAGACAAGTCTCAGTCACAAATGCAGCTGAAGACCCACAGCTGTGGCCAATGAGTTTATAGCTCTGACTCCTTGGTCTTAAAGTTGGCTTTCTTATTACCTGAAATTGATAAATCTTTAATGATTTTTAGACACATGGAAACAGAAGTATAAAAGAATAAATAAGGAGAATATTATTTCAGACCTTCATGTGCTGCTTGATAAATACAAGACCCAGAGCAAAGGCTATCTGTAAGGTATGTCAAGGGATGGCGCTTCCTTTTTTTTTTTTTTTTTTAGATTTATTTATTTATTATATGCAAGTACACTGTAGCTGTCTTCAGACACCCCAGAAAAGGTCATCAGATCCCATTACAGATGGTTATAAGCCACCATATGGTTGCTGGGATTTGAACTCAGGACCTTTGGAGGAGCAGTCAGTATCCTTAACCGCTGAGCCACCTCTACAGCCTGGCTCCTCCTATTTTGATACAAATTCTGCAGCCTAGAATCTAGGACTTATGTTTAAACAAGAATGTGAATTTTCTTGTTTATGAAAAGAAGCCCCATCTTTTGGAACAAAATGTTTGTTATCTGAACTCATAAAACTTCAATTCTATCTTGTGATTGTACAAATTCATGATTGCATAAAACTAAAAATGCCAGTTATAATTCACATACAATAAACACTAGAAGGGTGAAAAGCTCTGATGTTATCTTGACCTGTAAACCTTAGGATGAAACAAGGGAGACTGGATAAATTAAATGTTAGACAGAAGGTAAATGGCCTGCACATCTGCTTTCCAGTGAGAATTGTTTCTTTAAGAGAGTAAAAATGTCAAGCTAGTTCCTGCATACATTTTCATGTGAAGTGTGCTCTTGTTGGGGGATGGAATATGCCTAGAGATGGTTGATTGGATTCTCTCTCCCATGGATGTTTCTGGGATGAATATAAGGACTGATGATCTCAGCTTCTAAGATTGGGCCAGTTGGAAAATCCCACTCAATAAGCATTGGGAAATAGTTTTTAAATGGCTCTCTGAAAAGAAATTGATCCTTGCTGAAGTTTTAATGATCTGTAGTAAAAAAAGAAAACAAAGCAAAAATGTATAAGCTGACAAAAAGCATCCTACTTTAATTGTGTATAGAAAAATCACACATCCACTTTACTCCTATAAGAGCTTCCTTTGTTTGGTATTTGTCCTGAGAATTCAGCAACCAAACATTCCTTGGTGTCTTATCGGCTCAGACAGCAGGACAGCATGTGGGCAGCCTGTGACTATAGCCCTTAGTGGGTTACCTATTACGCATAGTTCATTTGGCTTCTTTCTACAGCCCACAAACAGCTGAAAACCCACATGCCAAGGTTCGCTCTCAGATTTTAGCAACCCAATGTAGAAAGTATTTGTCACTCATGTCAAGTCCTGGGCAGCTCTGCGGCCTTGGATCTTCTCCACAAGATGGATTAGAGACCCAGTTTCTGTGGTATGGCTCTGACATGCCTCACTTATGGCTGTGGAGTTACTTACTATATTAATTAGAATATTACTTAGAATATTAGGGGATGATAGAAATAGCTACCCTTAAGTCATTTGTCCTAGAAAGAACATAATTCACCTCACCCACATTCCACTCATATGAACAAACTTAATCATATGATCCTAACTACATAGGGTCTTAACTTCTTAGTCCCTGCTAAGGAAAGAAGAAAAATGAATTGCTAAGTATCTAACCCAGTAGGGGTTTCCTAAGTTTTATAATTTTATTTCCAAAAATAATAACGGGTAAAGAAAAACAAAAGCTACATTCTGAGCATGACTGTCTCTAGAGGAAAGCTAGTGGAATATTAAATTCTAACTATGAATGCATTGTTTATCTTATCCTTTACAGGTAAAGTTTGTACACACCTGGTTTAAACACTGATCAGAAGAATCATACTCCAAAAGGACAAGGAAGTCAGTGTGGTTACAGAGAAGCAGGAAGGTTTCCAATATAAAGAAGGAAAATTAATATGATCTACATGTTTCTGCTGCCATGTACCCGGGTACCCTCTGATATTTTAGCATTTTCCCAAGATGGGCAAGTGGCATGGCAGGAACTGTGCTCTACCCTATGCTGTGGACTAGGAGACCAGGTGGAGGTTCCCTCCACAGTGACAGGTTAAAATGAATCCTCTCAGGGCCCGATAGAAAATGGCTTTTGAGCTCAATGTGGTTAGGATAACCAGCATGTCCAACAGAATCTAGTGTGTGTTGCTTGAGTTCTTACCTCCCCACTTGGAGTCAGAGCAAGTCCATGTACTTGGACTGTGCATCTCCAAGAATTGGGATGTCCATGAGTGGATAGGTCAAAGGTTGAAAGAGCTGTCTCATTGTAATGAAGAGCTGAAAAATACAACAGAACTCTACACCTGCATGTTCCAGGCAGGATACACAAGGAGATACACCTTACAATGTGCCTAGGAAAAGCATCCCCCTATCGGTTGTCATATAAGAGAAAGAAAGCTTTATCTGCGATGCTTCAGGAGCCCTGATCATGGCGTAGTGTCCTCAGCTAAAGAAGGGATATTTATCATGCCTGTATATGATTGCATATGTGTATCTATATGAATCCAAATTTGTTGGGTCTTACTGTGGTGGGGAGGTGCAGGGCATGGATTAAATTTCTCCTCAATTCACTCAACTTACTCTTCTGGTTTTACCTTGAGGCCTTTCCTCAAAATATTATTTTTCCTAAGATGTATTTTTAAAAAGGCATTCTTCTTTATTTTGACATCTATCAATAGCATTGTGTGTTCAACAGTTTGACTTACACACTTACACACGCAATTCTAGCCTGGAAATCTAAGAGGACAGCTTGGAGACAGCTTTGTCCAGTTAATCAGCCAATCAGACTCATCAGGCACATATTCACATACATTTTCTAAGAGTGCATGATGTTATCACACATCATCAAACCTTTAGACCTGGAGGCACAGATCAGTGAACTGTAGTTCTTGAGGCCACATCTAAGTCCTTTGATTTCCATTTTTCTTGCCTTTTTCTTTGATTTCCTACTTTTGTAGATAGTGTTATTAGAATATAACCATGCCTATTTATTATCTATCTATTTATTTATTTATTTATTTATTTATTTATTTGCCATGACTGTTTTTGTGCTAGATTAAGCTGGGAAGCTATGTAGCTGTAAGAGAGATCATAGGGCCCACAGAACCTGAATATTAATTCTCTGGTTATGTATGAATACAGTTTTTTCACGCCTAGTTTAAACATTGATTAGAAGAGTCTGCTGCCTAAAGAAACAGGAAGTCAATGTGAAAGAGGCATAGTTACAGCATAAAATGGCAATATAGTTTTTTCCTGAGATAAAAAGTATAACCAGACCTCTCTGAAACATTTCATTTTTAAATCTGGTGTTTAAAGGGGAAAGAAACATTTCCACCACACCAGCCCCAAAGGCAACCTGTTTATTGTGTCTCTATCAGCTTAAGATGAGATAGGGTGGCTCTCTCTATCTCAAGCATAAGTTCTTCCTTATATGGGAAACAAGGTCGCTTCCTTACATTGGGAACACCCCAGCCTCCTACCCATACCCAAACCCAACTTGAGACTACTTAGACTTTCCTTAAATAAGAAGCCTATCATACTCAACTGTTTTCCATTGCTGTAGCTTCAAACCCATGAGTGGACTTACGTTAAGCCTGTGTGAATTTAATTAACTGCTGGTTCCTGCGTAGGGTATGTGGGGTGTAGTGACCAGGGAGTGTTACTTCATTCTTCTTTCTTATTTGTAGTTCAAGTTTCTTACCTGACAAATTTATACTCTGGAAACTGTGTTTTGTTTCATTTTTATACTGACTTGTTTATGAATCCCAAAGTATGAGAGTCACTTAGCCAGCTGGCACTGGAGAGCGGTGGGATGGGTTGAGGCACTCTGCTTTGATCCTTCATTAGGAATGTTAGGAGGTATGAGCCTCAGTAGAGGCTAACTTAATTCTTTTGCCCAAATGTCTTGGGAACTTCTCACTGAAACTAGAATTTGCAGCTTAGGGACAAATGCCAAAAGATAATGCCTGTTGCTGGCCCATGCGTAACCATGGGCAAGGTGATTCTTGGAATGTCTGTGTCTTGAAAGAACTACTAAATTCAGGAGAAAGACTTCTGGGACTCCAGCATAAGCCAACCATACCCGTGTACGGGCCTGGAGGGTAGAAGCTGGCGTTTAGTCAGTTCTTCAGCCCGAGGCTCCTCTAACAGGGCTGCGAGGTAGTACTCACTCTCTAGAATTCATAGATTAACAACTTGAACCTTATCAAGACTAACCAAAACACTCCGGGCTAGATAGCCAGGAAGTAGTAAATTCAGTCTGATTGAGGCAAGGCTTTTCCTTCAGATT
The DNA here is from genome assembly GCF_008632895.1 of Mastomys coucha. Classification (NCBI taxonomy): domain Eukaryota; kingdom Metazoa; phylum Chordata; class Mammalia; order Rodentia; family Muridae; genus Mastomys; species Mastomys coucha. The sequence continues at coordinate 118,983,759 of NW_022196897.1, forward strand.
AGAGGAACAGCCAATCTTTCTGCTAATGCCTCCCTCTTTTTCTTTCTCTTTTCTTTTTGGAGGTAATAAATCATCTCTAACACGTGAAGCACCAAGGAAACTATCCTAAGTCCACTTTAGGAAAGCTGGAGAGGAAGTGAGGGAGGTACCTTCACATTTATGCACACAGATTTACCTAGTAACCAATCATGAAACAGTGTGCCTACTGACTGTAGCTCTTCTGGGAACCTTAGAGCTCATGTGGGCGAAAGGCTCACACACCCTCTCATAAGTGAAAGGGTGAAATTCACAGGGAAGTGTAGGCTTGATTATTAAATAGAAAGCTCCCAGGTCCTGGGCAGAACAATTATCCTTCGTGTACCAATGTGGGCGATGCAAAGTTTCAGGTTTTGGTTTGTTGGAGACAGGGTTTTACTAAAGCCCAGATTGGCCTTCAATTTGAGAACTCCCTTCTTAGCCTTTCACCTTTCTAGGATTATAGGAGACTCATTAAACCTCATGAGAAGGGCCACCAAATAAAGGTTTGGTGTGTGACCAATAAAGAAAAATGGCACAAACAAACCAATAACAAAACTTACCTATCATCATGGATTACTATAGCTATGGATTACACAAAATTCAAAGTCTCAGTACAAAAATGCTGATTGACTGGAGCTTATATTAGGGCTTTTTATTTCCTTCTTCACCCCCCCCCCTTTTTTTTCTGTTTGAGCAAACTAAGAGAGGATATGGACTGTTGGACCATCACATTCAGAGGTTGCATTTGCCTTGGCAACATAGAAGACTATAAGGTGCACCTGTACATTTTTGACAAGGAACCCAGTATGTATTTTGGAGAGGAAGGATGCTTCTAGACTATGTAAGAGCCAACCAGCCTCAACAACTGCAAAGCAGATTGGACTTATGACATACTTGTTTCTTTAATGTATTGGATCAGCAGATATCATGTATATGGAACAGTTATCAGGATCTTTAAAAGGGATTTCATAGCATTCCTGGAAAATAAAAATATAAACAGAAGTAAGGAGACAGTATGTTCATAGCTGGTCCAGTATTATAAGCATCATTGCCTGGATAGGTAGTTCAGGGGAGCAAGCACAGCATTCTTTCACTTCAATGCTGTGATGAACACTTGACTATGGGGGACACAGGTGGACATTCTTTGAAGTGCAAATGCCAGGAATTTATCAGAGAGCGTCAGAGTCCTAAGTGCTCTGAACATTCTCAGCGTCTGTCTCCATTTCCTTCTGTTGATTGCTGCCCCGGCTTCCCCAGACAGTGTTAGCTATGGACATGTGATGTCATCCTTACATTTCATCAGTAGTTACTTCAGACAAGGAGTGCCATCCCTAACAAAGGCTCTGAGGTGACTTAATTCAGGTACCCGAATTAATCATGTCTCCAGGCTTGATGCAGTGACAGTAGCTAGCTCAATGGAGATTTCTGATTAGCTAGGTCAAAAAAATCATACAACCGCCTGTGGAGCTGGGATGTCAGTCCCACCTAAGAAATCCAGATAGAGGTGAAATTGGTTTTAATGTGAAAATTGAGATATTATTACAAAAAGAAAGGATTTTTAAATTATTTCTTTTATTTTTGAGATTGTAATATGATTATACTATTCCTCCCTTTCTTTTTCTCCTTCCTAACCCTCCCATTTACCCCTCCATGCTCAAAGACAGAGGATTTAAAATATACACAAATAAGCACTGTCCTTTAAAGCAACTATTAATTTGCAGGTGGTACAAAGCTGTTGTTAATAATATCTAATATTACTAGGAGTCCTACTCTGTTGAATACAGATACTAACAATGACTATAATACATTCAGGATATGTTTACAAATACTATCTGGAGTTCTATATAGTTCCTTAGTAGACATTTGGTATAAGCAGAATCAAAGCATATCTAGGCTAAACTTTCCACTGCTGAGGACAAAAAATATCCTGTACATAGGTACTATGTTAAGTATCTAGTACATGGATACTCTATTAAGCATCCCGTACATAGGTACTAAACTAAACATATATGTCAAATATCGACTCTTTGGGGATTAATGAAAATGGTAACCTATTATTAAAATTTCGTTTTAATACAGACACATGTGTCCTGCATATGAGAACAAAGGTTGGCTATGAACTTATCCATAACATTAGAGATGAAACCCAAGCACACATCAAAGCAAATACACACATCTAGGTTCTTGTTTGGTCATACCGTAGAGAAGGTATTCATGGGTAAGAATAGAGAGTGCAGAGCACTGGAGCTGCCTGGAGCTGCAGTAAGGACTGAGCTATCAGAAATGCCATTTTGAACCTTCTTATAGTGACACATTAACTTCGGTTCTGTTGACCAGGGCACAAACCGGTTTCCTTCATTTCCTGTTATCTCACTTCTGCTTTATAGTGAGGCTCAGAGGGTATTTGAGAGGAGGGAACACTTTGGTACAAAGGTAATTGTCAAACAAGGAAAGCAACTAGCTTGCTGGTTATAGGTTAATAAAGACAACTGGGAAAGGAGCGTCCTAGGCCTCTTTTGGACTGGTCAGCTTCCACAAGGGTCAAAAGGTCATAGGGCAACTTCAATACAAAGGAAAGTCACTTCTGAACTGAAAACAAAGAAAGAGTTCCTGGCTAGGTCATAAACACTGCAGACATGCCATTGTCACCTGGGGTCTGGCGGCTGTGTGGATCTGATGACATCTATGCAGTAGAATGCACTTTGTGAACCATGCCGTTTTATAGGAATATTTTGTGGTTGTGAGGAAAACAATTTTCCAGGGAACTTCTATAAACCATATCCTCTCTTTAAGTGCCAAGGCAAGATGGGCATTTATACAAAGAAGTCGCGTGCAAGAGACCAAATTCACAAAAGAAAGAACAAACCAGGCTTTATCAGATTTAAAAAATGGTTCATAGGCTGGAGAGATGGCTTAGTGGTTCAGAGCACATACTGCTCTTGCAGAGGACCTGAGTTCACTTACTGACAGCAGTGTTGGGAGATCCGAGTTACCTTTGACTCCAGGGCCAGGATCTGAAGGCCTGTGTGGGAACCTGTACTTATACACAACAATACTACAGACACATGAATACATATGATAAAAAAATTAAAAATACTTTAAAAGAACAGAAACTTCACTTCAAGAGGGACGTGCCAAGAGGCTGGAAGGGTAATGGATGGGTTAGGAAAAACATGTGTGAATCATGGAGTGGATGAGGACTTGTGTCTACAATACATAAAGAATTCTCAAAGTTCAACAGTAAGAAAGCAAGCACCGCGTGGAGAACACAAAACCTTGAGCACATACTCAAGAAGAAGACTTAGGGATGACACAAAGGCACATGAAACAGTGTTCAATAGCCTTGACTATCATAAAGGGAACATGGGAGCTGTGACAGTACCAAGTAAAACTAGGATGCCGAGCAAAGCGAATTGTAAAATATCCTTAGTGAGAATACAAAGAAGTACAGAGGGATATAGACAAGAATGGACTTATGGCCCAGAGATGGGATCATCTCTCAGTATTTTCCCTAGAGAAATGAAACTGTATGTTCACACAAATATGGCTATGTATAGTACAGCAGACGTCTAAATAATTGTCCAAATCTCTAAACACATCCTCAGCAGGTGACAAATGGTACAGCCACACCATGTAATGGCACTCCAGAGGACAGGAGTGGACCTGAGACCTTTGGGAAGCACCACAAGAAGCATCATGCCAAGAAGTAGAAGCCTGTCTTGGTAATTACTAGTCACCTGGTTATCTCTGTATGGGATTCATAGAGAGAGTATATGGAGAACATAGCAGAGGAAGCTAAAGATGGAGGTTAGCTGCTGAGCTCAGTTCACAGAGGACCAGCATGTGAGACTTCTTTCAGATGATTTTAAAAAAATAAATAAATTTTAAAAAGTAAATATTAAATTTAAACATTAAAAGGCTGGCTCAACTGGTCAAGTTTCTTGCCATGTGAGCTCTTAGAGGTTGAGTTTCATTCTTAGAGCCCTCATAAATCAACTTCACAAATTGCCCTTTGACTTCCATGAGTGTATCCTAGGACTCATGCCCTCAGTCCCCAACACATCATGTATGCATATACACAGATGAGCACACCCAGGCACACACTAAAAACAAGATAAAGCTTTAGAGGCTGCTAAGATGGCTTAGCTGCTTAAGACATTTGCTGTCAAGCCTGATGATTGAGTTTGATTGCTAGGAACTTACATAGAGAAGGAAAAAATAACAGGCTCCCACATTTTGTTCTCTGACCTTCATAGGCATGCCATGGCCCATATGGGCTTTCCCCAACAAAATAAGTAAACTTAATACAACTTTTTAGTTAAATAAAGGTAAGAGTCTGAGCTTACCATTTGTATGAGATTTTTAGTTTTTGTTACTCTGTGTAGATTACTTGATAACCCATACTTCCTAATGAGGTCACCTAAGTGTTCTTCTTTATTGAATATCTTCTACTGTCTGGGTAAAAAAAAAAATCATAATTTAATTACCTGTCTTGTGTATGACCTTTTCAAGTGTGTGGTGACATGTTCTGGTTCTATTACTTTAACAGGTATTCACATATAGAGATTCCTCTGATCCTAGGGTGTAATTCTTGCTTTTTCTAATTCTATCCCTGCAACCTGTTGAAGAAGCCTTGCCATCCTACCATCACCTGCTTTCTGTTAGTTACTAACCAGAGCTTCCTGTTCCCTGCCTCATTTAAAGGAGAAGAGAACTCCCAAGCTTACCTACGAGATCTAGGCTATGTCATCCTCAGAGGTAGTACCTGTTCCACCCTGGATCCTTCACAGCCCTTGTTAGTGGTGCCAGTCATTGTGTTATGGGTATTTTTTTTTTGACTGAATATCTGCTTAACCCTGGCTGGTGATGGATTCAGAAGAGATTGTCCACTATGCTGTTTTATGACTGATGGTAATATCAAAGGTGATATGTGATTTTTTTTTTGCAAGGCAGGTCCCACATTCTTGATCATTAGTGGTTTACTTTAACACTCAGCACAAATTCCCTAACACAAAAAGTTTTGGATTCTTGGCTTTCCTCTACTTCCAAAGACATTTGTTCCTCCTTTTGAATCAGAGACTGATCTTAGTGGTCCCTCTGTTTTATTGTTGTTTTTTTTTTTAAAGAGTCCATGAAATTCTGACATTAAACAGAAATTGCCAAGAAATTTACCTGTATGGATGCCATCTTCCATAAAACCTTTTTAATTCCCCAATGAAGGTCAATATGATACTGTCACAGGCTGGAGATAGAAATTTCTCCTGGACGTCCTTACACCATGAGTCTAATATTCTTCCCTATGATGAAACATCCCTGATGCCTCCCTAGGCAGTGGTATCCTTCCAGGCTAAGGGCAGGGAGAGGGTCTTATCAATGAGTCAAATCTTCATCCTTGTCTCATTGTGCAAGGCTTGCCTGCAGTTTCCAATAGTTAGAAGTGATGCCGGAAGTGTCTTTCTGTTATGTATGCTTGTTCACTTCCAACGTGGAGCTAATGAAATCTACCATCATTTTGAGTTGTGTTCCACACCGATGTTAATCAAAAAGTCCTGTACCCTACCATAGTGAGCTATACTCAGACCAAGATTAGAGTAAATGGGACTGAGATATTTTGAACTGCTTCTAACCAAGCAACACTCTTTGAACTTTTCCAAAAAGACAGAAAATCCTCTTCAGAGCACACAACCTAGTTATGTGGAAAGAGAGCCACTTACTCCTAAATTACAAGCACTTGCTCATAAAACAGTAGAGAAGCAATATGAGGTTGGTTTTGATTTCCAAAATACACAAAAAGAAAACAGTACCATTATGATCCATTTTATGTAACTTTATTGTCTTTATTGCTCTATGTTTTAAAGAGAGGTGTGGCTGACCTCAGAGAAATTATGCCATAAATCAGGCGTAATGGCACACCCTTACAATCCTAGCATTTGGTAAACTGAGACAGGAGGATTTTGAGCCCAAGAACAGACTGAGCTACAAAGTGGGTTCCAGGCCAGTTTCAACATCTCTGCTACCTTAAAAACAAAAACAAACAAAATAAAACAAAAACAAAAAACAACAGGAACAACAAACTGGCTGCTAGACGTCACTTGTCTAAGTCCTCTGTGGCCCTGCACCATCTGAATGAAGTTGATACATTTATCATTTATCGGTGTTGAATTCAGGGATCCTGAACTAGTTTTAAAACAGAAAATTTAAATTGTAAGAGATCAGTCTTAGGATGGTTGAAGCTATGGGAAGTTTAACAGAACAGTGTTGCTGCCCTGAAACTTGCAACACTGGAGTCTTTTAGCATAGATACTGGAGAAAAAGGAATAAGAGAGGATTTCACTAGCGCCTAAGTGCTGGCATAGGTGGATGGAAAACGGAACCCTTGCAGGATACAGAGAAAAAGCTTGTACCACCAAGAAAATGCAGACATGAACAAGGGTGGTGCCTGTGGTACACAAGGGGACAGAGTGAGAGGTGAAACATTCTGGTTGTCTATCTTTCAAGTTCCAGGATCTCCATAATGCCTCCCATTAACTAAACCCACTCACAAGCCAACTTATGTGGATTTCTAGAAAATTCAACCAAAATGCGAACAACTTACTCCTTCTAAGCTGAGAAGCAGATCAAGGGAAACAAAAAGCGGGTCTGTGGAAAGCAGGCCTTTGACCAGCTGGGTCAACATGACACTGACCACAGATCAGTCTCGTGACTAGAGCTGGGCCTAGTGCTTAGACTCTTAGACTCTTTAACAGAGCACTTTTAATCAGATTGCAAAGCCCTCTCTCTGTCATGTGCAGCAGCTTCAATGATGGCCACAGGAGCCTGGTTTGGGGAGCTTTGTAACAGTGTGTTCAAATTCCAACTTTGAACTACTTCAAGGAAAGGTCCCTCTGTGCTTTCTGCAATCCTCCTGCATTCCCCTCTGCAAGACATTCGATTGCCACATTTCCCAAGTGTGCTCCCGGCCACTGTGTGTTTATTCCTCCCTAGAGTCACTCATTTTTACTACCTTTCTTGTCACCTAATGGCATTCCTCATTGTTTCTTGTTGTAGGCTGCTTGCCCCTCTTCTAAGTCTGGGAAGCAAATTCTAGAGGCTGTTTGTCCTTTCTTAGAACTCCACCATTTTCCCTAACGACTGCCAATGCTTCCCCTTGCACTGTCTTGTAGAATACCTAGCCATTCTCCATGTTCTGCTTCCTTCAAATGCTGTAATAGTCAGTGTTCTCTAGAGCAAAGAACTGATAGAATGAGTATATATTGAAAGGAAACTATGTTGTGATCATAAAAATATGTTCTATCTGGGTGTGGGGGAAGGGAGTGCCTCAGCCTGTCCATGCCAAGGCACCCCTTCCCTCTGAGAAACCAGCCACACATCAGTATAGTATAGAATAGAATTTATTTAGGCCATGGGGAGGGGAGTTAAGAGAGTAGTAGAGGCAGAGAAAGGCAGAGAGAAGGAGAGCGTAGAGAAGTAGAGGCCGGCCATGACCACATGGAGAAAGGGGGGAAAGGGAATGGGAAGTGGGGGGAGCAAGGAGATAAGAGGCAGGAGAGAGGCAAGAGAGAGAGAGAGAGGAGGGGCCAAACAGCCCCTTTTGTAGTGGGCCAGGCCTACCTGGCTGTTGCCAGGTAACTGTTGGGAGGAGCATACCTGGCTGCTGCCAGGTAACTGTGGGGGTGGAGTCCAGAAAGCATACCAACAAACTACTTAATATATTTAATTACTATTTAATCAGGGAGTTTGTAAAATATGGTCTGGGTAGTCTAGCAATTGTTCTCTTACAATGGAAAACAAAAAAGCAAAAAACAAACGAACAAACAGTAACAAAAAGAGAACCCATAGCTGCTCAGGGGATGAGGCTGGGGACTCCAGCAATCCTGATCTGGCATTGAAGTTCTAGGGCAGACGTTCCCAACCTGTGGGTCTTGACCCTCTTTGGGTCACATATCAGATATTTACATTATGATTCATAACAGTAGTAAAATTATAGTTATGAAGTAGCACTGAAATAATTTTCTGGTTGGGGGGTATCATCACAATATGTACTAAGGAGTCGCAGCCTTAGGAAGGTTGAGAAGGACTGGTCTAGGGGATCTCTGGAGAGCTACTGATCTTCCATCCATGTTGGAGGGTTTCAGAAGCTGGGTTCTAATGTTAGTTAACGGCAGAAGGTTCAGAAAGGAGCAGCAGCGACGGAAGAGCTGAACTTACCAGTTGGGACACGAAGGCAAGCAGGTGAGAACAAAACACGCTCCTTACATCTGGGCTGCCACCAGAAGGTGCCACAAACACTTAGGGTAGACCTCCCCTGTCACCTAACCTAATCAAGGCAATCAATCACAAATGTGTCCAGAGGCTTGTGTTTCAGCTGATAGCAGACCCAGTCAAGCTGACACACAGATTAATCATTAGTAACATCCAGTGGGAATCCTTTGGTTGCGTGGCCTGATGTACTTGCTGTAGGCAGAAAAAGGGCTTCCTGCTTGTATCAGTTTGTGTCCAGGCCATGCCAGGTACTGCAATAGGAGGAATTGGATACAGAGAGCTGTGAAAATGCTAAAAGAACTGAAAAGAACAAAGCAAAGCAAAACAAAACAAAACAACAACAAAACATCCAAAGGCCAGCAGTGGAGCAGCTTAGGAAAAGCATGGTGCTTCTTACAGGACAAGAAGGGTGGAGTGAAGATTTGGTGTTATCAGAACCCAAGAGTTAGAACCACCCACAGGGCACAATAGATAACAACAACAGAAGTTTCCTGTTAGGAGTAAAAATGAGGAGAGAAACCCAAAAAACAAAGAAGATACAACTACTTCCAGAACCCCTGAGCAGCCTGGCTTCCCCTCCCATCTCTCTATTGTCTCTGTCCTTTTTGTTGATGAAGTTCCCATAAACAAGCCCAGGAAACTGAGTTTGCTCAGGGAAATTTAAGAGCAAACAATTCACCCAGCATGGGTTGTGCTGTCCATAGTTCCGGAGGTTTTACCATTTGTTCCCCTGCTCCATGCCCAAAAAAGCCCTTATTGTTCCACAAGGATTCCGTGAGCCTGGGTCTAAGGTGGTGGTCTAGTTTGTCATTCAGTGTTAAGGCACAATTTATTAATTAATTGCAGACTCTCCCCACCCAATCCCTACCTCTGCTGTACCATTCCCCACCCAATCATACTTCTGTGTTTATAGCTATAGTGTGTGAGAGCACATGGGTACTGATGCTCACAGAATATATATGCAAATGGATAGCAAAGATGATATAAGTTATCGGTATTGGCTTCACCTTTGTCATCCATGGGCCCACTGAGATTCTCTCATGGGCCGTAGACCTCTTGTCTTCTATGCTCTCTCCTGTGTAGTGCCTCCATTTGTTTCCTTGGTTTCCTTATAATCCATGCTTCCTTGCTCGTACTAACCCACATATGGAGAGTAGATCTAGGTGATGAATGCTTACTATGACAATTCATTGTTTATAAGTTACTAATGTCCTCACTAGTTTCATGACCGTCTGTATCTCCTAAGAGTGTGTGGTCTTTTCTTCCTTTAACATGGTAGAACTTTCCTGGGTTGATTCTATTTGCAATTCACGAGCTGTTGTTCCATTTTTGCATACTTATTTCTGTTTTCAATCTCCTCAGTGTCCTCTTTCTTCTTACTGAGTCTGAGATTGTCTGAGAATGTCCTCCGTCAGCCCAGAGCACTGTATTCAGTTAGGTAACAAAACACTCAGGACTCGATTGACAACTTATGAAGGAGGAGTTAGTACCAGTAAAAGGGTTCTTAGGCCCCTCTGCTGTTACCTAGCACTGACCATGCAAGTCCTGCTTTACCAATAGGAAAGCCCAGGGAACAAACTGCCTTGAGTTATGTTCTAGGCCCACAAAATCTTTGATAGGGAACTTCTGGGATCATTTATTTGCTCCCATTTCTGTCATTGTAGCTGGTCCATTCCACCCAGACACTCCTTTGGCCTCCTTTCTGCACATTGTAAGTTAACGTTCATTCTTGCCTAAATACATTGCAGCTCCTTGAACAACCTTGTCTCTGGCTTAGCACTGTACATGTGGAAGCCACCTTCCAGGGCCAAGCAGCAAGCCATTCCTTGCTTCTCTTTGCTCGATGTTATTTCAAGGCTTCTGCTTGTTTGAGTGGATTTCTGTTTCTTGCAATTAAGCAAGCCATGACTAAGGGAGATAACGAAGCATGAAACTGCCCTTCCCAGAGAAACCACAAGTATGGAATGAGGAGTCCCTGCAGAGGCCTTGTCTGTCCCTTCTTCCAGCAGGGACATTCTTTTCACAGTCAGTGACCTCCCGGAGCAATGCTGAGTGTGTTCCGTGGGTTCCCAGTGTCCTGTGGTATCTGTGTCAGATCCTGGCGCCAAAAAGAAGGATGACAGTTTTTATCCCTTTTCATGTTCTTTTGTCCAATCTTGGGGACGATCTCTTTACCCCAAGATTGCTTGTATCCAAAAATCTTACACTACAATCTTCTATCAGCCCAATGTCATATGTCATATGACATATAACTATAAGCATGCTGCAGTGTAGGGCTGCTAGCTTGCCATTTTCTTACATATTCCAAGGAGATGTACAACCTAGAATGATCTTACCTCATTACATTATTTAATATAATACCATCAAGCATCCCTTTCCTTGTGAATCCAGCTACTGTGGAGAACTGGGATCTATCTGGCATTCTTTCATAACTAGTTGAAATATTTAACCTAGGACCTTCTGAGGCCTCTGTGATTTCCCTGTGCAGGTGCTTTCAGACAGACGACTCTGGCCAGAATAGCATTGTATACACGGTATACACTTTTATTATGCTATGACAGCCTGCATCCCCTTGCTAACAGCATTTTAAAAAGTAAAAGCAGTTTGGGAGTGAAGTTTGTTTTTTTATAGCCAAACAAACAAAAAAATCAAGCATAGCAACACAGAGCTGTGACCCCAGATTACAAGAGGCTGAAGCTAGGGAATTGCCTTGAGCTAGAGGCCAGCTGAGGTTGCTTACTGAGTGCCAGGCTAGCCTAGGCTACGAGAGTTGCAGGCCAACCTGGACTATAGTGTGGGATCCTATCTCAAGCAAGCAAGCAAGCAAGCAAGCAAGCAAGCAAGCAAGCAAACAAACAAACAAAACTAAGGAAGGTACTTTTCAGAATAAATGGGGAAGGTAGACTGTCCTTACTAAAGCCATAGACACTGAAGCCATGGACATCATTTTATACATGTTTTTTTCCTCTCTCTCCCACCACACCCTCTGTGTCTCCAGCGAACTCTCCTCTGACTTTTTATCACTTCCCTCACAGGATGCTTTACTGTCCTAGCGATTCTGGCCCGCCCGTCTGGGAAATGAGGGTCTTTGCTTTCCAGCCTATGGACTAACACATTGGAAGTGATTCAGATTTTTTGAGCATCAGGTATGAGCCTGCAAGGTGAGCTTAGTCAGACTTCTCTGCTTCTCTCTAGGGAACATCGGATGGAAATAGTAAATGGTTTTCCTGCTAAGGGAGAAAAAAGATTTTGGGACAAGCGAAAAAAGGACAAAGAGAGTAGTGGGTGGGGCAAATATAATCAGAATTCATTGTGTTCTGTTAGCATACAATGAAATGCATTCTTTTGTACAACTTAACATATGTAAGTAAAAAGAAATACTGTAGATAAAAAAAAAGTTACATCTATCAGATACATAGGCATATTCAGTTGTCCTTGGTTCAGGGACTGTCCTAGCTGGAGAGAGGAAATCTAGAAAGAAACCTATACCTGGAAACAAGGCACAATTTCATGACCCAAAATAATAAATCGCTATTGTAGTTAAAATATATTCCAGCTGTGCTGCTGGCCTCATTTTCATTAGTTTAAACGTAGTGGCCGGCTGGACTCCCCAAACAATAGTCAATCAACTCTCAAGCCATCTCTTTAAGAAAATAAGAAGAAAACAAAGTTTTGCAGAGATCAAGGGCAAGGACCATTTACCTCCCCCCGACCCCCGACCCTGCTGAGGCTGGGCCTTGTGTTAGAGCCATTTTTGCTTCCTTTCTACTTTTGCTTTTTCAGGTTACCTCTTGCCTTTGTCTGTTTGCCCCTGTTCAGATGGACGAAGAGGTTCTATAATGCTAGACTTTATACGCGTTGTTCCCTTATGGTGCTGAAGAAGAGGGAGAGATAGTTATAGAAATAGCTTTGAACATGGACTTGACGTGCAAAGCTAATTCACCTGAAGTTGTTCGTTTTAGAAAGTGAAGAAGGCAGCCTGCATGTATAACCCCGCCCCGGTATGTATAACCCCGCCCCTGTATGTTTAACCCCGCCCCGGTACTTTCTCCTGCTGTACTTTTGTTTTGTTTTTTTTAAGCAAATGCTTTGCTTGCCTCTCCCCTACCCCCTCATCTGTTGCATTTGCTCTGGTTACCTTCTCTTTTGGTAAATGATGCTAGTATGGTCGGTCAAAATCTACTTTTATTATTCTTAAAATGCATAAAGCATTCCCCCTCCCCATACAGGTCTACGTATTCTCTTTGAATTGCAGCAAATATGTGCTCCATAAACATGGGATTTTTCCACGTCCTGCTTTAACTTGCTTCCCATAAAAAGAAGAGAGAGAAAACCCTCATGTGGAGCCTTCTTAACTTCACAGCTGGGAGGGAATGTCTTCTGATACGCCTGTGCTTTGATAGCTTATCTCCATTCACAACTTCCCAGCACTACAGACCGACTTCTGGGTCCCTACATCCAAGCCTTCTGTCTCTCTACTAACTCATGTAGCCTTCAAGTCAGGAACCATGGGACTCGTTAACACATTGACTTCCCAGCCTGACTGGTTGTCACTCCAGAAGTGCTGACACAGTGGGCAGTTCTGCCAGGCATCCCTTTGCTGGGGTGGGAGGGAGGAATGCACAGCACCTAGTTACAAAGGAGTTCCCAGGCTTGGGGTGGAATGGCGCAAGATGTCCTGAGGTCCAGATGTTGTTAGTGGGAGATAAGTCTGACCACACAGAGAGATGGGCTTGGCCTGGGCTTTCCAGATAAGGGAGGTGAGACTGATGGCCACTGTAGGTGGAGTTTTGCAGTTTGGTTCTTTTAGCCTGAAGATGAGTGTGAGACATGGCACTCAGTGTTTGAAAGCTATCAGCCCAATTCAAATGGCTAATAAGACATAGAACCTTGAATTATGGTACTAGGGATACAGTTTAGTGGTATAGTGCTTGCCCAGCATGCATGGAACTCTGGGTTCAAGACCCAGTAATGTAATAATCAAGCAAACAAATACAAAGGAAACAAAAACCATGAAAGACTTTCTTTGGGCTTGTGAGACCAGATGGTTCAGCGAAAGGTACTATCTTTCAAACGTGACTATCTAAGTTGGATCCCAGGAGCACATAAGATGGAAGGAAAGAACCCGTTCTTACCAGTTTCCCCCTGATAACCACAAGTGCATGAGCCGTTCAAACTTGAGTTTCCTTGTTGCTAATATCTGTTTTCTCTAGGTCTCAATATTTTGCTAACTTTATATATCATGTTAAAGTTGGTGGAGTTATAGTGTAACCACTAAGTCATTTCCATTGAATTTACAATAAACAAACAACTAAATAAACCTATCGAGTTTATAGAGCAAGCCTGGCTAGCAGGTTGCTTGCTGTGTATAGATTAGACTAGACAACAACTGATGCCTTTGGGAATGTGTAGAGATTATTTTAGCTCTTTTAGGAGCCATGACAATTTTTCCAGCAAAGCCCATATCGTACTATTGGGGAAAAGGGCCACGAAATGAAACAAATTATTCAGTTGGTTCCTAACAAGAGCCTTCAGAGATGAGTTGCTATATCTTCCCTATTTAACGAGAGGAACTCAAGACAGGAAGTTTGAGTGAAGTGTTAAAGTCATCTAGCAACATAAAAGTCACTGCCTCCAGCTATCTCTGCCCAGAGGAGAGCAATTAAACTATTTCCCCTGGGATTATCCAGCCCCTAGATAGAAGCAAGATTCCATTGCCTGCTGTACTAACCCCACTAACACAGGCTCTTCTTATCTGCCAAATGTAGCTGCAATTGAGTTCTCTGGAAAAACATCCTTGCTGTTAGAGTGTCTGTGGCTAAAGAACAGAATGAGAGGACAGTTTGTATGAAGAACTAGGAAATACTCCTTGGTTGGTGGTTTAGTCCCTGAGGGCTCTGAGGGTACTAGTTAATTCATATTGTTGTTTGTCCTAAGGGGCTGCAAACCCTTCAGCTCCTTGGGTCCTTTCTCTAACTCCCTCATTGGGGACCCTGTACTCAGTTCAAGGGATGGCTGTGAGCCTCTACTTCTGTATTAGTCGGGTACTGTCAGAGCCTCTCTGGCAGCATGTATACAGTAGAGGATGGCCAAGTCGGTCATCAATGGGAGGAGAGGCTCTTGGCCCTGTGAAGGTTCTGTGCCCCAGTGTAGGGAATACCAGGGCCAATATGCCGGAGAGGGTGGGGTGGCAAGCAGGGGGAGGGAGGAGGGAACAGGGGTTTGTTCTTGTTGTTGTTTTTTGG